>NC_133617.1:246572536-246894619 GCF_048593235.1 Sminthopsis crassicaudata | reverse complement strand
GTTTTGTTTTGTTTTGTTTTCCCTTTTGGTCTGATTTTTCCTTCACAGCTTGAGAAATACAGAAATTTATTTAGAAGAATTGCACATGTTTAGTGTATATTGGATTATTTGCTTTTTAGGTGAGGGGGGAAGTGGGGAGGGAGAGAAAAAAATATGGAGCATGAAGCTTTACAAGGGTGAATGTTGAAAACTATCTTTGAATGTAGTTTGAAAAAATAAAAAGCTATTACAAACACAAACAAACAAACAAACAAAAAGAAATGTATTGGTAAAAGGGTATACTGCTTAGAATTGGTTAGCAAGACCTACTTACCTGTCTAGCTTCTCATTTAAGTTGTGTGGCTATTGGTAAATTATTTAACCTCTCTGATTCAATGTTTCTTCATCTGAAAAATTAAAATAATAATACTTGAAGTACCTTCATCACAGGATCTTTCAAACTGTTGAATCTTAAGTGAGGCAATCTATGTAAAGTGCTTTTTAAAGGTCAGTTATTTCATGGAAAGAAGCCCAAATGATATTATCAGTCTAGAAAAATGTAACTATTGATGTCTGCAGAGTTGTCTTCAGTTTCTCCCTGGAGGAAAAGTGTATAAATTGGTCTTCAGTCCACAAAATAAACAGAAACCTTTTTGATATCTATATGCAGGGTAAAAACTCTAACAATTAGTACTCTGTATTCTACTTGACATGAAGAAAACTGTACTTCAGTAATGTTGAGGAAATGTTTCAGAGAAACTTTTTTTTGTTGTTGTTCTTGTTATTCAGTTAAACTCCAGTTGTATCCAACTCTTCATAAGGTCATTGGGGTTTTCTTGGAAAAGATACTGAGTGGTTTACCATTTCCTTATGCAGCTTATTTTACAAATGAAGAAACTGAAGGAAACAGAGTTAAGTAATTTGCCTAAGGTCACACAGCTAGTAAGTATGTGAGGGCAGATTTGAACTCTGGTCTTCTTGATTGCTACTACTCTATTCATGGTGTCACCTAGGTGCCCAAACTTTTATTTAACACAGGTTAATTCAGAAGAGCATTTCTCTAAGTCTTGAATAATTTTATGGCATTTAGCTGAGCTCTTGAACTTTTGTATTTAATATAACTAAAATAATATTAAAAATGGATGACATCCAGAGTGCAGGGGAGCTGGATTGCATCTGTTGCGATGTTTTAAATTATAACATATCTATATAACCGTTTGTAGTTGTAATATAATTTCATATAGTGGCCAATATCATTATTGTTTTTACCTATTTTACACATGAATAATTAGAGACTTAAGAGAAGGTAAATGACCCATCCCAATCTAGTTCTCAGAACTTTTCAACTTGAAAAAGATGTGTGCCCAGGAGCTGGAGCTAAATTATTTGAATTTTTTAGGGGTAGCTAGGTGGCGCAATGGACTTAACACTTCCTAGCTGTGTGACCCTGGGCAAGTCACTTAATCTTAGCCTCAGGAAAAACAAAAACAAAAACAAAAACAAAAAAAACTTGACTGTTAAAAAAAAAAATCATTTGAATTTTTAAAGCCATCACCCACCAGTATTCTCTACTGTGGAAATGGAGAGGGAAATCTGAACATGAAACAATATGTGTGTCATTGCAACTTGAGGTTTCTGTGGACTATGGTCAGCTTCTAGAAATCAGAATGTCATGCAATGAGAAAGAACACAAAGAATCTAGAATGACCAATCCCCTTATTTCATAGATGAGGAAACAGTGACTTGTCATGTCACACAGGAATTATCAGAGGGGGGTTGTTTGAACCCAGGTCAGGGGTTTGGTTTCAGAGTCAGTGCTCTTACTACTGAATCTCATAATCTCTAAGTGACCTTAGGAGTCAGCATAGTTGAATCCTCCCCCCAAGTTTTGGAATAATAGCAGAAATAATAATAGTAATGATAATAAAATTTAGAATTACAGTTTAAAGGTTTACAAAGAACTTTCCTCATAACAACTATGCAAGGAAAGTATGTTATGGATTATTATCTTTATTTCATATATAGGGAATTGAAGTTCTGAGAAGTTGAATCATACAGGAAGTGTTTGAAGTAAAATTGAAACTTGGGTTTTCTGATTCTAAAACCCCTATCTTATATTGCTTTTCACAGCAGTCCTAAAGTTATCCAAACTCTGCTTGATTAAAACTAGTTGGGGATGGGAGGAGAATTGTCACAAGACAATCATTCAGTCATTGGGTAGATATTTTTGTTATATATTCTTATATTGAGTTCCAATGTGTCTCTTTCCCCACCTCCACCCCCTCTAGGTTTGACTTCTATTTAGTCCAATTTTTGCTTTCTGGAACTATACAGAATGGATGTCTTCTTCTTTGTCCTTCCCCCTTTCCTTGAAAATCATTCAAATTCTCTCAGTTCTTCCCAAAAAGTACTAAGCTGCATAAACTTGGATAAATTAATTAACCTACATGTAAATGAAGTCAATAATGCTCTGATTTTCAATATGTTTTCTGAAGGTCCCTTCCAGCTTTCTCTTTACAATTATAACTACTGTTTCTTTGCCCCCCCCCCTTTTTTTTTTTCTTTCTTCATCTTCACCTTCAGAAAAATCCTCTGGGAAGTAGTCTCTTTCCCTTTATCCCAGAATATTTGTTTCTCTTCAAATCAGGTCCATTTAATTTCTGATCATTTTTTTTTTCCCAGGGAATCTCCAGCTTGACAAGGTTGGTCCCCTTTCCTCCAAAACACCTATTCCACAATGAATAGCAAATAGTAAAGAATCCCATTTATCCAAATGACAAGAAAACAGAAAACAGAAAACAGAAAAGATATTACATAGGAGAATAAATTCCAAACAATAAGAGTTAAAGAGATCTCCCATTGGAAGCAATATAATTCAGTTTGCACAAGAGAGAATCCTGATTCTCACCCAAGGGGAAACTCCCTGTTGTCTCCAGTGTAGCAATCTGGAAATAGAGACATGATGGAGAATTTCAGCTCCTCTCATGGCTTTCCAGTCTTTTCCTTCAGCAACTTAAAGACACCTTCATCTCTTTCATTTTCTCTCTTGAATCTGGAAGCCAGAGGAACCTGAAAGGATTCTGTTCTTGAAAAGACATGGAACTTGATCTCTCCTAAAGAGGCTTGGCTTTGGACGGAAAGGGGTACTCACCTAAGGAGTCCCAAAAGGGACTGGCAAAGGATAGTGTTCTCTTGCTTCTCACCAACTTCATTCTGCCCCATATGTAGGGCAGGATCTTTATCAATAAGGAGAGAGTCTTATAGCCAATGGACTTTGAGACAGAAGTTACCAATACCAAGCAGAACAATTAACAATAACCATCATAAAGTACATGAATTTATAAACAAAATATCAGATTGAGAGAATAGAAATAGACCAAGCTGGGGCATAACTGTTAAGAGTTAGTGAAAACTCCTTTTTGTTAACACAGAATAATTTTTGAATTAAAACAGCATTAATTTCTTTGCATGAATGTGCAATAGGGTCAATGAGCCAAGACCCTATGAGCATGTTCAATGATCTCTGCTGTTACAATCTCCACATGGACTTAAGAATGTGTAGACATTTGAAACTGATTACAGTGCACTAATCATGTGGTGTTACTTTGATAAATTATAAAGCTGATACATTTTAAAAGTATATATTAACTTTATTATTTTTTTAAATTAGAGCTTTTTGTTTGCATGGGTAATTTTTCAACATTGACCCTTGCAAAACTTTGCGTTCCAGATTTTCCCCTCCTTCCTCTTACCCCTCCCCTAGATGGCAAGTTATCCAATACATGTTAAATATGTTAAAATGTATGTTATGTCCAATATATATATATATATATATATATATATATATATATATATATATATATATACACACACATATTTATACAATTATCTTGCTGCCTAAGAAAAACCAGATCAAAAAGAAAAAAAAAAAACTGAGAAGGAAAACAAAATGCAAGCAAACAACAACAGATATATTAACTTTAAAATGCTATATAAGTGAAACTTATTATGCTAATATTATCATAGCCAATCATGTCCATTGATTGACTGAATTATTGATTGATGCCTTATTCAGTCAATCAATAAACAATTTTAAAGTGCAACTGTGCTAAGCACTGAGGATACAAAGAAAGGCATAAAACAAACCCCTTCCTTCAAGGAGTTCATATACTAATGGGGGAGACAATATATATAAAGAATCTGAAAAGGAGGGGAAAAGTTATCTGACATGAGATGGAAGAGGAATAATAAAATCATGCATGTGATCTGGAGAGGTGAGAGATTTAGAGTTGACTTCATTTCAGAATGGTGAGGAGATATATTTTTTTTTATCAGCTGAAATGATATTAAAAATGCATTGCCAAATAATTGGCTAATGTACTCAAAGGACCCCCTTTAGAAAGGGGGTAAGCATTAATCATGTGACTAGATTGAATCTCCTTCAGTAAGCATTAGTAGGCCTATGTGCCATACTTTGTGATAGGGTTAAGGAAACAAATTTCTTTTGTTAAAAAGGGGAGATTTTTTCCTTGGAAAAACCAAACCTAAGCTTAAGAACTCTAATCAATGCAATAACCAATCATAATTCCTTGCTATTCATCTCTTGAGAGAGAGGCGATGGACTAAAAGTACAGAATGAGACAAAGCCAATGTGAAAATTTGATTTGCTTGACTATGCATATTTGTTACCAAGGATTTTTATCTTTCTTTTCTTTCAATCTTGGGGTAGGGAGGAGAGAGAAGGGGGAGGGTAGTGATAGGGTTTCCATCCTTAAAAGAGAATCCAGCTATACAAGAGTTTCACAGTTTTATGTATAATCCTCTTTTCTGTTCTACTTTGTATGTGGAAACACTAATTTTATTTTGTTAAGTTCAAAATAAATAGAAAATTTTCTTAAAACCATTTTTGAAAAGTACATTATATACAAGGACCTTTAAATATGACGTAGGGTAGAAGGCCCATGTAGAAGTTAAGATTTTTCCTTCATTCTTATGGGGAGCTGAAGAGCAATCTATAAAAATGATAGCAAGAGGGAAGTAATTTTTGTTAGATTCTGACATGTGATTTAACTAGCCTGAAATAATATATATTTACATACCACTCTAAACTTTTTTTTATGGCAATCCTATAAGGTATAACATGTGAATATTAGTATTCATTATTTTAGGCGAGAAACCTTAAATTAAATGTTGATACAATAGTTAGTAAGCTTCAGAGCTGGAGTCCCAATTAATGTCCTCTGACTTCAAACCTAGTAGAATATGCTGCTTCCAAAGATGTAGTAGGAAGTAGTATAGGAAAACCAGATACAAATAAGACTTCCTTTCATTTTTTCTGTAATTAGAACAGAGGCTTCATCTTACCCAGATTCCTTTTTTTTTTTTTTTTCTTCTGGTAAGTGGAAAAACATTCCATATGTAGCCTTTGTCCTTTCTGATTTCCTGCCAGATTTCAAAAAGGAAGGAAGAAAAAGCATTTATTAAGCACTTACTATGTGCAAAACGTTGTTCTTAGTGCTGGGGACAGAAATGGCAAAGACACTCTGTTTTCAAGAGTTCCCATTATAATGGGGGGAGAGAACACAAGGAGATTTTTCAGCTGAAGTCAGACAGAAAACTCCCTGATCCTTTGAGTACATTAGCAAAGTAGATGGTAATGCATCTTTAATGTCATTTCCACTGACAAAGCCATATCCATTTCTGATTCTGAACCTTTTTACTGTGCCAAGGATTTTGGTGAAGAGAACTTTTTTTTTCCTATGCTTTTAGTATCTGTAAATACTAATATCTCAAGTTTGGGGATGGAGTGGGGAGAGAAGGAAGAACAAGTACCCAAAGACAAGAGCTACACAAAATATATGCAAAGTAGGAATATAGCAATTTCTGGAAAGGGATACGATAGATCTCTCATAAAATATGGCACAAACTCAGTTTTGAAAGAATTTAGGCATTTCAGGCATGGGACAGCTACACAAAAGCTTAGAGATGGAAAACAAAATGTCAACAAGGGAATATCAAATAGGTCATTTTGGCTGTAGTTTGATTTTGTGAAGGAGAAAAATGTGCAGGAATTCTGAAAAAGTAGACTGCAAGCACATTGTGAAAGATCTGGAAAGTTAAGGAGATATTTCATCCTACAAATGTGACCTCAGACATTTAGCTTCCTAGCTGTGAGACCCTAGGCAAGTAACTTAATCCCAATTGCCTCAGGGAAAAAAAAAGAATATATGTTCACCTGAGTTGCCTAAATATGGCTTGAGGGAAGTTCTGATAGATATGAACTGTCTCTGAGTGAAAGAACTCCAATACAGCAGCTAAGAAGGAGGGATAGGCAAACCTCTGGAGCATTAGGAGGAATGGACACTTTTTCTTCCAGGAAGGTTCTGGACTAGAATTATTTCTATCTATCCTCCTAAGTATTGCTAGTCTATTGCAAAACAAAAATTGCTTTCCTGGTTTCTTTTGATAAGAGGTTGTCCCAAGCTTACAATACTTTGCCTTTTTTTAACTAAACACAGGTTATTATTATTTTTTTATTATAGCTTTTTATTTACAAGATATATGCATTGACCTTACAAAACCTTCTGTTCCAACTTTTCTCCTCCTTCCCCCCATCCCCTCCCTTATTAAGTATCCCCTCCCTTATTAAGTATGTTAAAGTATATCAAACACAGGTTATGCAAAAAAACCCTTCACAAATAGCCAGTAAGTCTATTTATAACAGCAAAAAAAGAGAGAAATTGCAGATTTCATAGCTTAGAATATATGATAAAATACACAAAGTGAATTAACTTTTTAGATGGGAGTAAGAGTACTCAGTTGAACTAAGAGAGAAGCCCTCATTTTATCTAAGAGGAACTTTCCCAAAATCGCTAGAGATGCAAGCTAAAACTCAGGAATGGGTTGAGGAACCAATTTGACCTTCAAATTTGCAGGTTCCAAAAATCTATCTCTCTTCTGGAGTTGACTCTAAGAGAATCTATATTCACATGAGTTTCTTGCTTGAAGAATATATTTTGTCTCCCAAGGTCTTGTACCAATTCTGTTACATACCATGACCAAACCCAACATTCTCTCTACCAATCTAGTATCATACATATTAAACATATAAAATGCCTTAGGCTGATTTGGTAAGCCTAGGTTAAATGTTAATGAACCTCTTTATTGATGTCTATAAAAATGAAACTTTAGTGAAGAAATATAACAATATAATTGATATAAATTTCACTTGAGTAAGTTGAATTATCAGCATAAATAAAAACCTTCCACTGGGCAGGACTTTGGTAGTAAGGGACTATTCAAATATTTTCTGCTCCTCAGTATCCTGTTTTCTCCATTTTTCATTTTTGTTTTTGTTTTTTGGTTGTTGTTTTTTGTTTGCTTTGTTTTTTGTTAAACTAGTGTTCTTTCTTATTTCTTCATCTTCTCTGATTGTTCTTTTTTTATTTTCTTTGATTGGTTTATCATACGTAACCCAAACATAGAAACATAGGAAATTTTCTCTTTTAAAAAATTACTTTCCCTTAAACTCTGAATTTAATGAACACACATCCAATATTTCTAAATATCCCCTTTAAGGGCTCATTTGCCCAACTCATACCATCACCACTTGTAGAATATTCCCAGATTACTAGTAATAATCCTGTAGCTAACAGGATAACAGCCAAACACTAGCTGATTAGACCCTATCAATGTATTTTATGTGGATAGACTAGCAGATTAAGTTCTTTGCAAAGGCATTTACTTAACTGACATAATAATGAGTAGTTACAAAGTAGTTCCAAATATCAAGGGTATACTCTCCCACAAGGGCACTCAGAATTCAGAAGGAAGAAAAAGTGAGCATAAAGTAGAGAATGCATGTGGCTCAGCAACTAATAACTCTGGCACTCTAGGGCCTCAACATCCTGCCTCTTTCCAGAGTTTTCATGAAGTTGCTAAGTATCCTTCGCTATTCAGCTGGTCTGTCCTTGCAGGGGTTCTCAAACTACGGCCCACAGGCCACATGCCGGGTTATGGCAAATGGGCTGAGGGGCAGAGACAGAGTGTGAGTTTTTGTTTTTGCTATAGTCCAGCCCTTCAACAGTCTGAGGAACAATGAACTGGCCCCCTATTTAAAAAGTTTGAGGACCACTGCAAGGCATAGAGTCTCCGCTAGCCAGTAATTAGATTGGGCTTGTTTTTCCTACAATATGATCCCTTCTTTGGACAGTTCAATCTGCTGCCTATTTCTGCCAAGCCAAGTCAGCTGAGCATTCATAGCATTTATTAAGCATTTATGATGTGCTTGCCTGCATTGTGCTAAGCCCAAAACCTGAAGAAAGCCAAGAGGCAGAAAGGAAAAAAAAAGTTCCAGATATAGAAAACAATTGGGAAAGAATGCCTCAAATTGGGAGATGGAGCACCCTATTTGAGGAATAACAAGGAGGCAATCATCCAGTTTGTTTTGGGGTTGGCAGTATCATGGGGGTGAAGGATAATGATTGGTTACATTAAGGGAAGGGGTTTACATACATGTGGGACAATTTATTTTTGTTTTGGAGAAATACTTCATACATTTATGGGAGCTAATTTATGGCTATTGATAGTGGACCAAGAATAGTACACTTATTAGTCTGGAAATGAGATCAGGCCATCTTTAATTGAATAAGGATAAGCAAAGCTTGTGGGCTCTCAAGGATAACATATAAATGTTAAGAAGTTTCTCAGGAGATGAAATTAGGAGGAATAACAAACTTCCTTGGTACAAAATGATTTGCAGGTGGTGCTGAGATAACAATTCCCTTAGAATTAAGGGTTTTTGGGTTTTTTTTTGAGTGTTTAAACTTAGCTCAGAGTTTTTCTTTAACTAAAAGTGATCGATAAGAAGAATAAACTTTGGTATCTAACTTCAAGAGAGAAAGACCAAACTTTGAGCTCATGAGCTACTCTCAGAGACAAAGAATTGACTGTGGTTTGTTACTTAGAATATAGAATAGAATCAGCTACAGAAAGAAATAAAATATAAAATCCAGGATCAATATTTAATTTTCACACCTACTATGTGTCAGGTATTTTCTAAGCAGTGGAGAAACAAGGGTAAAAGAGTCCCTGCCCTTGAAGAATTCAAAATCTAAAGAGGACAATTACAGAAAAAGATGCTGGAAAGGGGGAGATAAAAAAAGAGAGTAAAAGAGTACCTGGGGGAGAAGAAATGAAATTCTGTTACCTAGTAGAAAATGATGAGATGGATATCTCAGTACCCATCTTTTTATCTACTTTTTTTTTTTTTGGAGACTGTTACAGTTAAGTGATTTGCCCAGGGTCACTGGAAGTATTAACTATCTGAGGTCAGCTTTGAACTTATATCCTCCTGAATTCAGGGTTGCTGCTCTATCCACTAAGCCTAGTTGACCCAGCATTTTTCTTTAAGTAAAAGATCTAAGGTGACTTACCAATGTCCATTCTCCATGTTCTTCAATATAAAGGATAGAGTGGTCCCCAGGGCAGGGGCTACTAAGGAGATGTGAATTTTAGATTTGATTCCATTTTATAGAAAGATAATTTTCTGAAGATAATAATAAAAATAAAGGCTACTCAGGAGAGTAGCCAGGTAGAGAATGATGAGGTGGATGGCCTGGGGCTCTATTTAATAAAGGATCTGGGAGGAAATTTTCCCACACTAACTCTTTACCCCCTCTACTCTGTACAGAACTCTCTTCAGCTGGAGTGCCATTGAAGTCATTTTACTGGAGTGATACCTCCTAGCTTTTTCATAAATTCTAGTGCTAAGTAAGTCTTTCTGAACCCAAATCTGGTCTCAGATGATACTAGCTGTGCGATCTTAGACAAGATATTTCAGCTCTGTCTGCCTCAGTTTCCTTAACTTTAAGATGGGGATAATAGTAGCACTTATCTCTCAGGGTTTTTATGAAGATCCAACAAGACAATATTTGGTTAGGGCTTATACTTGGTATATAGCACACCTTATTAAATGCTTGAGTTCTTCTCCTCCTCCTCCTCCTCCTTCTCCTTTTCCTTCCTTTTATTCTTTTTCCTCTTCTTCCTCCTCTTTCTTCTTCTTCTTTTTCCTCCTCCTCCTCCTCCTCCTCCTTCTCCTCCTCCTCCTCCTCCTCCTCCTCCTCCTCCTCCTCCTCCTCTTCCTCCTCTTCCTCCTCCTCCTTCTTCTTCTTGTTCTTCTTCTTCTTTTCTTCTTCTTTTTTAAATAAAGGAAATAGCTTATATACTTTACTTCCATAAATACTCTAGGTAGCCTCAGATTGATTCCTTTATCTTTACCTGGGAGTGGGCAACCAGTACTTAACTCTAAAACTCTCAAACTGAAAAGGAGAGTAGAAGTCAGACTCAGGAGGTGTTTTAGAGTTAGAATCTTCATAAAGTAGCTGCTGTGTTATGAAGAAATGTAAAGCAGAAATAGGCAATCAAGGATTTGAGTCTAGGAAAAAAAATCTGTATTTCTGCCACATGTTTGTGGCTTCCGCAGCCTTCTTTGGAGGTGAGATAAATATCTTTCCTCTAATTGACATAAATCCTCTCCCACTTTTCTGGACCTAGTCTGCTATAAATTTTGACAAAGACTTGAGTCTAATGAGCCTATTCAGCATATAAAAGTGAGGATCTGTACCTCCAAGTCCCATCTGAAGGATACCTATCACCTCAGCCCATTTGTGTCACCAGTCATTGGAGTAGGTAACCCTTCACAAATAAGGATGCCTATCACGAAAGTCAGCAACAACAGAAATAATAAAATGAACAGACAGACTCAATAAGCAATTTATTTAGGATGATGACCACACATTTTCAGACTGAAAACTGTAAGATCTTACATACTTGTATGGGCTCATGGTTTCTACTGATTACTTTTCTGATTATAGAAACTTGCTATAAGAGGAAAAAGCTGGGACATGATTATTATAGCATCAAAATTTATCCTTCAGGCCTCTGCTTGAGAGCACATACATGACAAGATAAAGCATTCTAAGCTTAGTTAGGCTTTAGGTAATTGTCACAGTTTTCCACCTTATGATTCAGAAATAATCAGATGGGTTCTTATTCAAAGAAATACTACTGGGAAACTGGGTTAGAAGGATCCCACCTTAAGCAAAAACCAAGGTTGTCCTCCCAACTCTTGTCCAGATACTAACCTCCATCTGTAACAATTCAGGATCACATTCCTCTGAGTAACTTGTGACATATTCCTTTCACATGGTGGCTTGATGATCCATCAGACAATCAAACCTGATTTCAAAACTCCATGTAATATCAGCTACAGTCCCAAGAGATTTCATCTCAAATAGCAAGTCTCATTAATCAAAGCTTCAAATGAATTTATCTTTCAAAGATCACATATCTTAAGTATTAACTATAAGCTTACATTTTAACAGTAAGAGATTCATTCTAGAAAGTTCACAGATTATTTTCATATCCAAGTAGATGGTGTTAAGTTCAACATTACACAAATTATCTTTTAACCATGTTCAGGTATTAACTATGTTCAAAGGGACAAAGACAAAGACCACTGTTCTCAGAAACGATGGGAATAGCTTTAAGATGATTCAAAACAACTAATTAAAACTTACATAGAATAAATATAAAAATGGGTGGAATTGTTCTGATTTCAATTAAAATCCCTATCAGAATTAACATTAATAATTTCTTCATAAAATGTTAATTTAACTTCTTCCACTCAAGGAGTCCCAAAAAAACTTTTCTGGAAATATAAATAACAAGTACAACATCAGTATTGATAAATTTCCCCTAAACACAATTACTCTTTTCTCCCATCAAAACATTCCTAATTGCCTTGGTGCAAAGTCAGTTATAGAGGTTATTAACTGTCCTTTACACTGTTCTTGAGGTTCCTGCACAGGTACTTTAACCCTGGTGTTCTCAGTCTCTGTACTGCAGTTTCAGTATCCGTAATGCCTCCTAAGGTCCTTCCCACTCTGATTCTTTCAGTTCTCAATAACTGCCCACTCTCCTGGAACAGCAAACTCCAAAGGTGTTGTGTCTGGGCCAGCAATCTTTGCTTCCTAAGGGGTGAAAGGGATGAGGAGATTGCTAGTAAATATTTCCTTAAAAACTTATCCTTTATTTCAAAAGAGGGTATTTCCTTTTCCCCTCCCAAATAAAGTAAACCAAATAGCATCTCATATGGGAAAAAGTCCCAGATCCCTTCTAGGGACAGCTCTAATTTTTTAACAAAGCAATAGGCAAAGCAATTTAATATCTTACAACAGTTTAGTAATCCATTTCTTAAAAATCTGATTCATTCTTTCCATTTTTCCTGATGAGGGCAGATGTCCAGGTATATGGAATTGTCACTCAATTTGCAATCCTTCCCCATTATTTCTTATAAAACCTTAAAAGTAAAGTATGTTCATTATAAGAATTAATAGTCTCTACCAATCTACACTTAGGTACAATTTGTCCCAATGTTATTCCATTAACCCCTATCAAGGTAGCAGAGCTTAGGGGAAAGCTATAGGTCAGTTTTCTTTTTTTTTTCTTTTTCATGTGGCAGTTAAAACTTTTCCATATTTCAGAACTAACTAGTCCTTCCACTCTCTAGTTAAAAGCTACATGCATTAAGTTCAATTATGTACAAAACAAGAGCTTTTAAATCCCAATGACCAGATCTTTTCCTTTATAATTCAGCTGACTGAGAGAAACATAAAAGACAAAACACAGGCTCACACACTTACAAAAATTGCTTTTAAATTCTTACTTCATCCCAATTCTTAAGCCAGTTTCCTAAAGGGCTATCTTCTAGGACACTAGACAGGCTTTTAGTGCCAGCTACCTTAGATTCTTTCTTTCCCAAGGTTTACAATGTCTTGTCCCCTCTGATAGAGGAATCACTCAAACTACCATTTGGGAAATGGGTGTATCCTTACAGACTCACATGCTTAGAATCTCCCAATCCCAGTCACCCAGGCAGCTCACCAGTTCTTGTCAAAGGGAAAGTACTTGAATGGATTATAACATTTTAGAGTTTCTCCTCCTTCACCAATTTCTTGCCTACCTGAATTATGCACACAATTTATGTGATTGATGTCTCTGCTGGCTTATCTCCTGAACTGAAAGGGCACCTGCCCAAGGATTGGTATGGGAGAGACTCCTCACAATCAGGAAATATTCCAGATGAGCCCCCAAAACTACGTGAGACAGCAACCATTACCCAAATTAAAATCAGAGGTCTCTAGGTAAAAAGTAAAAAGGATTTATTACAATCATGTGAAAAAGGGCAACTCCCAACAGACAAGATGTTGTCAGTAAAGGAGTGCAAAGTGCAAGCTGCAAAACACAGGATTATAACACAGGAATCCCTCCCCCCCTTCCTGGCCTTCTGGGTGGGAGTCCAGACTTACATTCTAATCTACCTAATCTACTTAATCTATCTAATCTACCTAAAAACAAAGAATATTATTAGCCAATGACACATTCTTTATCACATTAGAAACTTAATACTATATTGTATTTAATATATATTTTTACCATGTTTAACATATATTGGATTACTTGCCATCTAGGGGAGGGAGTGGGGGAAAAAAGGGGAAAAATTGGAATAGAAGGTTTGGCAAGGATTAATGTTGAAAAATTACGCATATGTTTTGAAAATAAAAAGCTTTCATTAAAAAAAGAAAAAGAAACAATACTAATGAAAAGATGTATGTTTAATTAAGATTATCAAACACTTTGGGGCTATATTGAAAAGTCCCAAGTTACAATTAAGGTATAAATCAAGGTCACATTCTCATGAGAAGTCTTCACTGAGTTCATCCCATTCATCAGTCTATTGTGAGGATCAAATGAGTGAGGAAGGGAATAAATATTTATATAGCATCTATGATGTGTCAAGCACTGTGCTAAGTGCTTTTTAAATATCTATTTGTAAATACTTGGCTTAGTATCTGGAACATAGTAGATACTATACAAATGCTTTTTATTATCATTTTAAAGAATTTTATAATTTTAAAAGTCTTTATCTAGTTGTTGCTCTTTCCCTGAAAAATTGGCACTAGAATGCATTGCAGGATAGTGTCCTCTTCCACTGAAAGGGAGGCTCTTTCTCCATCACATATTTAGAAAAGATTCTGAATCTTTGAAAAAAGATATTGATCTCTAGGTAAAGTTCCTTTGATCCATTACAGGGAGTAGTCCAGGAGAAAATAGAACAGTACATTTGCTGTTTGACTATTATAGAATAGTAATCCAAACTTTATTTTAACATATCTTTTCTTTGTTCAAGATTCTTATAAATGATAGCTCAAAAATTATTCTGCAATAGAGATTTATATAAGAAGGCATGGAGATTTAGACATCGCACTCTCCAAACTAAGAATACTTGAATATTAGATTATGTTAAATTAAAATTGTTTCTGGCTGATTTGAGCCTAAGTACAGAGTATGCCATTAATATTAATTATTTTTCTTTGACATTACTCCTAACAAGACTGCCAGGAATTGCTAGGAAATTTTTTTTCTGGGAAAAATTGAAAAGCAATTTGACCTGTTTTTGACATAGTCCTCAGTAATAGAATTGGGGAAAAGCATAAGGGGATCACCCAAAAGCTTCTGATTATATATGTCCTTTAACAAGGGACTAAGTACATGTATCACTGGAAATAACTCTAACATGTGCTCAGCTCCAGCATCACTTTTGTTTCCTTACCCAAAGGGCATGGGTTCATCCCCATGGAGCCAGAGTTGTTGTTTCAAGCTTGTTTCTGTTATGTATTGGATAATTTCATGTTTAAAGTGATATTTCCTCTTTTTTAAAAAAACTGCTTTTTTACATTATTTCTTTTGAAATCCTAGATCTTTTGTTCCTTCAGTTTGTTATGGCATCTAATTCTATGAGTAACACTGGCAATTGAAATATTTGCAACAAATTGAAAATAAGAAATTGTTGATGAGTAGATTGTAAGCTTGTGTCACTGGAGGGAAACATGATAGCTTGATAGTAATTGTGGAAATTTTGGAAAAAAAGGTAGATTAAGGGGAAATAGAAACTAGAGAAAGTTCAATATTAGGGGGACAGGATATAGATTGAAAAGGAAAAGAACACACTATCTTTTATGGAAGCCCTCCTAAAAGCTTGATTAGTCTTCTTTAGAATATGTTATTAGACCTGTTT
The DNA here is from genome assembly GCF_048593235.1 of Sminthopsis crassicaudata. Classification (NCBI taxonomy): domain Eukaryota; kingdom Metazoa; phylum Chordata; class Mammalia; order Dasyuromorphia; family Dasyuridae; genus Sminthopsis; species Sminthopsis crassicaudata. The sequence continues at coordinate 246,879,501 of NC_133617.1, read as the reverse complement.
TTATTGATATGTTAGCTGCTATAGGGTTGCATTTAGTGCTGGCTCATTTCCCCAACCATTCTCCTTGTGAGGAACTGCTTATTTTTCAGTGCTTTTAGAGAGCTTCTGGGTCACTCCAGCGTATATTTGTGGCCAAATTTTCCTCCCCCACTCTTGGACTTCATTAACCACATCAGGTAAATTTACTGAAATTGGAAGCTTTACCTATAAGCTTTTAAATATGCTGCAATTTGATCTCACAAAGACAGAATTGCATTGATACACTTGCAACAACAAGAAGATCTTTACATATGGTTTGTTAATTTAGACAGGACATTAGTAAAATTTTAGGACCTCCTTTTAATGTTCTAATATTTTAGTATCATTTATAGTGCTTTTATCTCTTCCTGTTTTTGAAAATGCAAGTGTTTGGCCCTCATTCTTGAGTTTTTATAACTGCATCTGAGACTGTTTCTCCATCTTTAAAAGAGCAAGATTTGAAATTCCTTAGACAAGATAATTTCCCACATCCTGAGTCCTTGTTGTCCCCATCGATGAAATCTTTTATTCTGGTTTGAATGAGTCAATTGCCCATGAATATGTTTTGTCAATAAAAAGCTATAATAATAATAATAAAAAAAGAACAAGGTGACCAACAGTATCAAAGGATGTAGAGAGGTAAAAGATAAGCATTGAGAGAAGACCATTAGATTAATTAAGAGTTTATTAGAAATTTGGAGAGAGTAGTTCTGTTGAAGGATGAGGTCAGAAGCCAGACTATAGAGAGTTAAGAGAATGAGAGGAAAGGAAATGGAGATATTGAGATGGAGATGTCCATTTCAAAAAGATTCATTAGAAAAGGCAGGAGATACATCAGACAATATTTGTTGGGGATAGAGATTGAGTGAGAGGTTTGTTGTTGTTTTTTTTTTTTTTTTTTTTTTTTTTTTTTTTTTTTTTAAGAATGGGGATTAGAAATAATTCAGAATTTTAACAAAGTCGCAGGATACAAAATAAATCCACATAAATCCTCAGGATTTTTATACATTACCAACACAATCCAACAGCAAGAGATACAAAGAGAAATTCCATTCAAAATAACAGTCGATAGTATAAAATATTTGGGAATATATCTACCAAAGGAGAGTCAGGAATTATATGAGCAAAATTACAAAACACTTGCCACAAATATAAAGTCAGATTTAAATAATTGGAAAGACATTCAGTGTTCTTGGATAGGCCAAGCGAATATAATTAAGATGACAATACTCCCCAAACTAATCTATTTATTTAGTGCTATACCAATCAGACTCCCAAGAAACTATTTTAATGACCTAGAAAAAATAACAACAAAATTCATATGGAAGAATAAAAGGTCGAGAATTGCAAGGGAACTAATGAAAAAAAAGTGAGAGGAAGGTGGTCTAAGTGTACTTGATTTAAAGCTATATTATAAAGCAACAGTCACCAAAACCATTTGGTATTGGCTAAGAAATAGACTAGTTGATCAGTGGCATAGGTTAGGTTCACAGGGCAAGATAGTGAATAAAAATAGCAATCTAATCTTTGACAAACCCAAAGATCCCAAATTTGGGGATAAGAATTCATTATTTGACAAAAACTGCTGGGAAAACTGGAAATTAGTATGGCAGAAACTAGGCATGGACCCACATTTAACACCACATACTAAGATTAGATCAAAATGTGTCCAAGATTTAGGCATAAAGAACGAAATCATAAATAAATTGGAGGAACATGGGATGGTTTACCTCTCAGACTTGTGGAGGAGGAAGGAGTTTGTGTCCAAGGGAGAACTAGAGACCATTATTGATCACAAAATAGAACATTTTGATTACACCAAATTAAAAAGTTTCTGCACAAACAAAACTAATGCAAACAAGATTAGAAGGGAAGTAACAAATTGGGAAAAAATTTTTACAGTTAAAGGTTCTGATAAAGGCCTCATCTCCAAAATATACAGAGAATTGACTTTAATTTATAAGAAATCAAGCCATTCTCCAATTGATAAATGGTCAAAGGATATGAACAGACAATTTTCAGATGATGAAATTAAAACTATTAACACTCATATGAAAGAGTGTTCCAAATCACTATTGATCAGAGAAATGCAAATTAAGACAACTCTGAGGTATCATTACACACCTGTCAGATTGGCTAAGATGACAGGAACAAATAACGATGAATGTTGGAGGGGCTGTGGGAAAACTGGGACACTGATGCATTGTTGGTGGAGTTGTGAAAGAATCCAACCATTCTGGAGAGCAATCTGGAATTATGCCCAAAAAGTTATCAAAATGTGCATACCCTTTGACCCAGCCATACTACTACTGGGCTTATACCCCAAGGAACTACTAGAGAAGGGAAAGGGACCTGTATGTGCCAAAATGTTTGTGGCAGCCCTTTTCATAGTGGCTAGAAGCTGGAAGATGAATGGATGTCCATCAATTGGAGAATGGATGGGTAAACTATGGTATATGAATGTTATGGAATATTATTGTTCTATAAGAAATGACCAATAGGAGGAATACAGAAAGGCTTGGAGAGACTTACATCAACTGATGCTGAGTGAAACGAGCAGAACCAGAAGATCATTATACACTTCAACAATGATACTGTACGAGGATGTATGCTGATGGAAGTGGATTTCTTCAACATAGAGAAGAGCTAATCCAATTCCAATTGATTAATGATGGACAGAACCAGCTACATCCAGAAAAGGAACACTGGGAAATGAGTGTAAACTGTTATTTTTACCTTCTGAATCCAATTCTTCCTGTGCAACAAAAAATTCGGTTCTACACACATATATTGTATCTAGAATATACTGTAATATATTTAACATATATAAGACTGCTTGCCATCTGGGAGAGGGGCTTGGGGGAGGAAGGGAAAAAAATCTGAATAGAAGTAAGTGCAAGGGATAATGTTGTAAAAAATTACCCATGCATATGTACTGTCAAAAAAAGTTATAATTATAAAATAAAATAAAAATTAAAAAAAAAAAGAATGGGGGAGACATAGATAGAAAGATAGATACAGATAGATATACAGATATAGTTTGTAAGGAAAAAGCCAGGAGATAGGGTGTGATGATTGAAAATTAGTGAGATGATAGAGGGATAAATCTGCTAGAAAAAATGAGATGAAATGGGATTATTTTTGCATATAGAGATTTGCCTTTTGGAGAACCTTATGTAAACTAGTATCAAGAAGGAGAAGTAGGGGCAGCTAGGTAGTGCAGGGGATAGAACACCAACCCTGACTTCAGGAGGACCTGAGTTCAAATGTGGCCTCAGACATTTTCACTTCCCAGCTGTGTGACCCTGGGCAAGTCACTTAACCCCAATTGTCTCAGCAAAAAAAAAATAAAATAAAATAAAATAAAAAGAAAGGGAAGTAGCTCTGTGGATTGAATGAACTGATTATTCTGGAATGTGCTATAGTTGTTAATGTCCTATTCTTTTTTTATTTTTGGTGAGACAACTGAGGTTAAGTGACTTGCCCAGGGTCACTCAACTGGGAAGTATTAATGAGGCCAGGTCCTCCTGAAGTCAGGGCTGGTGCTTTATCCACTGTGCCATCTAGCTGCCCCTAATGTCCTATTCTTAATGTTCCTAAAGGTCTTAGAAAGCTACATATCCTAAATATTTATTTTATGTATTTATTAAATACATAAATATTATGTATTTATATTTAGTAAAAGTGTTTTGTTTTGTTTTTGAATTTGAGTCATTGAGTCAGCCTCTTTAAATTGCATTTGGATTTAACTCCTGGTCTAGGATAGCTACACAAAATTGACTATTTTTATTATAGCTGAAGGGTCCAAGGGACCTAAGAGCCCTAGAGAGATTTTAGCTAAATGTGGACCCTTTCTTTTTTTTTTTTTTAATCAGTTAATTTTTTTTTATTATAGCTTTTTATTGACAGAACATACGCATGGGATATTTTTTCAATATTGTCCCTTGCATCACTTCTGTTCCAACTTTTCTCTTCCCTCTCTCCACCCCCTCCCCTAGATGGCAGGCAGTCTCATACATGGTAAATATGTTAAAGTATACCTTAAATACAATATCTGTGTACAGATCCATACAGTTCTCTTGTTGCACAAGAAAAATCGGATTCAAAAGGTAAAAATAACCTGGGGAGAAAAATAAAAATGCAAGTAGTCCACATTCATTTCCCAGTATTCTTTCTCTGGGTGTAGCTGATTCTGTCCATTATTGATCAACTGGAACTGAATTGGATCTTCTCATTGTCGAAAATCCATCAGAATATATCCTCACATAATCCTATAGTATCATTGTTGAAGTGTATAATGATCTCTTGGTTCTGCTCATTTCACTCAGCATCAGTTGATGTAAGTCTCTCCAAGCCTCTCTGTATTCCTCCTGTTGGTCATTTCTTACAGAACAATAATATTCCATACCATTCATATTCCACAGTTTACCTAACCATTCTCCAACTGATGTGCATCCATTCAATTTTCAGTCTTTAGCCCTATAAAGAGAGCTGCCACAAACATTTTTGCACATGTGGGTCTCTTTCCCTCCTTTAATATTTCTTTGGGATATAAGCCCAGTAGTAGCACGCTGGATCAAAGGGTATGCACAGTTTGGTAACTTTTTGAACAAGTTATTTGGACCCTTTCTATCCAGGATGCTTCTTTTGAGTAAGGTACCAGCCAGGAGTTTCCACTAACCTTCGCATATCATTCAGGTTTGGGAACATGTCCAATGTGTTATTTTAAGATGAAGAAGCACATTGCAAGTTAAACACTACCTAGATCAAGTTGACCTCCAACTAAGTCTTTTTTTGCTCTCCAGAACATCTGGATCAGTTCACAACTCTACCAACAATCTGTTAGTGCCCCAGTTTTCCCACATTCCCTCCAACATTATCACCATCTTTTTCTATCATCTTAGCCAATCTGAGAGATATATAATGGTACCTCAGAGTTTTTTCTAAATTTTTTTGAATTTTTCTAATCAATAGTAATTTTTTTTATTATAGCTTTTTATTTACCAGATATATGCATGGGTAATTTTACAACATTGACAATTGCCAAATTTTTTGTTCTAAATTTTCCCCTCCTTCCCCCCATCTGCCCCTCCAGATGACAGGTTGACCAACACATGTTAAATATGTTAAAATATAAATTAAGTACAATATATGTATACATGTCCAAACAGTTATTTTGCCGTACAAAAAGAATCGAACTTTGAAATAGTGACTATTAGCCTGTGAAGGAAATAAAAAATACAGGCAGACAAATAGAGGGATTGGGAATTCTATATAGTGGTTCATAGTCATCTCCCAGAGTTCTTTTGCTGGATGTAGCTGGTTCAATTCATTACTGCTCTATTGTAACTGATTTGGTTCATCTCATTGTAGAAGAGGGCCACGTCCATGAGAACTGATCATCATATAGTATTGTTGTTGCCATGTATAATGATCTCCTTGCTCATTTCACTCAGCATCAGTTCATGTAAGTCTCTCCAGGCCTTTCTGAAATCATCCTACTGGTCATTTCTTACAGAACAATAATATTCCATAATCCAACCATTCTGGAGAACAATTTAAAACTATGCCTAAACGGCTATAAAACTGTGCACATTCTTTGATCCAGCAGTGTTTCTACTGGGCTTATATCCTAAAGAGAACATAAAAGAGGAGAAAAAAACCCTATATGTGCAAAAATGTTTGCAGCAGTTTTTATTGTTGTGGCAAGGAACTGGAAATTGAGTGGATGCCCATTATTTGGGAAATGGCTAAAAAATTATGCTAACTGAATATAATGGAATATTATTGTTTTATAAGAAATGATGAGCAGGCTGATTTCAGAAAAGTCTGGAAAGAATTACATGAACTGATGCTGAGTGAAGTCTGCAGAACCAAGAGAACATTGTATACAACAAGAAGATTATGTAATGATTAACTGTGATGGACTTGGCTTTTTTCAACAATGAAGTGATTCAGGCCAATTCCAATAGACTTACAATGGAGAGAGCCATTAACGTCCAGAAGGAGAACTATAGGGACTGAATGTGGATCGAAGCATCATGGTTTTGGGGTTTGTTTTTTTCACACAATATGGAAATATGTTTAAAGGCATTGCCCATATTTAATCTATATCAGATTGCTTGCTGTCTTGGAGAGGAAAGAGGTAAGGGATGGAGGGAGAAAAATTTTGAGACTCAAAATCTTACAAAAAATTAATGTTGAAAACTATATTTATGTATATTTGGAAGAATAAAGTATAATTGAGGGGGAAGGAAAAAAACCTACCAGATCAAGATATCCTTTTTTTTTTTTTTTTTTTTTTTTTTTTCCTGGTAGTGTCTAGGAGGTAAAGATACTGTTTATTCAAAACTTAGGCATCATACACTGTGCTGGGCATGGAGAAAAGCTACTTCTCCCACAGATACCTTGGCTTTAGGCCATCTGGGCACAAAAATCTGGTTTGATTAGAGCCTGTTTCCTTTGTCCTTTTTAGTTCTAGGTATTGGTGGTACAGTATTATGCCACTAAATGGTGTATGTGTGTGTGAGTGTTTTTATTGCCCAAATACTCAACTTATCATGATTCTCATAGATGCTAATTGGGTTAATTCTTTCTACACAAACTTTTATTGATTTTGACCAACAAATATACTTTTTTTTCCTAAAAAGCATATCATATTTTTTTGTTTTTGTTTTAGAGTTTCTCAGTTGGTTTTGTTTCTTTTCAGATAAGTGGTCTGGTAATCAATCAGTTATATAAGTCTTATTAGAGATTTGGACATATTTTATGTAATATTTTTAATATATATTTTATTTCCCCTTCAATAACATGTGAAAACAATTTTTAAAGTTTTGAGTTCCAAATTCTATTCCTCCTTTCCTTTCCTTCCCCCTTGACACATGCAATTATGTTTACATAATTTAGAATTATATTGGCCTAGTTTAAAGTACACTCCAGAATGGTTGGGTCAATTCACAATTCCACCAGCAATGCATCAGTGTCCTAGTTTTCCCACATTCTCTCCAATATTTATCATTATCTACAAGCCATTCTTCAATTGATAGTCAAAGGGTATGGACAGACACTTTCCTATTAGTCATTTTGTACAAGCACATTCAAAAGGAAAAGAATGAAAGAAAGGGAGTGAAAAAGAGCATGCTTCAGTCTGTATTCAAACAATATTTTTTTTCTTCTGGAGGTAGATGGTATGCTGCATCATTAGTCCTTTAGGAATGTATAGGGTCATTAGATTGCTTGAAAATAGCTATTATTCACAGTTGTTCATCGAATGATATTGCTTTTATTGTGTACAATGTTCTCCTGGTTCTGTTCACTTTACATCAGTTCATGTAAGTCTTTTCAGGTTTTTTTGAAATCATCCTGATTCTCATTTTTTATAGTATAACAGCACTCCATTACAATCATGTACCACAGCTTGTTTAGCTACTCCCCAATTGATGGGCATCCCTTTGATTTCCAATTCTTAGTCACCACAAAAAGAGCTGCTACATTTTTGTACAAATGGGCCTTCCTCCTCTTTTATGCTCTTTTTGTGATACCAACCCAGTCTGGGTACTGATGTAACAAAGAGAATGCAGTTAGATAGCTCTTTAGGCATAGTTCCAAAATGCTCTCCAGAATAGTTGGGTCAGTTACAACAATATATTAGTGTTCCAATTTATCCAGACCCCCTCCAATATTTCTTTGGATTTTTTTAGTACTTTGGGAATCCCAGTGCTTCAGTCCAGAGTAGAAAATCAAAGAGATAGTCTCTGTAGAGTTTGTTTGTTAATGCCATACTGTTGAGTGCATAAAGCCTTGCAACACTGAAGAACATCCTAAATGAGATCTAAAATCTTATAAAGAGTTAGACAAATGTATACAAGTAAAAAACAAAACAATGAATAGTGCCTAGTATTCAGTTAGATAGTTCATAGATTTGATCTATCAATAATCTATATTAGACATAACAAATAGAAGATGAATTGGGTTCAGTATTGAATAGGACTAGGAAAGTGATCTAGATTACTTCTGAGAAGTTGTGTGATGTTCTTAGTGACCTCAATCTTCTCCCTGAAGCAAAAAAAAAAATCTTATTCTTTTCCACATTAATTTTTTTTCTTTTTTAAAAAATTATTTTATTAAAAAATTAGAACAAAAAAAAAAAAAAGAAAAACAGAAAAGGAAAACAAAACAAACATTGTCATGTGAAAAGCAGAACATCAGGGAGCATCTGAAATATATAACAATAAATTATCCATTCAAGAAAAGATATAATAGAAATTTTATTTATGTGTCCAACTTTTCTTTGCTTCCTTGTAAATTGCTCTTTTGTTCTCTGCTGTGCATTTTTTTAACTTTATTTTTTTCCCCTTTCTTTATCCCTCATCACTCCTAAACAGGCTGTAGTTAAACCTAACCCCCCCCCACATATGTACATATATATTCACACCCACCCACAGACTCACTCACATACACATATATCTATATACACACATAGAGCAACATCCCTTTTCTTTTTCCTCCACTCTTTGCTTATCTCTCTGCCCAATCCTCCCTGCTTATTTCTTTATAGAATTTGGATGGTGCTATACATTTCATGGTATATTTGTAGTGTTGCCTATTTAATTTGTCTAACAACACTAATTTGTTTTTTCTTTTTTTGAGTTATATTTATATAGCTGCAAAACATAGACAATCATTGTCTACGAAGCAGAAAAATTGCAAAGGGAAATGAAGAGATGCATGGTGGGTATGAATAGATTTTAGTATATTACCTTGGAAGAAATTCACATAAGAATTGGCATAAAGTTTATACAGAAATGTGAATAGAAAAGGATATGGGTAGGTCAGCAAGTCTGAAGGGCAATCGATGGAAAGCCCGTGGGCTTTACTGCCACAAGCATCCTATCAAGGGACCCAGAAGGAAGTTCCTAGTGTGTTGATTGTAGAATCACACTTAAAATTTGGTAGGGGTTGAAGAGTTTATCTAATCCAACCCATACATAGGAATCTGCCAGATTTATTGTCTGTCTTCTGGTGTAGTAGAAGCAATGGCCAGAAAAAGGCTAGCCTGCATCTCCTACTCATATCCACTTCCACCTCTATCTTTATACTAAGTATATTTAAACTCTTTGAAAATAGAGATTACTATTATTGTTCTGTAAGAAATGACCAGCAGGCTTGGAGAGACTTTCATGATCTGATGCTGAGTGAAATGAGCAGAACCAGGAAATCACTATAAACTTCAACAACAATACTGTATGAGGATGTATTCTGATGGAAGTGGAAATCTTCAACATAGAGAAGAGCTAATTCAGTTCCAATTGATCAATGATGGACAGAATCAGCTACACCCAGAGAAGGGACACTGGGAAATGAGTGTAAATTGCATTTTTGTCTTTCTTCCCAGGTTATTTTTACCTTCTGAATCCATTTCTTCCTTAGCAATAACAACAACAAAATTCGGTTTTGCACACATTAGGGTTCTTTTCCACTTCTAGATTTATAGTATATCTAGGACATACTATAACACATTTCACATGTATGGGACTGCCTGCCATCTAGGGGAGAGGGTGGGGGGAAGGAGGAGAAAATGCGAACAGAAGGGAGTACAAGGGATAATGTAAAAATTTACCTATACATAGGTATTGTAAAAAAAAAGTTATAATTATAAAATTAATTTTAAAAATAAAAACAATTAAAATTAAAATTAAAAAAAAATAGAGATTACTTTTTTGTTATTGTTTTTATTCCCTGTACATAGCTTAGTGCTTGGCAGCTAATTAAGTGTTTAATAAGTACCCTGTCAATCTTTCCTTGTGTGTGTGTGGGGGGAGGAGCATGCGGGGGTGGGAAGGAATAGCATAATCTGAAAGCTGTTTTATTGTTTCCCTAAACCAGCCTGTGAGAGGCACCCCAAAATTTTCAGTAACTACTTGAATCTCAATTAGGCATTTATGATTTCTATTTTGAATAAATGTGAGAAGTGACTGATTTTCATACACTGAAAGCTCTTTGGAGACCAGAGATCCAGGTTGTATCCTGCATATTAATAATTTTCAAAATACTTACTAAATGAGCTAATTAGTGAGACCATCTAAGTAAATCCCTAGCACAGTCTTAAATGGAATAGGGGGTAAGTACATAATAGACCTTAAATCTTCTCCAACTGTTGAAAAAATTGAGACTTTACGGCTCGAGAATTCCCTAAATTCCCACTCTGTTCCAGTTCACACCTGTATTTTATCCAAACATCCTAAATTCTTGCTCTCCCGTGGTCAAATGGAAGTTGCTCTAATCCTTCCTAAGAAAGCCCCAAAGCCAGATCGAATCTGTACAGCTTGGATCAATTTCAAGTAAAGTGGGTCACACTCTTTGCAAGTGACAAGAGTGTAAAGCACTGGGCCGCCACGGCAAACGAAGTCGGGAAAGAAAGCAAACAGTTGCAAAACAGCTGCAGAGGAAGAATTCAATTCCCGGCCGCTCTCACGCTTAGTGCGTTTGCGTCATTAGACAGCTGGGCCCCTAGGGAGAGCGCGCTGCTCCTCCCCCAAAGCTCCGCCCACACTTAGTCACCATCCGCGCTCACGCTCTCGGAGTCCACCTGGGCCAAGCTTTCTAACTCCGAAATTGACAGCCTTACCACTAAGCGCATGCTCACACCGCTTTCTTCCCCCTCTTCCCCTCCCCACTTCACAACAGCCCCGCCCGTTCGGCTCTAATTCTATCCCGTCTCCACTCAGCTTCCGGCTCTCTTCCCAGTCCACCCCTCCCACTTCTCTTTTCCTCAGTCTTTGACCCAGTCACGTGAGGGACGAGCGCGGGGGTTGCCGGGACTGGTACTGCCGGTCGATCAGGTTCGGCCTCAACATGGAGGCTCTGGTCGGGTGGTGACCGAGGGGCCGGGGGGAGGAAGAGTGAGCGGCGATTCTCCGGGTCCCGCTTGCCTCCTTGGGGATGTAAGGGACGGCGGCGCCGACGCGGGGGTCGCGACAGTCTAGGCGGCGGCAGCGGTCGGGGCGGCTCCTTCCTCTCCGGGCTCGGGTGAGCGGCCCCGCCCGGCTGGGCCGGGCGGAGGCAGTCGCGGGGGTCGCTGTCAGCCGCAGCGGCGGCGGCGCGGCCGCAATGGCCCAATGTGTGCAGTCGGTGCAGGAGCTGATCCCAGACTCGTTCGTGCCATGCGTGGCCGCTCTGTGTAGCGAAGAGGCCGAGCGGCTCACCCGTCGCAACCACCTCAGCTTCGCCGAGCTCCTCAAGCCTTTCTCCCGCCTTACCTCCGAGGGTACGTGTCCGAGGCGGCCGAGTGCGGGTCGGGGAGCCGGGGAGCGGCGAGGAGGGAATGTTTACGTCCCGAGGCCCATGCCCCTTGGGTCAGGCAGGTGTGGAGCTGTTCCGGCTCTTTGGATTGCCCTGACTACCTCAGCATCCTCACCTGTACTCTCGACCGGTCCGCGTCGCGGCGAAGTGAAATGTCAACTCTCCGGCCGTAGGAAAAGCGTGAGCTTAGGAGAAGAGCTTGTGGGTTGTCATCGCTCCCCATTGTGGGTGGCCTGCTGTGCGGGCGCGGAGGAAGGCTGGAAAGCCACCATAGTACCTGCAGGCGAAGAGGAAGTTGCCAGGCGAATTTGGGGGCGGGATAGGAATTGGTGTAAGAGGATGAATTATGAGGCTGTCTTATGTCTCTGTGGTAGTCACTTAGAGGGTCTCGATGAGGAAAGTGTTTGTCTTCTAGAGATTGCTATTTAAGCAAACTTAGATGAGGTCCCGTCCTTTTGTTATTTCTCCTTTAAGTGTACTGTTCTGCTTCTGTTTTGCATTCTTTATCTTTTAAACTTTCACCTGGCTAGTATCAGAATTCCATCATGAGTGATGAATTCTACCAAAAGCCCTTCTTGTCAGACTGAATTGCTTTCTCGTAATGAATAAGCAATCAGTTATTGGGTTGTTAGCTCTTAAATTGGGTTGTTAGCAATTCTTAAACTTTTTTGGTCCTCCTACCTCGAACTTAAATTATTGTGGACCCTTCCTCCCCAAGAGCTTTTGTTTATATGAATTCTGTTGATATTTGTTACTTTCGAAATTAGGCCTAGTATTATTATGAAAATCATTTTGACCTTGTGACCCTTCTGAAAGGGCCTGGGGAGGAATTGCACTTTGAGAACAGTTGTATTAAAACAGCCATTGAGTGATGTTGATAATGGATTGACTGATTGGGAAATGTAGAACTATAGAATTGTGTATGGGATCTACAGAGTATCTAGTTCATCCTTTTCTCCCTCAGGCAGGTAAAAAACTTCACTAAACTATTCTGAAAAGTTAGTCATCTTGTTGGAAGAGTACTAAGAAGAATTCCCTTTCTGATATAGTCTGACACTTGGTTGTCCAACCTAGCTAGATAACCAGCTGTCTCTTCTTTTACTGAAGAGACTGCATCTCTTCTCCAGTTTTAGGTACTTTATTGGGAGGAGCAAAAGAACTGAATTTCAAGATTATAGTTACAAAAAATCCTAAAGGATAGAAGTTACAGATCACAACTCCAGGTATAATGTAACCAGCATCCTGCAACAGACCAACAAGGTACATGTGAAATCTTATTACAGTGAATAGTATTATACACATTTTGTAAACAACACTATTGCTCTTGGCTCTGAAGAGTGGCCAAATGTTAGCTGTGCCCTTTGATTTGGTTACCAGAAATTCAACACAACAACTATCTGGTAACAACATGCATGCTGCAGATGCATGTATTACTCTATGGTAAAATGTGTTAGAATGATATACTAAAAAGGGGAGAAAAGGAGGAGAGCTGAGTTGTAGTTGGTCTCTTGGAAACATTACTGTTCTGCCACTTAAAAGCAACAATCCTTCAACTCTTCACTTTCCCTACTTTAAATTTGCCTGTCTCCTCTTTTCTTAAATTGTTTTAGAGGGAAAAATCCCAAAGTAACCCATCAAATATTGATCATTTTAACACATAAGATCTAGGAAGGGGAAGTGGAAACATTTGGTAAATGTGTGACTTTTCCCACTTCTAGATTTAAGCTGTTTCATTACAGAACAGTTGAACTTTTTATATACTTGCCTTTTGGGGGTGGGGTGAAGAGTCCAGAACTCTGATTTAATTGGCATAAATTCCACCTGATCCTGAGCTCTGGATGGAGATTGGCCACTCTTGCAATTTATAATCTTGGAATATTGTCTGGGGGGCTACTCAGAGATTAAGTGATTTGCCCATTTTCTCCAAGCCAGTACAGTTTTAAGGTGGGACTTATACACTGTCTCCCTGATTTAAAGGCTGGTTCTTTATTTGCTATTCCATGTTACCTTTCAGTTTATGAAATCGAAGTCTGTAACAGTCCCAATTCAGGAAAATTTCATGTCAGAATCCTATAACATTTTCAGTGTACTTTTTATATCAAAATCTCAATACATATTAAGTTTTTAAAGTAAAATCTGTCCATCCATCTATTCACCCTTCCATTCTTTCTTCCTCTATTCCTTGTTGAATTTTTATTTAGCACTTTGTCTCAGGTACAGTGGATGCAAAGGCAAAAAGAGTCCTCTCTAGGAATTTAGATTCTATTAGGGGATAAAACAGGTATACCACTAATATGATTTATTTAAGTGTCTGCTAGGCACCACTCTTGAGATATAAACTAAAAATGAAACTCTTTTGGTCTTCAAGTTTATATGTCTTTGAGGAAGACAAAATAATGTATTTATATACTTTTTTAAAGGTTGCAGATGACCTTATATATTTTCTCATTTGATCATCACAACAATTCTGTGAGATAAATGCTATTATCCTCCTTTCTAAGAAGAGGAAAGTAGAGCTGTATTAAATACTAAGTTAGGTTAAGTACTTGCTAGTTTCACACAGGATAACAGGTATCTAAGGCAGAACTGATCTTCCTAATTCTGTCAAGTACTGTTCTCCAAATCACCCAGCTGTTATAGTGTGTTTATTATAGAAGTAACTGGGAACCACTAGAATTTATTGAGTAAGGGAACAACATAATTAAATCTGTGCTTTAGAAAAATCACTAGAAACATTAAGATTTGACAACTGACTGGATATTGGAGGTGAGGGAGAATGAAGAGTTGAGACTAAATCTCCATTTGGGAGCTTAAGTGATTACAATGATGATGGTACCGTAACAGAAGTGGGAAAATTTAGAAGAGGGATAGGTTTGAAGGGAAAGATAAATGACATGATGAGACCAAGAAGAACATAGGATATTCATTTCAAAGTATCCAACAAAGAACTGGTATGTGAGAGTGGATTTAGGAGAGACTTTAAGACTGGATATGGATATTCTTCCCCTTCTCATCTCCTCCATTTGTGTACATGTTGATAATTCCATCCTTGGAAGCTTTTGAGAGCATTGAGAAGCTCATGATTCAACCTTGGTATGTACATACAATTAATTGGTAAGACAGATGTTGATCTGCCTCAAACTTGACAATTAGTTGTTCTTCAAACTTTTTCTTCCATCTCTGCTTCCCAATACCTGTTGTCCTAAATATGCTTCACCTTTAAGCGTCTGAATCCTTCTCACCCAGAAAGCCAATTATGAACTCCTCCTCTCTTCCAATAGCCAGAGCTCTTTTCCCTCATTGGAACTTACTGCTCCCAACCCACCCCTCTTGTAAATTTCATTATTTCCCATCCTTCTAACTACTTAAATTTGCAGTCTTAAAATTATCCTTCATTCCTTTCTGTCCCTCATCTCATTTAGACTATTTGAAGAAGATTAATGTAAGAAAGGCACAGAGGCAGATTGTTGAGGGCCTTAAATGTCAGGCTGTATTCTTTTGTTATGCTGAAAAATAAGTTTTTTCTCTCTCTCTCCCTCTTCCTCCTTTTCTCCTATCCTTTCTTTTCTCACACACAATTTTTTGCTTTGCAAATTATATTTCTAATGTGATTTTCCCTGGAAAGTTATTTGGCAGAACTAGTGGAGTTTATTATAATGAAATTTTAAACTTCTAATTCTGTTTTTGTGATGAGATTCTGTTTGCTTTTCCGTCACATTTTCCTATTTTCTCTTTTTTCCCAGTATAGTCACTTTTTTTTTTTTTAACAATACTTTCTCTGCATTCTTTAAATGTCCTATTGTATCTTTATCCTTTTACCTCACAGTAAATGACTTAGCCTTCTGTTTCACTAAGAATATTGAAGCCATTTAATAGGAACTCTTCATCATCCAAAAGTTTTTAGCGTAATAATTCCTTTTTGCTGAAGGTGAAGTATCATCATTTTTTCATAAGACTAATCTTACTGAGTACCTTGTTCTGATTCTTCTCATTGACTTTAGAACTTTGAACCAGCAATCAATTCTTCTTTGTCAGACAGCTTCAATTTCAATTTTTTCTTTGCCAATGGATTTTTTTTTTCTCTCCCAACCAATATGTTTAGATCTTCCCAAACCTAAAAAAAAAAGGCAGGAAAAAAAATCTTTTTCTCGAATCATCTACATTAATTTAACTACTGCTTTTCTCTTCTCACAATCATGTTCTTTGAAAAAATTGCTTTTATGTAGTGCTCTTTACTTATTTAATAATTTATATTCTATTCATTGCAGTTGATCTTTTATTTTCCCACTTGATTGAAAAGACTCAGTGTTGCCTGCCTCCTTCTTTCCTTCTTCCCTCTCACCTCCCTTTCCTTTTTTTTTTTTCTTTTTATTTTTACCTTTCATTTCTCAAGCCCTTGTCCTTGCAGTTGCAGTCTGCAAGGCTGGCCTCACCATCACTGAAACTGTCCTTCCTCAGGTTATTAGTTATTCTTTAATTGACATATCTGATGTCTTTTTTTTCAATCTTTATATTTCTTGAACTCTGCAGCATTTGCCACTGTTAACCTTTTCTTTCTAGATTTTTCTGTCTAATCATCCTTGGAGTCTTTATACTGTTTTCTCTTGGTTCTTCTATTTGTCTTGTTTCTTCTCAGGCACTGTTGCTGGATCATCATTTCTGCCCCACTCCCTATTTTTAGATATATCCCTAAAGCATATTCCCTGAGCCTTATACCAGGGCTCAGTTCTTTTTCTTTCTTTATACACACTTTCTTTGTGATCTCATCAGCTCCCATGTATTCAGCCAGCACTTTCTGCCAGTATGTATTCTGTGTATTCAGCTCTACTTTCTCTTCAGAACTCTACTTTTGCATCCTTACCTGCCTATTGGATATCTCCAAGTAACAATTCAAAAGGCAACTGACAATCAATGCCAGAAACAACTCATCTTCCCCCCAAAAATCAAAAACACACCCTCTTCTCAATTATTTCAACTTAGCCATCATTTGTGTGCAGATGACTCTCAATCTAATGGTCCAGCCCTAACCTCTTCCTTTCTTTCAGTCACCCAGATTAGAAACCTGTATGATTTTTAAACTCATACCTTATCATATCCAGTCCAAATTCTGTCCTTTCTACCTTCATTTCTAACTTGGTGCTATCTTTCATATACACTCCCTTCCCAATTCTTAAAAAGACCCTGCTACCACCCCAGTGTAGGCTTTTATCACCTCATATCTAAAACTGTTTAAAGCAGACTATGTCACTCCCTATTTAACAAACTCCAGTGACTCCTATTCCCTCCACAATCAAATAGAAAATTCTTTGTTTAGTGTTAAAAGCCTTTTTAAGATTTGACCTCTACCATACCCTTCCAGTTTATTAAAAAAAAAAAAAAAAAAAAAAAAAAAGCTTATACCTTACTGCCTTCTATGGATTCTATGATTCAGTAACATTGACCTTCTTGCTATTCTGTATACAGCATACTCATATCCCTACTCTGAACATTTTCACTGTCTTATCTCTCATGCTTAGAGAGCTCTTACCTCCTCATTTCTTATCTCCTTGCTTCCCTGGCTTCCTTCCAAGACTCAGTTCAAGTTCTGCTTTCTGCAAAATCCTTTCCTAGTCTTCCTTAATTTAAGTGCCTTCTCTCTGAGATCATCTCTAATTCATCTTCTTTCTACTTTGTTTTTATATGACTCTTCATATGTTTTCTCTCCCATTAGACTGTGGGTTTTCTCTCATTAGTGTGGATTATTCTTTGCCTTTATCTCTCTTTAGCATGGTGACTGGCAGATATTAGGTGCTTGATAAATGTTAGATGACTTACTGTCTTTCTAATTTTCTATTTCTCTTTTTGGCACCACTGTACTGCCACTTACTCATGTTTGTAACCTTGGAGTGAGTCATCCTTGACTTTTCCTTTTTTCTCTAGACCATATGTAATCAGTTGCCCATTCTTGTTGATTCTTTTTCCACAATATCTCTTGTATTCATTCCCTTTTCTCCATTTACATAGACATTATCCTGGTTCAAGCCCTCTTTACTTCTTGAATCACTTAGTCTCCTAATTGGAGCTCCCTGCCTCCCATTTTTCACTTTTCCAGTATAACCTTCACTTAGCTCAAAAATATGTGTACTCAAAGCACATATTTGACTATGCCACTCTCCTGTTCAAGATCTTATCATTAAGATCTGAATCAGAATTGTATGTATTTTAAAGCCCTTCACAATTTAACTCTAGGCTACCTATATATTGTTTGCCTTTGTTCACTCTATATTCAAGTCAAACTGTCCTCTCTGTGATATTCTTTGTACACAAAATTCTATTACTTCTACCTGTACCTTCACATAAGGTAATCACTTCATCTTTGCCTTATAGAATTCCTAGCTTCCTTCAAAGTTCAACCTCTATATGTGAACAAACACATACATATTCATGCAAACAGCACTGTGCAGACAAGCTATTGACAATATGGATAGGAAATGATGAATAGAGGGTTTTTTTTTTTTTTAAGTTGGAATTTGAAGAAAAGGAGGGGGCAAAGATAAGGAGAGAACATTCCAAGCATTGGGGTGATAGCCACTAAAATGCTTGGAGTCAGGAGATTGAAGTGTTTTGATAGGAATATCAGCAAGACCAGTATCCCTGTGTTGGAGAGTTCATGATAAGGTATAACATAAAAAAGGACTGGAAAGGAGGGGTCAGGTTATGAAGAGCTTTTAACCCTAAACAGAATTTTATATCTGATCTTGGAGATAATTCTGGGAGTCACTGAAACTTATTGAATGTGGGGAGGGAGGGGATGACATGATTGGATTTACACTTTAAGAAGGTCTTTGGCAGCAGAATGGAGGATAGACTGAAGTGGAGAAAGACCTGAAAGCAGGGAGACCAATTAGCAGATTATTCCAGTAAAGATGTGAGGTGAAGACCTGAACCAGGGTAGGAGATGAAGGTTTTTTTGGGTGCCATGTTTCAAAGGTAGCATCAACAGGCCTTGGCAACAGATTGTGTATTTTGGTAACTGGGAGGTGATAATAGACTTGACAGTAATAAGGAAGTTAAGAAGAGGGGAAGGGTTTTGGGGAAAAGATAATGGGTTCACTTTTGGTCACATTAAGTTTAAGATGTCTATGGGGCATTTAGTATAAGGGGCTTAAATAGGAGAAGAGAGTCAGGAATTTAGAGAAGAGTAGCTAGATAAAGTAGTCTTTAAGAATCATCAATAGAGAGATAACTAAAACAATCCATGTGAACAGATGAGATCATCAAATAAAATAGTATATTGAGAGGAAAGAGCCCAGGACAGATCCCTGGGGATACCAACTATTAGCTGGAATGACTTAGAGTAAGATCTTGCAAAGGAGATTGAGAAGGGACAGTCTTAATTGTTAGGTTTTTTTTTTTTTTTTTTTTTTTTTTTAATAAAGAAAGTTTTTCCTTTCTACAAATCTAATTTTCTTATTGCAGCTTTTACCCATTGCTTCTAGTTCTTTCTGGGGCTAGACAGGACAAGTCCTATCCATCTTTAACATATCACTCCTTTAAATATTTGACATCACTATCATATGCCTCCTTTTCCAGGATAAACATTTTAGTTCATTCAACTGATCCTATGTGATCTGAAGGCTCATTATCCTGATTGCCCTCTCTCTATTGTGCTATTAATATTATTCCTGAAATGTGGATACAGTACTTTATAGTTTGACCAAGACTAAAGTGCCCTTTAAGAAAGTAAATGCTCAATGTTTTGCTTTCCTGACATTGTATTTGAGATATTTTTATTTTAGTTTTGTTGTAGCCTTTTTGCTTTGTTTCCAGAAAACTGAAATCTGACTTTTCTTCCCTTTTTCCAGTTGTCTTTTTTTTTTTTTAATACAGTGTTTATAGAATATCAATGAAATTTTGATGATTCTTCATTAGTCTTAGAATTAGAAAAACTGAGTTTGACTTCTTGTATCGGCATTTAGTTACTGTCATCTTGGAAAACATTTTAAATAATCTGAGTCTCAGTTCCTAAGCAGTAAAATGAGGACATTTAATCACTAAAGAATATATATATAACTCATGGTGCTGTGAGGAAAGCACTTAGTAAATCTTTATTATTTTTATTTACAAAATTAACAAAATATTCATGTAGAGAATGATAATAAGCACTGCAAACAAAATAGCCTACTAAAAGTTTTAAAAGCTTTATTTCACTGGTAACTTGAAAAGAAGAATGACATAGTATGAAGAGAACCAGTTTTGAACAATGAAGATTTGGGATTTAGGTCCTGCCTCTGACATAACGATCATATGACTTTGGGCAAGTAATTTGACTTCTTAGTGCTCTAGGCAAGTTTTTAAGACAATAACTCTTAGAGAAATTATCCCCCCTAAGTTGGTAAAGGGAGTTTCCTATATTAATGAAATTAAAAGTTCAGTCCCTATCTCTAAGTTGGAAAAAGTAGATAATTTAAAGGGCATGCTGCTGGAAATAGCAATGATATGACTACTTAATGTTTGAAGTGGATGATATAACTACAACTTAAAAATCAAATTGGAAGGGACCTTCTGCATCATTTAAAACTAAGCATTCCCAAACTTGACATTTTCCCCCTCCTATCCTATACATGTACCCTTTCCCTAAAATCTTTTTCTGTTGAAGATAATGACTTGTCAGTCATCCAAAATTAAAACTCTGGAGTCTTTTTTTTACTTCTTTTTCTGTCAACATATATTGCCAAGGCAAACTGTACTGTTTGAACAGTCTGCAAGTAACGAGAGTGGGAATTTGAACTGTCAATTGGCTCTAAGTTTAGCCATCTTTCTGCCATATAGAATTGTTCTATATGCTTTTCTCTCATCCCTCTAATTCGCCGTAAGCAAAATTTCATCCATATCTTAATATGATTAAGAAATGCAACAAACTTACAATACATTCCTCTTTCTTACATTTAAAGCCCTCCAGAATCAAGCTTCAGCCTACCTTTTTATCCTTGATTTACTAGTATTTTAAATAATTGCATATTCTCTGACCTTCAACCAACTTTGTATATGCTCTCCTTAATGCCTGGATGGACTCTTTTTCTTCTAACTTTCCATTATGCCTTTTGAAATCTCTTACTTTTAGGATCTAGTTGAGGTACCAGACCTGTCATGAACACTTCCTAAGATTAATTTTGCTCATGGTTTTCATACACTTTGTACTACTTCTATGTGTTTATCATAGGATCATAAATGTAGCGCTGGAAGGGACCTTAGAATACTCCTAGTTGAATTTCTCATTTTACAAAGGTGGTTAAGTAATTTGTTCAAGAGTATACGAGTGATAAAATATCAGAGATGGTATTTAAATCCATGTCTTTTGATTCCAGAGTCAGTGCTTTTCCCATTATAGAACAATGCCATAACAAGGTGTTTTTTTTTTTTTTTTTAATTTATGTTTTTTCTTTACTTCTCCCCCCCCCCATTTTAGATTCACTTTCATGAACATTTATTAAGCACATGCTATGTTACAAGAGTCTCTGCTAGGGATACAAAAATGAAAAAGTTCCATCTCTCAAGGAATGAACCTTTGGAATTGCATATTTTAAAAAGAGAGCATAATTTAAGCTTTTGGGATAAGAATTCACTATTTGATTAAAAAAATTGTTGGGAAAACTGGAAAGCAGTATGGTAGATGATAGGTATAGACCTATATATATCATATATCATTTAAAAAGCTAAGGTCAAAATGGAAGTATGACCTAGCTATTAAAGGAGATAACACAAGTAAATTAGAAGAACATGGAACATATTACCTATCAGATTTATTGATAGAAGAATTTATAAGTAAACAAGAGATAGAGAACATTGTGAGCTAGAAAATAATTTTGATTATATTAAATTTAAAAAGATTTTATACAAATAAAACCAATATAATCAAGATTAGAAAAGCAGAAAGCTGGGGAACATTTTTTCATAAACAGTTTCTTGGATATAGGTTTCATCTTGTATCTATAAAGAACTTTGTCAAATTTATAAGATTATGAGTTATTCCTCAATTGATAAATGGTCAAAGGATATGAACCAGCAATTTTTTGATGAAGAAAACAAAGTTATATATAGTCATATAAAAAATGTTCTAAATCATTATTGATTAGAGAAATGTAAATTATGACAACTTTGAGATATCATCTCATACCTATCATATTGACTAAAATGAGAGGGAGTGATAATGTTGGAGGGGATGTGGAAAAATTGGGACACTGTTGATGGAACCGTAAACTGAACCAGCTATTTCGGAGAGCAATATATATATAGAATTATATGTATATGTATTTGTCCTTTGGCCCAGCCATATATAGCTGTTTACATCTGTTTTCCAAAGGGGACCAGGGAAAAAGAAAAAGAACTCATATATTCTAAAATATTTATAGAAGGCTCTCTTTGTAATGGCAAAGAACTGGAAATTGAAGGATGCCTGTCAGTTGGAGAATGGCTAAACAAATTATGGTATATGATTGTGATGGAATACAAATACGCTGCAAGAAATGAAGAGCAGATTGGTTTTAGAAAAAACATGGAAATACTTGCATGAAGTAATAAAAAATGAAATGAGCAGAACGAAGATCGTTGTATATAGTAATAGCAACATGATTTGAAGAATAACTGTGTCCTACTTAGGACTTAGGAAGGAAGATGCTATCCAGCTCCAGAGAAAGAATAGACATATGCATAACATACTTTTACATACATACATATCTGTGTCAAATGGTGGCCTTTTTCTAGGATGGGGTGGTATGGGAGAGAACTTAAAATATAACTTATAACAAAAAATAAAATTTAATTTAAAAAAGTTGAATTGGCTTGTCTACAGTCACACCACTAGAAGGTATTGGAATGAGTACTTGAAAAGAAATCTGAAGACATATCAAAAATCGTTTTTAAAAAGACTTGAGCTATGTACAAGCAGGTTAGACAAAATATCCTGAAAACATCTTCCTTACTCTGAGAAGTAACTTTTTAAAAAGTAGCCTAAAATATAACAAGTTAACTCATCTTCTGAGTTCTGTAATGGGAGGAAGACATGTTTGAAATTATTGAGATTCTGCTCTTGGTTCTGAATTATGCTATTAAATATGTTATTTAGATTTCACGTACTAAGATAAAGAAGAAACTGAAGGATAGTTATGGTAAAAGCACTGGATTGATTCTGGAGAATGTGGTAAATTAGTGAAGGATAAAATCTTAGAGACCAGAGCTCTCCTGCTTATCCAACTTTTTTACTTATAAAAAGAGATCTCTTCTTGTGAGGAATGAAGCTCCTGGACTTCTTCATGTTGTGTCTAATGTTTGTATAATAAAATTACTACTCATTAGCTTGTGAAGTTGGGAGACAGGTAGAATAAAAATATAATGAAAAAGAAATTATGAGAAATCTATTGACTAGCTTTAATTCCTGCTGTAAAGACAATGTAGAACAAATTTTACCAAGTTTCTAGAGTTCATCTTTAGAATTTACAAGTGGATGAGGATGCTTTTACGACATTTTGGTTCAGAAGGAAAGTCTATAGTAATGTATGGGTGAAGATTTTTTATTTTTATTAGAAAAATTTGATTAATTTATAAGAATAGATCTGGAGATAGATCCAGGTCTCATTAAGATCATGCACCACATATACTTAGTGATTGAGAGAGACTTTGTTTACCTTATGACTAAGGGTTTAGTGATGAGAGGTAGGAAAAAAAAAAAACTGTCCAGTGACAATTTTTATTTCAGAAAATTGCTGTACTGAACTATCCTTGGGGAGCCTGTTTGGCTCAGAAGAGCTACCTCCTGAGAGAGTTACATAGTACTTGAATAACATTGAGATTAATTCCCCAAACTTTGATCAAACCATTTGCAGGTTTTTGTTCAATTTTTTGTGTTTGTGTACTCATGCTGTTTTATGATTTTAAAAAACAAAAGCAAAATAGTCTCAGGATAATTTCCCCCTGCTTCAGTCAAACATCTACTTGTATTAGACCTTTACTACTTCCCCTTATTAATCCCTTAATATGTGACTCAGAACTTTAGGGACAAAAGAGATCTTGGAGTGAACTAAGACTCTCATTTTATAGATGATGAAACTGAGTCCCCAAATTGTTAACTTCTGCCTAAGATAATATAGCTACTAAATTCTGGGATTATATGAGTCTTATGCTTTATAACTCCCTTCTTCTTTTTATAATTTCCTTCTGCTAGGCATACTGGATTTGGAATGAAAGAATGTGCGTTCATTCTGTGATCTGGTGAAAGTCACTCTGCCTTTCTGGATCTTAGTCTGCATTGTTATTCTCATGTTGCCTAGGAAGCAAGGCATAGTGGAGAGAGCACTGGACTTGGAGCAAGAGGATTAGAGTTTGAAACCCCTCAGATTTTTAATGCTAGGGCATGAAAGTGATCAAGTCATTTTAAATGTTTTTTAACTTCAGTTTTCTGATGCAGGGAAGAGAGGGAGATATGGCATTCCATTGCAGTGACTTCTGTTTTGTACTGATTTCCTCCCCTGACTTCATGTCAATTCTTTTCCTGCCTACAGAGTAATGAGAGAATTATCATTCTCTTCCATCTATATATCTCTTGGCTCAGCCTAAGTTGTTTTGCCTGACTAGGATAGAAATGTCATTCTCTTGTGCTTTTTCCATTGATCACCTTGTCTGGAGGAGGTGAGAAATGCTGTTCCATCAGCTTCTCTATTGGTCCTGTCCTTGAGCTGCCTAATGCCCTGAGAGGATGCCACTCTGAGACCAGTTCCCTAATAGTGCTGATAACGTACCTGAACTAATTCCTAAATGATTAATAGATACTTCAAGTATTATACCACATTTATCCCAGTGATTCTGGACACAAACATACACAGACACTCCCTCTCCTCTCTCTTTCAAACCACATTTCTTTACCCCCCACTGCTTCATCCTTTATTCCCATCCTTATCAATCCAGTCCCACTTTGCAATGTTCTCAGCCATTTCCTATTTTGATGCTACTCACCCCTTCTACTTTGCTCTTTGGAATTCTTACTTTATAGGTAACAAACCTACTTTCCATCTTCAGTCTTAACTTTTCCATTCCTTCCATCTTTTGGCTTCCACTGACATTTGGTGCTTTCCTGATAACACAACCACCCTTTGCAATATGGGTTGCTTTTACTCTTTCTCCTTGACCCACTGGTCTGGGTGGGGGTCTTGGGTACTCTTTACTCAACACTTTCAAACTCTTTCTACCATGATTACTCAGTAACCTCTTATTCTTTAAAGTCTGTTCTTTCCGTATCTATTACCTTTTAAAATTCTGATGGTTCTTCCCCCCCTCTCCCCCTTATTGAGTTCAGTGCCTGGCTTACAGTCTTTCTCTTTCCTCTAACTCCTGTGCTCAAAGTAAGTCTTTTTCTCTTCTCCAACTCCTACCATCATAATGAGTCTTTGATATACATATTGATTACATTCCCATGATTTATTCCTTCACCTCAGATTTAGCAGATGATCTTACAGATTATCACTGAGCTGATCATTGATTTTATCACCTGCAAATGACCCACTTCTGTATTTATGAGCTTTACAATTTCATTATCTTATCATAATATGTTGTGCTGTGTCACCTTTGCAGCTACAAATTTGTTTGTCCTTTGTGACCTCCAATTCTTCAACCTCTCAGTTCTTTTTATACTTTAATCACTCCATTAGCTATACCCTTCTCTGTTTCTTGTATTGACCTTTTGGTCAACCAGTTCAATTCTACATCATCCTCTTCTCTCAAGTCCTTTGTCCCTTTCCCCAACATTGATTTTGTTCTGCCTTTTCCTCTGCTTTCAGCCTTGGATTACTGCTGTCATCTGCTTCTTTTGCTCCTATTCTTATACTGCTGAATCAAATTAGAGAAAATTATGAAAATATTCATTGGGTCCACTATAAATTTGTTAATGATCTCAATTGGATATGAAGGTAAAATCCCTATTGGACTCACAGCCGTTTTTCAGCTGTTTTCATCCTACCTCAAACTTCCCATTCCTCTTCCCTGCTCCATCTTTTTTGTTCTGAGAACCTTGTCTCTTATTTCACTGTAAGAATTGAGGCCATTCATTGAGATGTACCTTTTTTCCTCCCACCTCATCTGACATCTCTAAAATGTTCTCTGCCATTATTTTCTTCACTCCTGTTTCACTTGAAAAGGTGGCTCTTCTCTCTCCCAGGAAAAACTCCTTAGCACACAAGTGAATTTATTTCATCATTTATTTCATCTAGCTGCCTTTTAGCATATTGCCCCCCTTATTGTCCCCACTCTTTTTACTAATAATATTAAATCTCTCCCTAACTACAAGCCTACTTCCCTACTGCTTGTCAACATCCTCCATATTCAAAAAACCTTTATTTGATCCATTTATTACCACTAACCATAAACCTATATGTTTTTGTTTGTCATTTTCAGTCATGTCTGATTCTTAGTGACCTATTTCAGTTCTTTGTGACTCCTTTTGGAGTTTTTTGGGCAAAGATACTGGAACGGTGTGCTATTTATTTCTCTAATCCATTTTATGTGAGAAACTAAAACAAATGATTAAATAGTTATGTGACTTGCTTAGGGTCATACAACTAGTCTCTGAAACTGGAATTGAACTGAGAGCTTCCCTAACTGCAGGCCCAATAATCTATCCACTTTACCACCTAGCTGCCTTTATAAATCTGTGTCTTTGTGACTAAATTCATTGATAAGGCTGTAATAGGTGCTTCTTCCTTCTCTTTCAGGAACACTTATAGTTTGGCTTCCAAACTTTTTAGCTGAACCTATTCTCTCAATAGTGACCTTTTAATTGCCAAATCCTAAATAGCAAAGAGGGTTTTTTTTTTTTTTTAAATTCTCAGCTTTCTTGATATTATTGTCAATTAATTCCATCTCCTGACCTTTTTAGTCTTTTTTGCTGGAGCTTAATCTTAATCCAGGTTATGCCAGCTGCAGTGGGGGGTCCTCAAGAATCTGTCCTGGCTCCTTTTCTTTTGATTTCACTTGGTGATCTCATCAGCTCTCATGAATTTACTTATGATCTCTTTGCAGGTGGTGATTTGCAAATCTACTTATCCATCTTTAACCTTGATTTGCATCCTCCTCTCTATTAGACATGTTGACCTAGATGCCCCATACATATCTCAAACTTAACTCATTATCTTTCTCCCTTAACTTTTCTTTTACTGTTGATATGACTACCATCCTCCCAGCACCCAGGCTCACAACATAGTTGCCATCCTCGGCTCCTCATATCCAATCTGTTGCCAAGGCCTGTTGATTTTATCTCAGATATTCTTTCTTCACTCTTGATATGCCACTCTTTCATGCAGTCCACTGCCTGGTGGTTGGTTAGTCTGCCTCAAGCCTTTCCTCCTTTCAGTCCATCCTTCACCCAATTGTCAAATTGATTTTTCTAAAGTGCATGACCAACCATGATTTTTTCTTCTTCTTTTAACAAATTTCTGTGGTTCTCTTTAGCCTTCAGAATAGAAATATATATAAGTGTGTGTGTGTGTGTGTGTGTGTGTGTGTGTGTGTGTGTGTGTGTGTGTACTTTTTGAATTTCAAAGCTCTTTGTTATTTGACCCCTCCTGACTTTCTAGTCTTCTTATATATATACCCTTCATTGCATACTGTAAATCTGTCTCCCAACTGGGGATTTTCATCATGTCTGGAATTCTCTCTGCTTCTGACTTTTCTAACTTCCATCCAAGTAGACACTCAACCTTCTATAAGAACCTTTTCTGATCCCTCTTAATGCTAATGCTTCCCTCTCTGTTGCTTCTCTCTAATTTATCTGTTAACTAGCTTATTTATATTTATTTACTTGTTTTCTCTCTCATTAAATTGTAAATCCCTCCAGAACCGGAAATGTCTTTTGTTTTTCTTTGTATTCCCAGTGCATGGCATATAGTAGCTGCTTGTTTAAATGTTGCCTGAAAATCAAGATAACTTCTAGCTTAAAAGAATATTTTAAGGATCAAATGATAATATATATTAATATATACCTATATCTATACATATATATATATATATATATACACACATATATATATATATATATATATATACCTATAATATAATATATGTAAGTATAATTTTTTTTAAAATTAAATGAGGGGTTTGGTTAGATGATCTTTAGGGTCCTTTCTAGCTCTAAATCTATTGTCCTGTGACTTGTTATAATTTGTTTTAACAGTTGTTTATTACCTCAACTTCATCTTTGATTACTTCATGTATTTTATAGATTTGTCTTTTTATTTAGACAAGACTTGTTCAGAGATCCTTCTTCATGGTACAGTGAAAAGAACATGGGATTTGAAGTCAAGGGACATGAGTTTGAGTATTAGTTTTATTACTTAATACCTGTGTGATTGTGTTTCTTTCTTCATCTGTAGAAATAAGATGATTTTTAAAGTTCCTTCTAGCACCAAGTTTTTTTTTTTAATTTCATAATTATAAATTTTTTTGACAGTATAAATGCATGAGTAATTTTTTTTATAACATTATCCCTTGTATTCATTTTTCCAAATTTTCCCCTTCCTCCCTCTACTCCCTCCCTTAGATGACAGATAATCCCATACATATTACATGTGTTACAGTATAACCTAGATACAATATGTGTAGCACAAAGTTCTAATGTAATTGAAGTTCACCCACTATTTTCAATTAGTATAGGATAGAAATTAGCGAATTAAAACTAAGGAAGTGGCTTTGACATTTATTGATTACATAACCAATTTTTTTTTTTTCCCCCTGAGGCTGGGGTTAAGTGATTTGCCCAGGGTCACACAGCTAGGAAGTGTTAAGTGTCTGAGACTAGATTTGAACTCTGGTCCTCCTGAATTCAAGGCTGGTGCTCTATCCACTGCGCCACCTAGCTGCCCCTACATAACTTTTTGTAAGTCAATCTGTCCAATCTTCAAATCTTCTTGTGAAAGTGGTGTAATTCCTGTCTCACAGTGTTCCTGGCAGTAGAGTGCTTTGTAAACTATGATGTTCTACATAAATGTTAATTATTATTGTTAGATTATTTGAGAAGGAAGAGAAGTAAGAACTTTAGGAGTCAGAAAAGGCTTTGTGAAGATGAGACTTGAAGGAGGAATATTGTTTTTAGAAATACAGAAGAGTTGAGATAATGGAGGATTTGCAAATGGGAAGCATCCTTTTGTCCTTTTGCCTTCACATTCTCCTATCTAAAGTCTGTTTCTTTAAACTTTTCTATTGGTATTGACTTTACTTTTAGTAATCCAGCTTTATAACCATATATTCATCCTAAGGCAGGCATTGTGTCATGGGACCAGGGTTCTAGTCCTACCTGCAAAGTACTAGTTGTGTGATCTCATACGAGTTACCTTATTTCTTATTACTTGGGCAACATTCTAAAATTGTACATTAAGACCAGTTATGGATTTGTGTTGTTGGAGAGAATTTCCTCATCAAGAGTTTCTTTATGCTAGTAAAATTAAAGGTCCATTAAACATCACACACTAGGAAATAATTTTTGCCTCTTTGGTATCCTTTACTCCTATCTTAAATCCAACTATTTGCCAAGCTATGTAGATTTTACCTGGTATAAATAACTCCCATTTCTCACATTTATTACCATGACCCCATATTTCATCTAGACTATTGTGACAGAACAACTTGATGTACAGGTTCTGAATTTTGTTTCAGGGGACTTAGATTCTGGCTCTACCTCTTTCTGACCTCAGACTTCTGGGGCTCATCTGAAAATGATGTCATTGATGAGATGAACTTGACATTATGCCCATTGGTGTATACTCTTCCAGCCAGATTCTATTAACTAGCTGTTCTCTGAATTTGATATTCCATTTTCTACCTTTTTTGTTATTTGTACAACATGTCTGTTCCTTTTGCCACTGAAGTATACCCTCATTTTTGCATTTCATAATCCTTGACTTGCTTCAAAAACTTATTTCATATGTAACTCTGTTGTCTCTGAAGTTTTTCCTGATCTTTAACTTTCTAAATCTACTGCCTTAAAAAAAAACACTTTGTATTTATTTGCCTCTATATTAATGTCCCTGATAGAATATCAGTTCTTTGAAGTTAAAATTTTTTAAATTTTTGTCTATCTCTTCATGACTACTCCAGTATTCTGTGCATTGTAGATAGATGGTATATAAAATTTCTTGATTTGATTCTTTGGATGAATGCATTTAGGAAGAGTAGATTATTAGCCTTGGAAAAATACCCTTACATTAGCATTTAGTACCTTTAGTTTTCTGAAATTGGGAATAATTAATAGTGCTTTGTTTTTCTTAATTGCTCTAGTACATAACTAAAAAGTTTTTTTCTCAGGATTTTTTCTCAAAATCTTAGACTTTGAAAATAAATCATAGCTCATAGGTGAATAATTTGTTCTGCTTGCCATACCTTTTTCTTAATTAGGTTGTTACATTCTGGATATCTATTTTAGAAAATCATATGATCGTCTAAAATATCATATGCAGCATTCAGAAATCCAATTTTTAGCTTTTTTTTTTTAACTTCTAGAAGTTATTAACAAAAAACAAGTCAAATGATGGCAAATGTAAATACCACTCTTAGTCAAAGAGTCTTTACAAACTTATTCTTTTGGAGAATGTTTAAGGTACAGTCTGAGTAGGATTCTGTATTGTCTAATTTAAAATGACTTACCATTTTAACAATTCTTTGCTTTGGTTTTCCTGTTTTTTTAAAGTTTTTTAAAATTAATTATTCAGTTAAGCATTAATAATATGATGGATAAGCATATCACATGGTAATGTAACATTCTGTCTAAGAAATATTTAAATGCTTTCTAGTTGTCCGGGCGTGTGTCAGATCCTGCATGGAAAGAGAGCCTTTACAAAAAATGAGAGTCCCTATCCTCCATCACCTTATTTCTACTGGTGGGTGGAAATGGGGGAAAGAAACACATGTATATGTATATAAATGCAAAATATGAGAAGTAATTTTGAGGAGAAAAATGCCAACATCTTGAATAATGAGTAAAGGTGAGACTTATGTCCAATCTTGAAGGAAAACTGGGGAATTCCAAGATTTGGAGTTAAGGAGGGTCCTGTGGGACAGCCTTTGCAAAGACATGAAGATAGAAGATGGAGTGATTGCTCTACTGGGAAAAGCAACTAGGCCAACTTAGCTAGAACATGGGATTGTGAAATTCATTTGGAATTATAGGTTGCAGTGAAATTGAAAGGGCTTTAAATAACTAGGCCCTATGTTTTAGGATGGATTTTATCTACTAATAGGTACTTGGATTTGTTTATAGTATTAAGACAAAGCATATAACTAGGGAAATTTTTTTTTTTTTTTTTTTTTTACTATGCATATGTGATATAGGGGTTCTATATTTCTTTTCAGTGGGTGGAGGGAGATAAAAAATAAACACTTAATATCTTTTTAAAAAATCCTAAAAATAAAATTATTATGAAACATACGGTTGTATGATCACTAGTGATCACTAATGATCACTAGATTAACAAATGTCAGAAATGTGAAATAACATTTTTATAGTGTACTGTTGGTATATTAAAATAGCAAGACTAAGTGTTTCAGCTGAAAATTTTTAAGAGGATCTGGAAAATTTATTTCCCAGGAAATATAGTGGATTTGCAAATCCTGCCACTAGCAATGAAACCTAGGATTTATCTACCAAGTGGATTATGATGTTTTAGTGAAATGAGTTCTCACATCCAGTTCCCTAGCTAATATACAGGTTTGTTCTGACACACTTCTATAATCCCATCTACCAGGGAAGGTTGAGGCTGCTGTATCTTTTGAGCTCAGGAAGATTCAAGTTGGGGAGATTCAAGTTGACTATCTAGCCTTACTGTTCAGCATCAATGGATTAGAGTTGGTCTCACTAGGTTGCTGAAGAGGGCCACACTGGCCTTGTTCTGAAACAGGGTTTTGCTGATCATTAGTGTGGGATGGAGCTGAGTGAATCCTGCACTTTCAGCCTGGGACCAAGAGGGAAGCCAAGCCTTTAAAAAACAAAATAATAAACAAGACTTCTTTTTTTTTTTTTCCCCTTTTGACAGTGAGAGTCAAAATATAAAATATTTGAATTGCTCCAGTTTTTAGCAGGGTACCTTTTAGTCTAACAAAAGTTCAGAATTTTAAGAGGATCCTATTTGGAAGTTTTACATTTTAGGTTATGAGCATTTTATATCATGAAAGATAGTTTTAAATCTAATTTTAAATAAAAATATTGGGCTTTACACAGCATGTTAAAAGCAATTTTTATTTTTTTTTCTTATATAGTTCATATGAGAGACCCTAATAATCAGCTTCACATAATTAAAAACTTGAAAATATCAGTAAGCAACATTGTCACCCAGCCTCCTCTTCCTGGAGCCATTCGGAAGCATTTGAGTGATGTAGTGTCCCTCAGCCAGCCTGCAGAAGGATTAGTAGCTAATGTGATTACAGCTGGAGATTATGATCTCAACATTAGTGGTAAGTAACAAGATTTATTATGTTATTTAAAAAAAAAACACACAAAACAATCTTAAACAAATTCCTTTAAAGATATTTAATGGTTGAAAATTCATTGTTAATTATTGTTATTAAAGACATCAATTAGTGTTTGGAAAAGTATTTTCTTTCAGTACTAACCTTAAATATATTGATATATATTTTAGAACTGACATCCAGATACTTAGATCCAGGAGTTTTCTTATAAGAGGTAGTATTAAATTAGCAGCCATACTGAATGTTGGGAAGATGATGGAAGAATAGAGCAGAAGAGCTGATTCCGTTCAAAACTTTGACAATAATTTGCATATGATGTTTGACAACTGACTATTGCTTAGAGCTTCATATTTATTAACTATATAATGCATTTCATTGTTATCTTTAAAATAGGGAAGGTTGGATTAGAATACCTAAAGCCCCTTTCAAACTCTGTGTTCAGTGAAATAATAGGTAGTAGTTGTATAAGGTTTGCAAAGCACTTCACATAATATCATTTACTTTCAACTATCTTGTCAGGATTATTACTTTGCTGTTATTATCTCCATTTTATAGTTAAGGAAACAATAAAAAAGATTAAGAGAAAAATAGGATCTGAAGCAAGATTCAATTTAGATCTTCCTAATTCAAATTCAGCACTGTATTCAGTCACTAAACTTGATGCCTTCTTCCTCCCTCATCCCCCCACATTCTGTGTGTGTGTGTGTGTGTGTGTGTGTACCAAGAATATACTAAACTTTTAGAGTCACATATAAGGGAACAGTGAACTAGTTCCTTAAAGGGTGAAGACAAAAATTTTGATTTGAATACAATTCTGGGGATAGGGTTGGGTACAACATGTTTTGAGTCAAAAATGTCCTGAATGGGGGCAGCTAGGTGGCGCAATGGAGAAAACACCAGCCCTGAATCAGGAGGAGGATTCAAATCTGGCCTCAGAATACTTAATACTTCCTGGCTGTCTGACCTTGTGTAACCCCAAATGCCTCAGTTAAAAAAATGAATAATAATAATTAGATTGATACAGATAACATAAAATAATCCTAAAAACATTCTATCAGTTAATCATAATTTAATATACATATATTTTTGTGTGTAAATTGTAATTTTATTTCATTTTCAAATTAGATGTGTATTATTGAGTAGGGAAGAAATGTTATAAAATATAAAAGCAAGGATATGGTAAGAACTCTTTAAAATATTTGAATGTAAATTTGATTGATTAAAGAATAAAAATTAAAAATTGATAAATGAAGTTAATGGTTCCTATGAGTAAAACAAATAGAATCTGTTAATTTTAAAACATAAAAAGACTTAAATTGCCCATAATATTGGATAAATTTAAGATGGAAAATATACCATGTGATTTCAACAACTTAATGGAAGCATCTTTTTATATTACTATATTTTGTAGTCTAATCTTTGTAGCATGAGCATTATAAGCCAAATTTTTTTTTTTTTTGAGGCTGGGGTTAAGTGACTTGCCCAGGGTCACACAGCTAGGAAGTGTTAAATGTCTGAGACCAGACTTGAACTCGGGTCCTCCTGAATACAAGGCTGGTGCTCTATCCACTGCGCCACCTAGCTGCCCCTAAGCCAAATTATTTTAATCACAATTAAAGCAATGAATTTAGGGATTTCCTGTAACTACATAAGCTTAGCTATCTTCAATGTGGTGAAATATAGGAAAATTTGTCTCAGCAAAGACCAATATAAAAGTAAGGTGGTATTGCTGTAATTTATTTTTCCTTATATTTGCTTTATAGGTGAAGAAAACATCTTGAAAGTAGAAAGTAGAATAAAATTGAACTTAAATTTTAATTGTTCAATCTTTTATTTTGTCTAGAATGGTATTTTTAAAAAAATAGATTTAAATTATGATTACCTGATAGAATGTTTTTTAGAACTATTTTATGTTATTTATTTATGTTATCTGTATCAATCTAATTATTATTATTATTATTAATTTTTTTAAACTGAGGCATTTGGCGTTAAGTGACTTGCCCAGGGTCACATAGGTCAACACAGAAAATGTTAAGTGTCTAAGGCCTTTGAACTCAGGTGCTCCTAACTTCAGTGTTGGTGCCATCTAGCTGCCTCTAATTATTTTTGAAAATATTTAAAAGATATTATTAAATCTCTTACATTAAATATGAGATAATTGAAGTTTGTAGGGGCTAAATAATAGTGAAAGCTGTCTCAAAAATGTCAATAAAGTTTTAAGCTACAAAAATTTATAACTACTAAAACATTTGGGACATACTGTATTTGTGCTTTAGATTTATAATTTTTTTCCAAAGTTCCTTTATGTTGTTATTTGCCAATATTAGTATACATAGTTGCATGCCCATGATTAAAAATACAGCTTTTTAGTATTGTTAAATTTAAAGTTTAATTAGAAATCTTTCAGACTTTGGAATCTTTTAAAATGTGCATTTCCATAATATTTAGTATATAAATATAATATTAAAGTGACTGGAATATAATTGTTAAGTTTATCATCTAAAAGATTTTTAAATGGTAATAAGCTAGTTTATGGATTGCATTCCATATTTTATATCCTTTTTAAAAAATTGTACATTGGTTGATAAACATTTAAATACGTACTATGTGACAGACATTGTTTGAAATTTATTTTAATTACAATGGACTTGTTTAAATTGATAAATTTTAATTTTAAGTTATTGCCAATATAGCTTACATTTTCAGTTAGATATGTTTTTGTGCATCTGATTTTTCATTTATTTTTTGCAATGAAAAATAACTTCAAAAAAGTTAGATATAATTTATTAACCTATGCTTGTTTTGACCTTTCCCTGAGGAAGATATATTTTTCATTTTCCTTAAAAGATTAGGAATATTGTGATATGTACAGGGTGAGGGAGTAAAATTGGGATTTTGTGGCTACCATAATCAGAGTGATAATCATGGTGAGTTTAGGGAAATTGGCTGGAAGACAGGCAGTTATAGGCCATATTCTACTTCCCACTGGAAATGCCCATTTATTTTGGAAGGAGATTCAGACTATTTCTACATCCTTGCTGCAAACCTTTATGAGATATAGGAAGGAGTCATTTGATGTTGGCTAAAGATTTCTTTGGGTACTTAGCAAAATCTTCAAGATGTAGACAATTGGATTATTGGAGAATTCTGGGCTAGAATATTGGATTCAGCATTATGATAGCATTTCATTGTGATTTAAAGGGTTGTAGTTTTTAGAATGATATTAAAGTAAAATTTATTTAGGATTGAACACTTTAAAACTTTTTTTTAAAGACTTTTTATTTTCAAAACATATGCATGGATAATTTTTCAACATTGACCTTTGCATAGCCTTGTGTTTCAGATTTTCCCCTTCTTCCCCTCCCCTAAGTGGCAAGCAATCCAATATATATTATACATTGAATACTTTTTTAAAAGGAAAAATTTTCATATTAAGGAGTCTTCTCTTCAATGTATCAAGCATGTGTGTGTTCCAGTTTGTTCCAGCTATATGATTATGCAGGGTTTTAAAAGTGGTTAATTTTAATAGAGATGAATTACAATAAAAGCTTTTGATTTGTGTTCTGATTTATAGAAAGGTGAAGCTGAAATGAGAGAGACAAAGCAAGTATGAAAATTAGCAAAATTGTATAATGGTTAGTATTATGTAAAGGCTTTTAATTATGGAGATGAAAGAACATGAGGCTATCTTATCTTTGTATACTTTAGAAGTTTCACATTGGGATTACTTTTTTTGGCTATATCAAATTATATTTCTTAGCCATGGAGTACAGATATGTTTAACCAACAGACCTTTAATAATTTCAGTACTACTTGACTCTTAAGTGTCTGCTGAGTGAGGTTTGGGGAGCAGTAAAATGACTGCTGGGTGCTTTTGTTTGTGGAGAAATACTCTCGGCAAAAAATGATAGATTATTCCAATATTGCCATTATGGAGAGAACAAGGACAGTCTTTGAAAGCAAGGACTTTTCATTAAAGTCTGAAGGAATTGTTGCTTTGGAATTGAAGAATATCAGAGAATTGAAAAATAAATTACTTGGACTGAATTTTGATAGATCAGATAAGTTACTTTAATGATTTTTCTGATCTGAAGGACACTTAAATATTGTGACGGGTATAAGCAAATATCTGATTTTGATGTTAGGTTTTGTCTGTGGATGTTTAAAGAATTAAAAGTTTCATTTTTTTCATAAAGTTTTTTCTTTTTAAAATTTCAGCCTGCCAAGTTAAGAAGGCCTAAAACTTTTTGTTTTAGAGAAAGAAGAATATAGAAGAGAAGAATATAGAAAGAGAAGAAGATATATAGGAAAATAGTGTGGTCTTTTTTAAAATAGCGGTTTAAACCAGACAATAATTTTCATGCTATTGGTGAAATACAATTACAGCCAGTTCTATTATAAATAATTCTTTGTTAACAAAGCTATTCATTCTTTTGAATGAATGAACTGGTTGATAACCTATAGAAGCTGTGTGCTGTTGAGCTAATTATAGCAAATAATCCACTATTATGTTTTTTGCTCTCATCCTTGACCTTGTCAGGACTTTTCACTAATGAAATAATTTGATGTGGTGCTGTTCATATACAGTAAGGGAAAGGAGTTAGCTTTAGCTGACTGCTTTATACTGAAAACTTACCCAAATTCCCAAGCATTACAACAAAACAATAAATAAAAATCTAAGAATAAGTAAAAGGAAAGAGATTAGATCTATATGTGTAATATTTTGCCTTTCACCAATAGCACAATACTTTTCATTGGTAAATTGATTTATTTTACTTTTTTGTTCTAAAAACTGGGAATCTTTATTTTGGTAGGAGAATTATCAAACATAGAGTAGATCTGTGGAATTTGTTGAGTATTTTTACCAGGACTAAACTACTTAATAAAAATGATGTCAATTAACAAGGCAAATTTCTCTTTTCTTCCACTGATATTATTGGACACACATATACTCTTCAGCCCCTCTGCCCTATCTACCTACTTGTTAAAGGAAATAATTGGTATCTGTTCATGTAAATTGGCTTAGTTTAACAATGCCATATTTTCTCTATTAGATCGATCAATTAAAGCTAGTGTTCCTTGGTACAGTAATTGGAAAGACACACTGATGGAACTGAAAGAATCCACGTTATATTCAGGTATTTCTTGTGGTAGATGTGAGTTTTCCATATTGCCCTTAGTCTTTTCCTTGTTGGTGTACTCCATCAACCTTTGCTTATTCTGTTCCTTCTATTTATCCATCTCCCTTACTTGATTCACCTTTACAATTTCCCAAAATACGTAGCTTTGGTGATGGCTGTTGGCTTCTTTCCTTTTAGCTTTATTCTTTGGTCTTTAATTAAAACATTAATTTGGTAAATTATAGATATTTTCCTTTAATAGAATAATATGAGCTTCACTTGATTCTGACCAATAATGAGACAGAATGACCATGTTTTTGTTTCTAAAAAATATAATTTATTTTAAAAACCTTTTAAAAATATCTTTTGTTATTGATTATACTGCTATAAATGCAAAAATATTGTATTTAAATTAAAAACATTTTCTTATGATATATATAATATTTTAGGGGAGGAATGTCTAATGTGGCTTATTAAATTATTATCATTTTCCTAAATGTAGGTTTTTCAAGGACAAAAGACCATGGTTGATACTTTTTTATTTTGAAAGTTTTTTTTTTTTTTTTTTTTTTTAAAGTATTGACTATAGGAAACTACAGGATTAATTTACTTGAAATTCTTTGATACTTGTTAGTCCGTTCTTATGTGTTTTAAAATAACTTGTAGTGGTTTAGAATATAAAAATAACTTTTGGCAACAACTGAAGTTAAACATTTTGTACTCTTTGAAGTTTTATTGTTTCATTATGTAGCTTTTTAGTCAATATATATAGAAAACTATATACATACTTAATAGATAACTTGTCGCTTGATTGAGAACAAGTTTTCTTTAGCCTTTCTGTCAAGAACTTCTTAGTCAGGTGAAGCTTAATAGATTTCTCAGAATAATGTTTCAAAATGCATAAAATAACATGCATAGAATTATAGGAGAAATAATATTGAAATCAAGTTCAATTATTTATTTATTTGTTAACTCAATCATTCGTTCATTTATTTATTTTTGCTTAGGTAATTGGGGTTAAGTGACTTTGCCCAGGTAGTGTAAAGTGTGTCTGTGTTCAAATTTGAACTCAGGTCCTCCTGACTTCAAGGCTGGTGCTTTATCCACTACATCAACTAGCTGCCCCTAAAAGAAAATTTTTTTTAAAAGTTTATAGACCTTGGTTAAGAAATCTTGACTTGGAAGGTGATTTGAAGTTTTTTTTTTTTTTTTTTTTAAAGTATATGTAGTAATCAGGCAACTCTATTTTTTGCTAATTTTAAGTAAAATTAAACCTATTATTTTTATATAATCTACATTTTCCTAGTATATCTCTCGATTTAGTCAGCCTTTATAAGGAAGAATTTTAAAAATTTAGTGAAAAATAGTGTATTGAAAATACTTGACATCATTTATAGTATTATATAGCCAAAGTTCCCCACCTCTGCCAAAAAAAAAAAAAAAAAAAGGAGAGGAGGGGATACCTTTTTTCAAGCGCTTACCTTTTCTTGGAAGGTACCTTTTCTCTCTCCACTTCCTCAAAGAAAGGAGGAATTTGACTTATATCTTCTTGGTCTTTATTATTTTATATTGTTCAGTTTCAAATATTCTGTTATTGTTCAGTATTTTGCAAATGTAGTTTGTAATAGCTAGTGGATTTTTTTTAGGTAATATAAATAATAATAGTTGTTTACAATTAGTTGTATGACACCTTAGTTTACAAAGCATTTTATATGTGGCATCCTATTTGATTTCTTTATTGTATACCCTCACACACACACACACACACACACACACACACACACACACACACACACACACACACACACACTTATAGATGTACTTCAAAAAATTGTGATTCCAAACTAATGTGAATTCATAACATCTTAATTTGACTGGGAACTTTAGAGATGATCATATTCAACACCCTTCTCCCCACCCTCCTCCTTGGCCTTTTAAATAGATGAGGCCAGAGAGGTTGAGGGATTTGTTCAAACATGGTTTACCTTTGAAATCTGAAGGAAAAAGCAAATGCCTTAGACTTGGTTGATTTTAGAATATTTATTTCATCTTTGCATGTCTTACTGTTGAACTAGTATTCTAAAATTTTAGTACTAAATTGAGTATGATTAGTTGGAGCCAGTTTATAAAAATCCTTTAGATAAAAAAACATAGATCCTTGAATCACTGGAATATTTTGTCATACAAGTAAAAATAGTACTTAGTAGCAAGTTAAATATTATATTATGAACTTCAGTTTTAGATTTGCAAAAAATAGAATTTCGTTGAAGATTCTAAAGCTATACCTTATTGCACAAATTCACAAATCTTAATTGTTATGATGAGAACAGTTTTCTTAATATCATTAGATATAAACTATATGGTTTCCCTTTGGTTTACTTCTTGAACTTTTTTTCCTTTTTATGCTCAGGACTAATTAATGTTATTGGGGGGGGGGAGGGAAATGCCACATTAATTGCTATTTAGTTTTGGTAGGATTTATAATTGAAAAGAAGTAGTTTGCTTCCTGGTGCAAATCTCTGCAATTTTTTATAAAGGAGAGTTCAATTCCTTTATACATTTTACTGTATTATTATTAGTAGTAGTAAAATTCTAATATAAATTTTAAAGTAAATATTGGAATTTGAAATGTTCTACATTACTTCTGTTGGGTTCAAAGTTACAAAATATAATTGTATACATATCCTGTATCATGTATTAAAAGTTTCTAGTGTTCAAAATACAGAGACTTTTTATAAGCTGACAGTTTAGAAAATACATAATTTTTGTTTGTACTTTTTTGCTAATCAAATATATGGTTAATTTTGGGGCTTAAATTATATTATTAGTAAAGTAAAATATATTCTTTACATTATTGGCC
The DNA here is from genome assembly GCF_048593235.1 of Sminthopsis crassicaudata. NCBI lineage: Eukaryota > Metazoa > Chordata > Mammalia > Dasyuromorphia > Dasyuridae > Sminthopsis > Sminthopsis crassicaudata. Next base: position 246,839,724 of record NC_133617.1, on the reverse strand, counting down.
TTTGACAAAAATTTCTGGAAAAATTTTAGGTTAGCTGCAATAGGAATATAGTTATTTAAATGAAGTTCAATAGTCTATTATAACTCCATGGATCCTTGCCTAAGTTTCTAGTTCTTTTTCACCATAAATATTTAGAATCCCATGAGCTGAATTTAGTGACATATTTTCAAATATCTTAATTGTTCATTTCAACCAGCATAATTGATTATTTTTTTCCCCATTAACTTTCTATGGTTGCTATATGCCTAGAAATAAAATGAAAAAACTGAATGCATTAGATCATTTTGAGCTATACTAAAAGGAGATAAGGTGGGAAGGAAAAATAATCAAAAATAAAAGTAAATTAATCCTTTCTTCTTTGACCTATGTATTCAACCAGTTTTTGTTTTGTTTTTATTGCCCTTTCTTTGACTTCATTACTAGGAATGCTAACTTTAAATGTGTACGTGTTATGGATTTAGACTAATTTCTTAGATTTATGTGCTATATATATATGTTGGTAGAAGAAAAAATTGCTATGTCATAATTACCCGTCTGCCATCTACTTTTTTTTTTATTATTATTATTATCTTTTTAAGATAAATTGAAGATGCTTTCTTTTTTCTGCTTTATGATAATATGCTACTGTTAACTGTGCATAGTTCTTTATAATTTAACAAAGATTTCCTCATCTATTACTTCACATAAGTCTCATAACTTTGTGAAGTAGTAGTAGTATCAGTATTCCCATTTTACAGATGAAGAAACAATGTCAGAGAAGAAAATAACTTGTTCAAGGTTATACAATTTATAAATGGTCTAGTTTATGTCTTTTGACTTCCAAGACCATTGTTTAGTATTTTTATTAGCAATTTTCCACACAGAATAATGGGTTTTATATGCCCCAAAGGCAAATTGAGGGAATTTAACCTAGTTTTAGTATTTTTGGTTATATTGCTCTTTGTTTCTTTTTGATAGCATATGTTTTCTAGATTTCTTTTGGTATTCTACTTACTCTTCTGCTAGATGTTCCATACTTTATTTCTTATTAAGATATATTATTATTCAGCTATTTTGGAACCCCTTTCAGTATATAGTATATATTTTTAAAATTTTATTTATAAATTTTTTTTTGATAGTATATATGCATGAGTAATTTTTTTATAACATTATCCCTTGTATTCATTTTTCCAAATTAAGTACATAGTATTTTTTAAGTTGTAAGAGGATATTCAACATGTTGTCTCTGAGAAAAATTTGTTCAGTATATTGTTATATTCAGTATATTGATCATATTCAGTTTTAGTGAATGTTTTATATTGTTTATACAGAAAACCATGACTTTTTTTTAGTTATGAGTACAAATTCAAATAAAAAATAGCATTGTCAGTGTGCTTAATAATTGAGTGAGTTAATTTGATATGACTAAATACATATATCCACAAGAGCAAATATATTTCTTACTAATATATATAGTATAATTAATTTTGAGATATATTTATCTATAATTCTGTTTAATAGAGGTTATTTACTGAAATACTATAAGATTTGTGACATGGTACTCTTCTTAAATGTGTAGTACCTTTTTTTCTTATAACTAAAATGTGTTTTCCTATATACTTACCACAGGCAAGTTGAAAGAAATAAGAATTATATATGTAGGTTTCAGATAGCTTAATTATTATGGTTTTAATTTATTAAGGCATGCTTTTATTTTCTTTTAAGAAATTATTTTTGGGGGGGAGGGAGAGAAACAATTATTTTCTTATTCTTTTCTGAAGATTGAATTTTCATGTTTTCATTAAACCTTCTACATTTATTAGTTTTAATTTTAAATGTTGCCTTATGGAGAATTTTACCTTTGTAAATATTTTCTCAATTTCAGCTACTACTCCATGGTTTGAATCTTACCGAGAAAGTTTTCTTCAGTCCATGCCAGCATCAGATCATGAATTTCTAAACCACTATTTGGCATGTATCCTTTAAATTTAAAAATAGGTATTGTTAGTTTTGAAAGCATTTTTATGCAGAAAAATTATGGAAATTGAATGAAAATGATAACAGCAGAAATTTATCTTCTTTGATGATTATCTCTAGTGTTATTGTATTATTGCCACACTTGTCTATGTAACTATTTAGCAAAAAGAAAACAAAAAGCACCTGTTAAATGTTTACTATATATTAGGCATTGTGCTAAGTGCTGGGGATACAAAGAAGGGCAAAAAAGCAAAACCAGCCCCTGTTTTGGAGGTTCTGGGAGAAAACATGCAAGTAATTAACATATAGACAGAATAAATTGGAGATACTCTCAGGGGGGAAAGTACTAATATCATTAAGGGATGGGAGGATGTAAAAGAGAAGATTGCCAATCCTGAGGGAGCTCGAGTTCTAATGGGGGGCATATATTTAAATAACAGGTATGTGTCTAAGATAACATAGAAAATAGATGGAAAATAATCTCAGAGAGGAAGGCATTATCAGCAAGAAAGGCCTCTTGCAAAAGGTGGAATTTGAGACTTAAAGGAAGCCAAGAAATTGAGGTGAGGAGATAAAGTATATGAGGCACAGGAAAGGCACAAAAACAGGAAAGGGGGTGTCTTTTGCAAGCATTAGCAAATAGATTATCATAATTTTGTGGTAGAGTGTAGGGAGAATAGAGAATAAAGAAGTAAAAAGAGCAGGTTTTAAAGAGAGCTTTAGATGCCAACCCCGAGGAGTTTATAGTTGTTTCTCAGAGAGATTCACTGGAGTTTAGTAAGGAGTAACATGGTCTGATCAATTTGAAAGTTGAGTAAAAGATGAATTGGAGTGAGGAGAGACTTTAGGTAAGGAGACAAATTAGAAGGTTCTACAGTAGTCCGAGTGATATTGTCTTACTTAGTTATTGTCTTACTTAGTCTTACTTAGGGTGGTGATGTATAAGAAAAGGGAACTTATATGAAAGTTGATGTGAGAAGAAAGCAAAGACAAGATTGGCAATGGATTTATTTATGTGAAGTAAGAGAGAGAGGAAGCATGACAAAGATTACTGGACAACTAGAATGATGATCACACCCTTGACTGAAATAGAGACATTAAGGGGAAAATGTTTGGAGGAGGGGGGAAAGCTAAGTTAATTTTTTTATATTTTGATTTAAAAATACCTATGGCACAATCACTTTGAGATGGCTGAAAGACATTTGGTGATGTAGGGCCATAACTAAGGAGCAAGACTGGGCCTCATTATATAGATCTTGGGATCATCAATATAGAAAGGAGAACTGAATAAACTTAAAGGATATGATGAGATTACCAAGGCCCATATAATGTAGACAAGAAAAAAAGAAGTGAACCTAAGATAATCTTAGGGGAATACTCTTGTTTACTGAGCATGATTTGGATGAAGACTTTCTAAAGAAGATTGAGAAAGCATTGTCTTGAAAACCTAGGGAGTAGTAGTGATATATATTGTGTCATAGGTTGCAGAGAGGTTAAGAAAGGTAAGGATCAAGTAAAGATCATTAGATTTGGTAATTAAGAGATTTTTGTTAATATGGAGAGAGCAGGTTCATTTAAATGTTGAAATTGGAAGTCAAATTACAGAGGGTTTAGAAAAGAGTAAGAAGAGATGGAAACACCTACTATAATAGATGGCTTTCTTAAAGTATCTAGCTGAGAAGCAGAACAGAGTTACAGTATAAGAGTTTGTGAGGATAATTGGATCAAATAAAGGTTTTTTTAAAAGATGAAGGAAGTATGAGCATGTTTGGCGGCAGTGAGGAAGGAGCCAAGAGATTGAAGGTAAAGAGAGAGAATGAGAATGATAAAGGCAATTTGCTGGAAAAGACAATAGGGATTAGGATGAAGAATACATTTAGATGTGTTGCCTTTGGCACAAGGTAAAAGACTACTACTTCTTGTGAGATGGGTTCAAAAGGAAATAGGTAAGTTCTCTGAGTGACATGAGATGAGGCAGAAGGGAGAAGAGGCAACCATTGGCAAATAGTCCTCACTTTTCAGTGAAGTATGTGGTAAGGTCTCAGCCTACTGAGAGTGTCATAAAAGCCTTAAGGTTTAAGACAAAGGTTGGAAATAGCTGTTAAGATAATGAATTGGTTAGAAAAGACTTTGAAGTCAAAAGAGTTAAGGAAAAAGTTGTCTGTTCACTTTCTCTTCAATTAGATATAGTTTTCAGAAAGAAGAAATATAAACTCATGGTAGTAATTGCCTTCTTGTTTTCTAATGATCCTAATACTTTAAAAATTAGGGATCCTAGAGAAATTATCTGTAAAATTAATCTCACATTCTAGAAGAAGCTGTTTCATCCCCATGAGTATGCTTATTCGAAATTTAATGACATAATATATATGCATTTATATAGATTTGTCTCTATAGACATACATTATATAGACGTAGATATGTGTAAATTTAGATCTGGATAGATATCTATATATCAGTACATTGAAAGATAAGATTAGATTAAGTTCTGTTGAATGTTCTTTTTATTCTTTATACAGAACACCAAGCCTTTTTTTTTATAGTTTTCTGTCTGTCTGCCTATCTTTATATCCCTCTGTCTAGGTATAAATTTTGAAGTTAGTGTGTATGGCCTTTGAGTTTTCTCATCTAAAAAATAGGATCAGTACCAAAGCTTGAAAGTAATGGACTGTTACTTGGAAAACATCCCTTAACATTAAAACAAATTTACTTGGAATATACTTTGGGTATAAAGAAGTTAAATTTTGATTATTAGCTTTCAGGCAGTAAAGGAATAAATAGTTCTTTTTTCTTTTTTTTTTTTTTAATTTAGAATTTTTTTTCCCACAGTATATATGCATGAGTATTTTTTTTTTTTTTATAATATTATCCCTTGTATTCATTTTTCCAAATTATCCTTCCCCTCCCTCCACTCCCTCCTCCCGATGACAGGCAATCCCATACATTTTACATGTGTTACAATATAACCTAGATACAGTATATGTGTGTAAATACCATTTTCTTGTTGCACATTAAGTATTAGATTCCAACGGTATAAGTAACCTGGGTAGATAGACAGTAGTGCTAACAAGTTACATTCACTTCCCAGTGTTCCTTCTCTGGGTGTAGTTATTTCTGTCCATCATTGATCAACTGGAAGTGAGTTGGATCTTCTTTATGTTGAAGATATCCACTTCCATCAGAATACCTCTTCATACAGCATTGAAGTGTACAGCGATCTTCTGGTTCTGTTCATTTCACTCAACATCAGTTGATGTCTCTCCAAGCCTCTCTGTATTCCTCCTGCTGGTCATTTCTTACAGAGCAATAATATTCCATAACCTTCATATACCATAATTTACCCAACCATTCTCCAGTTGATGGGCATCCACTCATCTTCCAGTTTCTAGCTACAACAAAAAGAGCTGCCACAAACATTTTGGCACATATAGGTCCCTTTCCACTCTTTGGTATTTCTTTGGGATATAATCCCAATAGCAGCAATGCTGGGTCAAAGAGTATGCACAGTTTGATAACTTTTTGGGCATAGTTCCAAATTGCTCTCCAGAATGGCTGGATTCTTTCACAACTCCACCAACAATGTATTAGTGTCCCAGTTTTCCCATATCCCCTCCAACATTCATCATTATTTGTTCCTGTCATCTTAGCCAATCTGACAGGTGTGTAGTGGTATCTCAGAGTTGTCTTAATTTGCATTTCTCTGATCAGTAGTGATTTGGAACACTCTTTCATATGAGTGGAGGAATAAATAGTTCTAATAAACTTCTTTAATCTCACTATGTTTATAGTTATATAAGGTTTGAACTTATTACAATAAAACACTTATGTATCATTATGCATTGTGATAGTTCCCTTAATGTATTTTACAAGGTATGTTGGTAGCATCTTCTAGTGAACCTGAACCTGTGGAACAGTTTTTGAAATTGTCACAAGAGCAACATCGAATTCAGCACAGCAGTGACTATTCTTACCCCAAATGGTTTATACCAAATACACTCAAGTATTACGTCTTGTTGCATGATGTAAGTGCAGGAGATGAACAAAGGTAGGCTTCTTGTTATGTTAGTTAAAATGTTGTTGATCTGAATCTGTTGATTTAAGAAAGAAAATTTTTTGGTATCTTGAACCTGTTAATAATTTTTACTCTTTTTACTCTTTTGCTCTGGTGTTCTTCTAAATTTCTAAATTTTAACACTTTGGCCAACTAAAATCATCTAAACCAGCCCCTTCTATACATAAAGATTTTATTGTTAATTAACATCTATTAGATTGTATTGATAGTTTATTTTTAAGGAAAAGTTTTCATTTGTTGGTCAGTTACAATAAAAACAATTTTAGATCTTTTTATCTAATAGAATGGGATATTTATTTAATAAATTTGAGGTAGTCCATCATTCCATTCATTAAAGACTCGGCAACTGGAAAAAGAATATGTTGCCATAATTTCCTCTGCGCCTTCAATTTTTTCTTTTCCTCTTTCTCCTTTAAACTTTTCCAAAGGAATAGTAGTAAGATGCTAACCTGATATATTCTAGTTTAGATTCTCACAAGATCTTCAAATTCAGATAATGGTTTGAGTTTTAATTATGCATTGTTATTAGATAAGTTGCAATATTAAATTTTTGGTCTATCAGAAAGTGTACTTCTGAATTTGTTTTAAAGACATGAGTAATCTCTTAACATTGCATAAAGAATACCATTTGACATCTTTTTTTTTTTTTTGTTTTGTTTTTAAAATTTCAGAGCTGATTCAATTTATGAGGAAATGAAGCAGAGATATGGAACTCAGGGTTGCTATTTGCTTAAAATTAATTCTCGAACATCAAATCGATCATCAGATGAACAGATACCAGATCCTTGGAGTCAGTATCTTCAGAAAAATAGTATTCAAAACCAGGTATATGTAAAAATAAGCAAAAAAAGTACAAACACAACTTCTCCAAATCTATTTATGATGGCTTTAAAATGACTTTTTTTCTCCCATGCTGTAGACTGTAGCTATAATGGTACTACAGTTTTATTTTTTGGAATGTCATTAATTAAACTGAGTCATGAGCAAACTAGCATTATTAGAACAAGTAGTTTGAGTTTATTTTAACCATCATTGACAAATCCTTCCTTACATAGCTATGCTTTTTTCTAGATAAGAAAAATGAATTAGCTGATCATTTTTCAAATAATTGAAAAAATATTTGCACAATTGAATTTGTGTTAAGTCTTTTAGGAGTGTAGAAGATAGAATTAGATTTTATAAATTTATTTTATATGAATGTCTGTAGCAAACGTGATTAGTCACCTATTCTTGGTATTAGTAGTCTCTTTCTTTGACAAACTCATCCATCATCTTTTTCTACCTTATGTTATTTAGATGCATAGGATTTTCTTTCTGACTTATAACTTCTTTATTCTTTGTAAGACCTTCTTCATTTTTGTTTCCTACTCTCTTCCTTTGTACTCACATAGTAAAAAGAGCCATTTTGCCAAGAAAACACTGAGGTGGGGCAAATTCTTCTCCAATTTGTAAGATTTACATTCCATTTTAGAATTTATCGATTAATGTGTTGTTTTTGGTGTGTTAACTGTTTTGGTATGCTGACCATAACTTCCCTAATAGGAAAAGCTTCTTTTAAGGAAGTAAAAGATATTTTGATAAACTATGTAGAGTAAATTCATTATTGTTTTGTGTAGTGTGTTGCTTTTTTAATATACCAAATATGACCTAAAAATCTCAATTGTAAAGAATTTGTATTGTATTTCCTCTGGGTTTCTAAGATGGCTATTAATGATTAATCTATATATTTCTTTTTATGTACAAATTTATCCATACATAGTGACTTTTTACTTACACAGAAATCATCCCAGAGCTGATATTTCACTTAACTTAAAAAATTGTTCCAGCTCTTAATTGCTAATCTTTCTTACATGGTGCTAAATGCAAAGACAATGCAATAAGAAATTAACCAGTTGGATGTGAGAGGATTTAAAACTTAAAAAAAAAAAATCAACTAAATAGTTCCCTTCAAGTCTATATTTATATAGGAATGCCAGAGGCTTGAAAATATTTGAGGTGGGACAGAAGATAAGCTGTCCAGACTGGAGAATTACTAGCAGATAATATTCTAGTAAAGATTAGCTAATATTCACACAAACACATTGAATGCTGATGTAAATCTTGTGTGAAATGCCCAGATGTATTTAATCCTCAGAATAAATACCATTATGATCTTTTAAAATACATCCATCTTAATCAAATACATATACTTCAGTTTTCTGAGATACACTTTACTATGCCTAATTAGCTGTTTGTTCTTTTTCTCAAACATCCCACTCTTTTATAGACATGTGAATAAGCATCTCTAAATTTAAGGAATGCATGTATATACATTTAGTGAATAAATATACAGAGGAAATGAATGCCATTTGAAACAATTAGTATAGCTGAATGGCAATGTAAATAGGTAAGTAGATGAAGTTGATGGTTAGGAAGTAAATACTGTTCTTTTAGAAAGTATACTTGTCAGATAGAATCAGCAAAGCAATCCTATTGTGATAATTGGGTTCGGTGATTTTGTATAATTATCTAAATATAGTTTCTAATCCATTTTTTTTTTTTAATAGGAATCATATGAAGATGGTCCTTACACTATACCTTCAAATAAAAATGCTGATAATAGCATGCTTTCGTTGGATGGATTAGATAATGAAGTCAAAGGTCTTTATTTTTTTAATTTAAAAATTTTTTTTTGCCAATTTTTCACTATGAAAAAGTTTGTTAAATTGCTAAAATAGATCAACTTTTATACCCAAAGATGATTCCGTTTTGACATGTTAATTTTTATTCTGGAGACTTGAGTTAAATTGATTATATTTGTTTCATGTAAAAAATAATTCTTTCAAAATAGTTGTATAAATTTTTTAACTCTTCAGAAAGTAGTAAGGGTATTAAGAGTAATTTTAAATACAATTTGATATTTTTAATAATTTAAGAATTTCACTATTATATATTTAATGTTTTGATAAGAAATTAATTGTAATAGCTTCTTTTATACTTGATTTTTGACCTTTTAAAAATATTTTAATTTTTTCCTAAATAGATTTCAGTTTCTTTAGATTTCTTAATTAAGATGAATTTTTTGAGTCATACTGCATGAAGTAAGAATTTTTAGTTTTGCTCACAAAGCTTGGGATTTTAGGGGCATAAATCTTGATATCTAGATTTTACCCATTAAGCTTAATTGCAAGTATAAATTTGATAATTACAGTTTTCTGTCTAATCAGTACTATAATTTTCTATTACATAATGTTAATAAAAGAAAACCTCCATTTTTTAAATAGATGGTTTACCAAATAACTTCAAAGCTCACCCACTTCAATTGGACCAATCCAGTGACCCTGCCAGCAACTTTGATGGAACTGATCACATAAAATCTGCTGTGTCATTACATGAAACAAAAAAAATGAACACAGGAATACTTCATGGTGCATGTTTAACTCTCACTGATCATGATCGAATTAGACAGTTCATACAAGAATTCACATTTCGAGGTCTTTTGCCACATGTAGAGAAAACAATTCGGCAACTAAATGATCAGGTAAAATTTCAGTAAATGATAAAAAATGAAAAAAAAATGTTCTAATTTGCTCTTTGTCAAAGAGGCAGTATGGTATAATGGAATGAAGTCTGTAATTAGGAGACTTGGGTTCTAGTTGTAGCTCTGACACTTAACAGCCATGTGAACATAGTTAAGTCACTTAAACTTTAAAATTTCACTTTCATCATCAGTTGAAAAAAGATCTATAATAATCTTTTTTACTGAATACTAAGTAAACTATTAAAGCACTACAGAAAAATAACTTACACTTAAAGACAGCTTAATGTTCTTTTAATGTTTACCTAAGTCTTTGTTAATAGTATATTAATATACTTGAAATAAGCCCACAAATATATGTGAATAAATATTCATGATATTTACATAAAATATTGTGCAAAGGTCTGAAATTGGTGAGCTCTTATGCATTTTTAAACTTTAAATTTTGTTATTGGCAAAAGAGTTTTTTCATTTACAGATAATTCTTTGTGAAAATCCACATTATGCAAATTCAATCTTATGTAAAGAATTCTGAAAGAAATTTGCATATCTTTGTTAATTTTATAGTACTGTGCATATTTTTTCACTAACCTTTACTTTTCATTTCTTAATTCTGTTTATCATCTTGTTACAATATTTAATGTCTACATTTTAGAACATTTTGTAATATAAATATATTATTTTGTGTATGCCTTTGTTATACAGGGGCAAATTTGTATTACATAGAAATCTCTAATATAGAGATCTGTGAATGGTCCACTTAAAGCGAGAACTGTTTGTAATTATATACCCAAAGACAGTCTCCATGCATATGGAAGAGATAAAATCCTCAAAGGTACATGAATCTATATGTATAATTGGATATACTTCCACTAAACAGATTCTATTTTGAAATTTAGAAGTTTTCAAACTATAACAAACTTAACCTTCTTTGTTAATAAGTATTTTTTTGGGGGGGAGGGGGGATTATTATGTCATTTTGAAAAATGTTAAGTCTTTCCAATATACTATTTAGTCATGAAACTATTATTTTAAAATAATCTTTGGTATTTAAAAAATTCTGTTCATAACATCAAATATACAAATAATTTATATTTATGAGTATTAAGCTATGAGCATAACTGTACTTACTATTGTTACAAATAGATTTCCCAAATTTGCTGTTTGAAAAATCTGATCAAAAATCAAATACTGGGAATACTTATTATTGGCTCTATTAGAACTTAAACTTTAATTAACTGAGATTTTGGGAGAAGAAAACTCATCGGATATGAGATTTTTAATGGAGTATGAGCTGAATATAAGTTGTCAATGTGATATGATAACCAAAAAAAATGTGAATATTTTAGGTTCCCTTGAGAGGGATAGAATTCAGAATGAAGGTGGTGGCAATTCTATTGAACTTTACCCTCATCAAATCATATAAAATCATCTTGCTCAGTATATTTTTAGTAAGATATTAACTCACTTTACTAGTAAGGGAGAGTACTGTACATGGTGAAGGGGCTAGAACCTATACTCAATGAAGATGGTATGGGAGTGGGGACAGAAAGGAAAGCAATATACAAATGTCATCTTCAGGTATCTAGCTGTGTAAGGAAGATTAGATTTCGGTTTTGTGTTAAAAAAACAGATTGAGGTTATTAGGAAGGTTTAAAGTGGAACAGAAACTTATGTAAGTAATCTGTCTATTCAAAGATAGAAGCCTGAATGAGTACTAATCAGGGATGTTACAAACATATGTCAGGTTGGACTCTGTCCTCTGAAAGATTTTTTAGGCCTCAGATTTTGTTACAGTGTGGAAAAGGTTATCTACTTTTCATTAAACCTGTACTTATAAAGTTTTGTTAGCTTGAAGAACTTCCAGTGTAAAAACTCCATTTACAGGTGCAAATTAGCATCATGTTTATAATATATAGTATTAGACAGATGTCTAGGGTTTAAAGAAGTAACCTCATAGTCACATTGCTAACTTAAAGGCAAAACTTGAATCTGTATCTTTTGACTCTGCAATTGGCCTTTCTAAGCACTATTGCTTTTAATTATTTAAATAAGACAGCTTTTAATACTGAGCTGCTTGACTTGTCACTATTCTTCAAGCACCCTGTAACTATTCACTGAGTGACTGTCATAGATGATGTCTGACTGATAAATGCTTTCATCAGTCATATTATTTTAATATAATTTTTTACAAAGATAGTTTTTAACATTCACCCTTGTAAAACCTTGTGTTCTAGATTTCTCTTCTTCTTTCCCCACCTCCTCCCTCTCCTAATTAGCAAGTTATCCAATTTAGATTAAACATATGCAATTTGGGACAGCTAGGTGGCACAGTGGATAGAGTGCCAGCCCTGAAGTCAGGAGGACCTGAGTTAAATCTAGCGTCAGACACTTCCTGCCTGTGTGACCCTGGGCAAGTCACTTAACCCCAATTGCCTCAGCCAGAAAACCCCCCAAAAAACAACATGCAATTCACCTAAACATATTTCCACATTTATCATGCCCAGTCATTTTTCAAGGCCATATTTTTTACTAGTCACCCACTTGGACCTCCCGGTGCTCTCTACCTTGTAGGTCTAGAATGATAATAAAATTATTTCTTTAATTTCTCCCCAAAAGCATGCCAGGCTACTCTTTTGTAGTTCCATGGTGTGTGCCTGTAATTTTTCAAACCAGATTATTACTACTCTTTATATGTATTGTCTTCTCTGTTCTTTGAGTTCAGTGAGGGCATGGGTTGTATTCCTCAGCACTTAGTACAATGCTTAACACTTAGTAAGTTCTTAATAAATTTTTTTTTTGTTTTATTCACTTACAGAATATACACAAAATGAATAAGAGGTAATTTTTGGAAGGAGGAAATATGAGGTGAGAGGTATTAGAAAAGGCTACATATAGACCATGGCGCTTGAGCTGAGTTTTGAAAAATTCTGAGAAAGTCTAGATAGAAGGGAGGAAGACTGTTGGTACAAAGTCATTGTTATGGAAAATAGTGTGTTGTGAATGAGAAACAAGAGGCCAGTATAGTCCATAAAGTAGGTGGAAGGGATAATGTCTTAAGAGGCATTATTAGGAGGGACCAGGTTATAAAGAACTTTAAATGGCATAGGAGTTTACATTTGATTCCAGAAGTAATAGTCACTGGAGTTTATTGGAGAGAGATGTAATATGATCAGACCTGTGCTTTTAGGCAAACCACTTTGGCAGGTGTATGGAGGATGACCTAGAATGGGGAGACACTTGACAGAAGGAGACTTGCTTAGATGTCTGTTGTAGTAGTCCAGGTAATAAAGACCTGAACTCTAGGGTAGGGCCTATGTGGGTGAACATAAAGGGAAGATGTTGTGGAGATAGAACAAGATTTAGCAATTGGTTGGATTGAGAAGAGTAAATGAGAATGAGGAGTTGAGGATGGTAAAAAGGTTGTGAATCTGGGTAAACAACTAGAAGAATAGGAAATTTATAAGGTGTGTTTAGGAGGAAAATTAATGAGTTCTGTTTTGGACATATGTTTCAGGTTCTGTGGGACATCCATTTTAAAATGTTTAAAACACTTTTGTTATTGAGGAGCTCGGAAGACAATACAGGTGGATAAATGGTTCTGAGAGTCATTTTTGTAGTTTACTTAATTTTTTCTGTTTAATTTAATTTATTTATTTAATGTTTTTCTTCAGTTACATTCAAAATAAAGAAAAATTAAAATCCTCAAGAAAAATTAAATAAAAAAAAAGAGAGAAAGAGAAAATGCTTCAATCTGTATTTAGATAATAATTTTCTTCTCTGGGTATAGACAGGATATTTCATCTAAGTCTTTCAGAATAGTCCTGGATAATTGTACTACTGAGAATAGCAAAGTCATTCATAGTTGGTTATTCCAGAACATTATTATTACTTTGTATACAGTATATTTCACTTAGCTTGAGTTCATGAAGGACTTTGCAAATTTTTTTTTCCCCTGAGAGCATCCTACTCATTACCCATAGAACAAATAGTATTCCATCATAAATACACATTACCGCTTATTAAGCCATTCCCCAATTGATAGGCATCCCTTCAATTTTTAATTTTTTTGCCCTGAGAAGAGAGTTTTGCTATAAATAATTTTTGTACAAATAGGCCATTTTCCTTTTTTTTTTTTTTTTTAATTCCTTTTGGTATTCATGCCAAATAGTGATGGTATTAGGTCAAAGGATATGTGATTTTATAGCCCTTTGGGCATAGATCATATTTTGATCTTTTGTCATTTGGAGCATGTCTCTTATTTTTTATAAATTTGACTAGTTTTCCTTTGTTTTGAGAAATGAAGCCTTATTAGAAAAACTTTCAATATTCATTTTACAATGACTTTTGCTAACTGTATTTGCCTCCTTCCCATTTATTCTCTTTCTCCTTTCACTCTATCCCTCCTCAAAAGTGTTTTGATACTGATCACTCCCCCAATATGTCCACTGTTTTCCTCTTCCCCTTCCCATATCTCTCCTTCCCTTTCCCATATCTCATTCCCCTCCTATTTTCCTGCAGGATAAAATAGATAGATTTTTATACCCTTATTGAGTATGTATATTATTTCCTCTTTGAACCAATTCTAATGAGGGTTAAGTTCTGTTTTGCTGGGTAAGTGATTCTTGGTTGCAATCCCAGCTCTATTGCTCTCCAGAATGTCATATTCCAAGCCTTCTGGTCCTTTAATAAAGAAGCTGCTAAATTTTGTGTTACCCTGACTGTGATTCCACTATACATAATAGGAATTGTTTCTTTCTGGAACCTTGGCAATATTTTCTCCTTAACCTGGGAGTTCCAGAATTTGGCTAGTCAATATTCCTGGGAGTTTTCATTTTGGGATCTATTTCAGAAGGTGATCAATGAATTCTTTCAATTTCTATTTTACCTTCTGGTTCCAGGATATCAGGACAGTTTTTTTTTTTTTTTTTTTTTTTTTTTTTTGATCATTTCTTGGGAAAATGATGCCCAGGATCTTTTTTTGATCATAGCTTTCATGTAGAGCAATGATTTTAATATTCTTTCTCCTGGATCTATTTTCCAGGTCACTTGTTTTTCTAGTGAGATATTTCACACTTTTTTCTTTTTCTTTTTCTTTTTTTTTTTTTTTAAGTTTTGCTTTATTGGACCTTAATTTCTCCAGTCATTAGCTTCCATTTGCTCAATTCTATTTTTTAAAGAATTATTTTCCTCAGGGGGGTTTTGTATCTTCTTTCTCAATTGGCCAATTTTGCTTTTTAAGGCATTCTTCTCATTAACTTTTTGTATTTCCTTTTGTACCTCTCTCAGTTCTTTCCCAAAGTTTTTCCTTTGTCTCTCTTGATTTTCAAAGTCCTTTTTGAGGTCTTCCATGGACTAAGTACAATTCTTATTTTTTTTTTTTTTGGAAGCTTTGATATAGGAGCTTTGACTTTGTTATTATCTGAGTGTGTGTTCTTTGTCCCATAATAACTTTCAGTGGTCAGAAACTTTTTTTGTTTTCCTTGCCTTTTAACTTTTTGGTAAGGTAGGTTTCCAGGGTGGAGGGTACACTGTCCGAAGCTTCAGGTATTTTGTGCAGCTATTTTCAGAGATCCTTCTAGGAACCAAACCATAAGCCCTCTTTTCTGCCCTGGAGCTGTTAAAGTGTCTTTGCCATACTGTATCTGTAAGGTCTAGTGTGTGAGCTCTGCTTTGCTCAGGCTGGGAGTGGGGCTGCACTGGAACGGCCTGCCTTGGACCATACAACAGACTCCCACTCCTTCTCTGTCTGACCTTCTCTCTCCACTGATCTTCTTGATGTTCCTGGCCCAAGAGGTCCAGAAACTTCTAGCCCTACTGCTGATTCAAGGTTCTGCCTTGGTGTTGCTGAGGCTGAGCTGGGCTGGGGCTGTGCTGGCACAGCCTGTGCTGGGATAGTGTGCTACTTTCCTACCCTGGTTCCACAGACATTTTCTGCTGAATTTCTAGGTCCTCTTTGGTATTTCTTTGCTGAGAGATCTGGAAGCCATCAGTACTACTGCTGATTGAGAATTTGGGCTGGCGCTGGCCTAGGGTGGGACTGGGCCCAGGGCTGGGGTGGTGCAGTCTGCACTGGGACTGAAGGCTGGACTCCGCACCCTGGTGTTACAGAGCTTTTCTGCTGACTTAAATTGCTTTCAGCAGGAAGATGTTCAACTATGTCTTTTTGACTGTTCTGATACTCTAAAATTTGTTTAGAGACATAATTTTTTTTTTTTTCTCTTCTAAATTTACTATTTTTTTTTATTTTATATATATATATATATATATATATATATATATTTTATAATATTATCCCTTGTATTCATTTTTCCAAATTACCCCCCCTCCCTTTATTCCCTCCCCCCGACGACAGGCAATACCATACATTTTACATGTGTTACAATATAGTCTAGGTACAATACATGTGTGCGAATATCATTTTCTTGTTGCACAATAAACATTAGAATCCGAAGGTACATGCAACCTGGGCAGACAGATATTAGTGCTAACAATTTTCATTCCCCTCCCAGTGTTTCTTCTCTGGGTGCAGCTACCCCTGTCCATCATTGATCAACTGGAAGTGAGTTGGATCTTCTTTATGTTGAAGATTTCCACTTCCATCAGAATACATCCCCATACAGTATTGTTGTTGAAGTGTACAGTGATCTTCTGGTTCTGCTCATTTCACTCAGCATCAGTTGATTTAAGTCTCTCCAGGCCTCTCTATATTCCTCCTGCTGGTCATTTCTTACAGAGCAATAATATTCCATAACCTTCATATACCACAATTTACCCAACCATTCTCCAACTGATGGACATCCATTCATCTTCCAGTTTCTAGCTACAACAAAAAGAGCTGCCACAAACATTTTGGCACATATATGTCTCTTTCCGCTCTTTAGTATTTCTTTGGGATATAATCCCAGTAGTAGCGCTGCTGGGTCAAAGGGTATGCACAGTTTGATAACTTTTTGGGCATAATTCCAGATTGCTCTCCAGAATGGCTGGATTCTTTCACAACTCCACCAGCAATGTATTAGTGTCCCAATTTCCCCACATCCCCTCCAACATTTGTCATTATTTGTTCCTGTCATCTTAGCCAATCTGACAGGTGTGTAGTGGTATCTCAGAGTGGTCTTAATTTGCATTTCTCTGATCAGTAGTGATTTGGAACACTCTTTCATGTGAGTGGATATAGTTTCAATTTCTTCCTCTGAGAATTGTCTGTTCATATCCTTTGACCATTTATCAATTGGAGAATGGTTCGGTTTCTTATAAATTATGGTCAGTTCTCTATATATTTTGGAAATGAGACCTTTGTCAGAACCTTTGTTTTTAAAAATATTTTCCCAATTTGTTACTTCCCTTCTAATCTTGTTTGCATTAGTATTATTTGTGCAGAAACTTTTTAGTTTGATGTAATCAAATTCTTCTATTTTGTGATCAATAATGATCTCTAGTTCTCTTCTGGTCATAAATTCCTTCCTCCTCCACAAGTCTGAGAGGTAGATTATCCTCTGTTCCTCTAATCTATTTATTATCTCCCTCTTTATGCCTAAATCATGGACCCATTTTGATCTTATCTTGGTATATGGTGTTAAGTGTGGATCCATATCTAATTTCTGCCATACTAATTTCCAGTTTTCCCAACAGTTTTTTCCGAATAATGAATTTTTATCCCTAATGTTGGAATCTTTGGGTTTGTCAAAGATTAGATTGCTATAGATGTACCCTTTTTTGTCCTTTGTATCTAATCTGTTCCACTGATCTACCGGTCTATTTCGTAGCCAATACCAAATGGTTTTGGTGACTGCTGCTATATAATATAGCTTTAGATCAGGTACACTTAGACCACCTTCCTCTGAGTTTTTTTTCATTAGTTCCCTTGCAATTCTTGACCTTTTATTCTTCCATATGAATTTTGTTGTTATTTTTTCTAGGTCATTAAAATAGTTTCTTGGGAGTCTGATTGGTATAGCACTAAATAAATAGATTAGTTTGGGGAGTATTGTCATCTTTATTATATTCGCTCGGCCTATCCAAGAGCACTGAATGTCTTTCCAATTATTTAAATCTGATTTTATTTTTGTGGCAAGTGTTTTGTAATTTTTCTCATATAATTCCTGACTTTTCTTTGGTAGATGGATTCCCAAATATTTTATACTCTCAACATTTGTTTGGAATGGAATTTCTCTTTGTATCTCTTGCTGTTGCATTTTGTTAGTGATATATAAAAATGCCGAGGATTTATGTGGATTTATTTTGTATCCTGCCACTTTGCTGAAATTTTGAATTATTTCTAGTAGCTTTTTAGCAGAGTCTTTGGGGTTCTCTAAGTATACCATCATGTCATCTGCAAAAAATGATAGTTTAATTTCCTCATTTCCTACTCTAATTCCTTGAATCTCTTTCTCGGCTCTTATTGCCGAGGCTAGCGTTTCTAGTACTATATTGAATAGTAATGGTGATAGTGGGCAACCTTGTTTCACTCCTGATCTTACTGGAAAGGTTGCAGTTTATTTCTATTGCATATTATGCTTACTGAAGGTCTTAAATATATGCTCCTGATTATTCTAAGGAATAATCCATTTATTCCTATACTCTCAAGAGTTTTTAGTAGGAATGGATGTTGGATTTTGTCAAATGCTTTTTCTGCATCTATTGAGATGATCATATGGTTCTTATTAATTTGATTATTAATATGGTCAATTATATTAATAGTTTTCCTAATATTAAACCAGCCCTGCATTCCTGGAATAAATCCTACTTGATCATAGTGTATTATCTTGGAGATGATTTTCTGAAGTCTTTTTGCTAATATCTTATTTAAGATTTTAGCATCAATATTCATTAAGGAGATTGGTCTATAATTTTCTTTCTCAGTTTTCGATCTACCAGGTTTAGGTATCAGTACCATGTCTGTGTCATAAAAGGAGTTTGGTAGGACTCCTTCATCCCCTATTTTTTCAAATAATTTATATAACATTGGGGCTAATTGTTCTTTAAATGTTTGGTAGAATTCACATGTGAATCCATCTGGCCCTGGGGATTTTTTCCTGGGGAGTTGATTAATAGCTTGTTCTATTTCTTTTTCTGAAATGGGACTATTTAAGCAATTTATCTCCTCCTCTGTTAATCTAGGGAGCCTATATTTTTGGAGAAAGTCATCCATTTCACTTAAGTTATCAAATTTATTGGCATAAAGTTGGGCAAAGTTAGAGACATAATTTAAAGAAATTTGGAGCAATTTGGGGGAGAGGCTGGGCAAGTTCTTGCCTTTACTCCACCAAAGTCTTGGCCTGGGTTCCAGTTTACTTAATTTTTTAAAAGTCATTTGATAAGGTTCCATTTAATTCTATTAAAATAATGGAGAAATATTGGGCTAGACAGTAGGTATTGGTTAAAATGTTGAGGATTTTTAGTTTTTATTTTTTAGCAGAGAAGAAACAGATGCAAGCATTTGAAATAGCATTTTTTAATTTACTTTTTGAAAAAAGCATTAATGTGAAACTTGGAAAAGTGGTTCCTAAGAGTGAGATGAAAGATGTGTTTGAGATTCAGGAAAATTAACTAGTATTTAGAGCTATTTAAAGTAAAATCGGTTGCCTTGATATGGGTTTCCCCTCACTAGAAGATCTTCAGAGAGAATCTGATAGACCATTTCTTCAATATGTTGTAGAGTTGATTTTCTTTCATGTATAGATTAGCTCCTGAGTTTTCTTCATATTCTAATTCTAGGAATAGAATTTTATTGCACATAAATGATGTTCTTAGTATTTTTTTCTCAGCACATTTATAATTCTGCATATTTTCCCTGCAAATGCTATGCTACTAATTGAATACTTAATAACTAATAATTAGATTTCTTAAATGTACAGGAAAAAATTCTGGTTTTATTCTCAGATTTATTCATGTTTAAATTTTCCTTTCTAGCTGATATCAAGAAAAGGTTTGAGTCGATCATTATTTTCTGCAACTAAAAAATGGTTCAGTGGCAGTAAAGTTCCAGAAAAGAGTATCAATGAGCTAAAGAATACATCTGGTTTGCTGTGAGTAAAATTTCAGTCTCTTATTGAATGAGTATGTATAACTTAATTGTCTTTTAAAAAATCCTAGGATTTTGTAAACAGATTTAAAGTATTTCATTAATAATTAGCAACATGAATATTTAAAGTCATGGTATAGTTCAGAAAGCTTCGAAGTACATAAATATCTAAAAATAGTTGGCTATGTGATCTTAAGTAATTTGCATGCCATATTTGTTCCTATATTTGCTCCCCGCAATTTGATTTGTATGAAATACTACGTTTCATAATAATTTTTCTGTGTGTGTAGATATGTGTGTGTACGTGCAATTTGATTTTAAAAAGATCTCATTATAGTCAGCCACTAAATATTTATTAAGTACCTACTATGTATCAAGCACTGTGCTAGGCATTGGGAATACAAGAAAAGGCAAAATACAATTCCTTCTGTCAAGCAGCTCACAATGTAATGGGGATGGCGATTGATTGAGAGTGAGCATTTTTGTCCAGATCACCCAGCGCATACCTCTTCCAGAAAACATGTCGCACTGAATTCTGAATGTGAAGGCTAAGGAAAGTCACAGTGAGTCATTTCTCCAGCCCAGAGCAACTTAGGAAGGCAGCAACTTGTGTAGACAAATTGGCGGTGGGAGCTGCCCAGGAGTGCAACATGATATAAGTATAGGTGGGATCTAGATCATTTCAAACTAGGGAACTGAGGTAGAGCTGTGTAACAGGAAGCATTAGAACAAAAAGTGTTCCAAGAGGATTTCTCACTAGGGACAAGAACAAATTATATCTGGCATCTTTGGCACTCATTTACCAGTTCTGTGTCACAGATCTAAGGTGCAGAGGAGCAGCCTCATCTAGTTGAGGGTCCTAGCTGAGTACCAGCACAATACAAATTCCAGAAATTTTTTTTTTTTAATAATAGCTTTTTATTTTTGAAATACTTGCAAAGATAGTTTTCAGCATTCATCCTTGCAAAATTTTGTGTTCCAAATTTTTTTCTCTCCCTCCCCACATTCTTTCCTAGACATCAAGTGATCCAATATATGTTAAACATGTGAAATTCTTCTGTACATATTTCCATATTTATCATGCTGCACAAGAAAAATCAGATCAAGAAGGAAAAAAATGAGGAAAAAGAAAAGGTGAAAATACTATGTTGTGATTCACATTCAGTCCCCACAATCCTCTTTCAAGATGCAGATGGCTCTTTCCATCACACGTCTATTGGAATTGCCTTGCAAATTCCAGAAACTTAACCATGTGTATCCAAGCCCAGGAGCAGAGTGGCAAATCAATTTTAACCTTTAGCCCAGCACACAAGTCCATAGTGGAAAAGTAGGATGGGAAAGAAGAAGAAAGGAGAGCCAGTGATTCAGTTGCTGTGAACTTGCAAAACCTCTCAGCAAGCTAACAATGGCTGAATTCAGCAATATTGTACTGAAATTCAATTATGTGTAAACCAACAGTTCCAAATCTGTATCAGGAACTTTCAAAGCTTGGACCAAGACAAACTTTCTCCGAATCAAACCACTTTGAAAGCACTGGATATTTTAAAGCACACTATGAAAACAACAGAAACTCGGGCTACACCTCTGCCCCAGAAGTGAGCAAAATCCAACATTAACTAAGTACAAAGTCAAGAAATAGTGTGGACGAACAAGTATACATAAAAAGCAATTGATTATAAAGAGCTACAATGGTGATAGGGAAACTCAAGCAAACAGAAGAGGAGAGTGACTTGAAAACATCTCTATAAGCAAAACTCAAAAGAAAAATGCCAGTTGAACACAAGCCCAACAAGAATTATCAGAAGAATTAGAGAGATTTAAAAAAGGAACAAATAATTATTTTAGAAACTGTATAAGAATTGTAGAGAGAAAAATGAGGAAAGAAATAGGAAGTATATAATAATTATGAAAAAAGAATTAGCAAATAGCTGGGTTTTAAAAAAGTACAAAAACTTACTGAAGAAAATAACTCATTAAAAACTAATGTAACTTGTGTCTTATCAAGAACTAATAAAATAAAGTTAAAAGACTGAACAAAATAGAAGAAAATATGAAATATCTGATTGGAAGAACAGTTGATTTGGAAAGTATATCAAAGAAATGGTTTAAGAAACATTGGTTTCCTTAAAAGCTGTGAAGAAAACAGGAGCTTAGATACCATATTTCAAGAAATTGTAAAGGCAGACTAGACTGGAACAAGAAAGCAAAGCAGAAATTGAAAGAATCCATTGATCACCACCTGAAAGATACCCCAAAATGGAAATTCCCAGGATTAATTTAGCTAAAATCCAAAACTCCCATGTTAAGAAATAAATAATATAAGCAGCCAGAAAAAATAATTCATATGTCATGGACTAATACACATTAACAGCCACCACTAGAAAAAGAATGGAGGACTTGGAATGTCATATTCTTTTTTTTTTTTTTTTTTTAATTAATAGTTTTTTATTATATATATATTTTTTATAATATTATCCCTTATATTCAATTTTTCCAAATTATCCCCCCCTCCCTCTATTCCCTCCCCCCGATGACAGGCAATCCCATACATTTTACATGTGTTACAATATAGTCTAGATACAATACATGTGTGTGAATATCATTTTCTTGTTGCACAATAAACATTAGATTCCGAAGGTACATGCAACCTGGGCAGACAGATATTAGTGCTATCAATTTACATTCACTTCCCAGTGTTTCTTCTCTGGGTGTAGCTACCTCTGTCCATCATTGATCAACTGGAAGTGAGTTGGCTTTTCTTTATGTTGAAGATTTCCACTTCCATCAGAATACATCCTCATACAGTATTGTTGTTGAAGTGTATAGTGATCTTCTGGTTCTGCTCATTTCACTCAGCATCAGTTGATTTAAGTCTCTCCAGGCCTCTCTATATTCCTCCTGCTGGTCATTTCTTACAGAGCAATAATATTCCATAACCTTCATATACCATAATTTACCCAACCATTCTCCAACTGATGGACATCCATTCATCTTCCAGTTTCTAGCTAGAATGTCATATTCTGAAGCCAAAAGATTAAGGATTGCAAACAAAAAGTAATAAATCCAGAAAAACTGCATATATTCTTACAGAAGGAAAAATAGACATTTGAGAAATTGAGGACTTTGAAATAATGTGCTAGGAGAGACAACAAATAAATATATATATATATATGATAAAAAGGAAGTAATTAACAAAAGGGAGGCATTAGAATTAAGAGGGTTTGGGAAAGATTTCCTTCAAAAGATGGAATTTTAGTTTGAACTTAAAGGAAATCAATATGCGGAGTTGGAAAAGGAGAGCATTCCAGGCATGGGGGCTGTCAGAAAAAATGCTCTGAGATGAAAAAATGGAGTGTCTTATTCATGGAACATCCAGAAGGCCACTGTAATTGAATTTAAGATTATGTGGTAGGGAATAAGATTTATCAATATTTGGAAGTTAGGTGACTAGATAATGCCACTAAAACTATTTAGTATTTTTCTGGATGTGATAGGGAGCCTTTAGAGCTTATCTAATAGGAAGTGACATAGCTTGACTTGTACTTTAGGAAAATCACTTTGGTGCCTTAATGAAGAATAGATTGGAATGAGGAGAGATTAGAGGCAAGCCAGTCCAAAAACAAATTGTAATTGTTAAGGCATGAAATGATGGGAGCCTGTCCTAGATTGATTGCAGTGTCATAGCAAAAAGGATATATTCAAGAATTTGCAAAAGTTAAATCCAGAGGGCGTGGGCAGGGAAAAAAAGAGGGAGGGAAGGAAGAAGGGAAGAGTCCAAGATGACTTATAAATTGTGAGCTTAAGAGACTGGGAGAATGACATTTACCCCCTTTTCTTCCTCTTCTCTCTCCCCCCCTCCCCCCAAGGTAATAGGGAATGTAGAAAGACAGGATGTAGGGGATTAGATCAAAAGTTCAGTTTTGAATATTTAAGTTGTTTACTGAAATTCCAGTTTGAGGTGGCTGAAAGACAATGGAGATGCAAGATTGGAAGATGGCAGAAGTGTTACAGCAGAATAAGTAGATTTGCAAATTCAGTATAGAACTGAATGGTAATTAAATCTGTAGGAGCTGATGAGATCACCAAGTGAAATGTAAGAGAGGGGAAAGAGAGGAGGACTATGAACAGAACTCTTTGGGACTTCAATGGCAAAAGGTTAGGATACAGAGGAGTATCTGTGGACTGTGAGAAGGAATTGTTTGATAGGAAAGAATAAAATCAAAAGAGTGGTGTTCTGGAAATGTAGAGAGAAGAGAATATCAAGGAGAATTGATCAGCAGTTTCAGAAGTTGATACAGATATTAAGGACAGTGAAGATTGAGAAAAGGCCATTACCAATTAAGAGATCATTGGTAACTTTGAAGAGATCCATTATAGTGTAATGATAAAGTTGGAAACTGGATTATAAAGGGTTAAAAATAGTATGAGAAGAAAGGAAATGGAGATGCCTATGGAAGACATCCTTTTCAAGAAGAAAAAGGTAGAAGAGATATCGGATGACTATTGGATAAAAGATCAAGTGAGGGTTTTTCAAGGGCCATGGGAGTGTTAGAAGGTGGTAGGGAATGAATCAATAGAAGAATTTTTAAAAAATGATAGAATGGGGGTGATAGCAGTTTGTAAGAACAAATGGAATGGAATGGGATCTTTTGTGCAGTTGAATGGTTAGTCTTTATAAGGAGTAAGGCCACTACATGTGAAAGAATGGTAAAGCTGGAGATAGTGGCAACAGGGATCTATATGATAGGAGATAAAGAAGGAGGGGATAAGAGGGAACTCCCAGTAAATGACTTCAATTTTTTTCCCTGTAAAATAGGAGGCAAGGAGCTCAGCTGAGAGAGTAGGGCAAAGTGGAGACTGAGAGAGGAATGAAAACATGTGAGAGAGCTTCATGGAGAGTGGGATAGGAAATTAATAAAAGAGGGTTACTTTGTGGTATGGAGGACACAGTTTAACTTGTACAACATAAATTTGTAGTAGATCCAGAACAGTTATGCAATTTTTTTCACTTTGGTTCAGCAGCAGAGGATTGTAGAATGGAGCCATGATTAAGGTATGGGCATGGTGTGATTGTCAGTATGATTAGAGGGCTAGGGACTGAAGAGGACAGTGTAGAATTGAACTGGTTCTTCACCGAATTGAGATGGGTTAAGAATAGAGTGTGGCAAGTGCAGAAGAGATGACCTGGAAGAGAACTGAAGAGTGGCTGACGTAGAAGTGATGGATATAGATGAAGAGTAGGTTTTGGTAAAGGGTAGGCAGATGGAGACTTGAAAAGTCAGAAGATTATGGTTACCTAAAAAGATTTTAGAGTTCTTGAACATGGAATTGATACATTTGTGATTGTTGGTAAGAAGGATATGATCATATGTGTAGCTGACGTCAGTTGCAGGAATAAGTCATGGGAAGTGAGTCGCTTAAAGAACTGAATGGTCAGGGTGTTTGAGGGAGAGCCAGTGTATATGTTGGAAGTTCTCAAGTTTGAACCAAGGAAATGAACAGAAGAGAAAAAATTATGAGCCAGTTACTGAAGTTATTAAGAATAAAAAAGAATGTCCTAGAGGTCTATAGACAATAACTGCAGGATTTGATTAGGTTGTAGATCAGAATTACATGAAACTCAAAGGAGGAAAGGATCCTGGGTGATAAAGGTAAGGAGAGAATGTTTTAAACTAATCTACTGAAATAAAAGTTTAGAATCACTGGAATATATAGGATATGACTTAGTACATGATACTCCTCTTCCCACAGGAAACTGGAAATTGGGCTGAATACAAGAGTAGCTTGAGATGGAAGCCACAGAATCAAATGTATTTTATTCTTGGTAGCATCCTATATTGGAGTAATGCCATGACTTTTCATAGTCTGAGAGTACAACCTCCTCTTTTTTATAAATGACAAAACTAAGGTATCTTCAAGCTAGGATGCTATTATTATATAGTAAAATTTCTTAAAACTGATTTTTAAAACCTTAATGCTTATTATGAAACTTTTTTGATTTAATATAAAGTGTGTATGAAGACATTAGTAATACATTTCAGTTTTATCAATTCAACTTATTTATATAAAAATATAATCCCTTCTGGCTTTTCTCTGCAGTGTTTAAGATTATATAAAACTTGAATGTTCCTGAATTAAGCCAAGATTCCCAGATGTTCATAATTTGGCCACAGAGAAAATCCTCATGCTGTGGAGGAATTCCCATTGTGGGGCTATATACTAATTAAATATGGAAGCAACCTTCTGTTTCTAACTGTCTTGGAGAAATGAAACTATATTTTTGGTGGTGGGTGCCTTGTGACAGGAAGCATTTTAATCATATGAGTGACTTTATCAACATTTTGTGATGGTTTATATTTTGAAGGGGAGAATATAAATGGTAAATATTTTTTCTTAATATATATTTGCAGATATCCGCCAGAAGCACCAGAACTACAAATCAGGAAAATGGCTGACTTGTGTTTTTTAGTGCAACATTATGACTTGGCATACAGTTGCTATCATACTGCAAAAAAGGATTTTCTGAATGATCAAGCAATGTTATATGCAGCTGGTGCTTTGGTTGGTATAAAACAATGATAAAATTTATGATCCCTAGATCATTTAAATTAAAAGCTTTGGCTATGAAATATATAATAGTTTAAGATCTGCAAAAGAAGATTCCTTAGGACTATATAAGCATTAATTAAGTAGCTTCTTTAATTTTTTTGCCCTTTAGCCTGACTGACATGGTGGAGCATGCCTGTAGTTCTTGCTACTTGGGATACTTAAGTTGGGGAATCACTTAAGCTCAGGTGCTTTCATCTTCAGTAGGAATAAAGCTAATCAAGTATTATTTTTAAGACTGACACAGATAGGTTGAATGAAGCTCTAAGGGTTAAGGGTGAGGGAGAGGGGATTAGGTAAGTGACTGGTACATTTCCAGCATGAGTGAGAGTATAGGGAAGATCAGTCTCTTTTTTAAAACATGATGTAATTGAACTTTATGGACTTAAAATTATCCAACCATAATTTGGAGTTTGGTGTTATACTTCTGAATTTAAAATGGGTCAATATATTAGATTTGATTTCCTTAAGTTTTTTGTTTATTTATCAAATGATAACTGCTGACTGTATTTATTTTAATGCTTAGTTGCTGAGTGGAAATAGACTCTCCTAATTTCTAAAGCAGTATTTTTTCTGTTATACCTTAAATTGAATGCTATTTACTTTCAACCCCTATAGAAAATATTTCAAACATTTAATGTCCGAAAAATGAGATGCTTCCTTTTGTATTATATGCAAAATATTCCTTTTTTTTAAGAATCATTAAATGACTTGAAGTGTTTGATATACTTTTTTTTTTTTAAAGTTTAATTACATTAAATTTCTTTTTTTTTTTCCTGAGGCTGGGGTTAAGTGACTTGCCCAGAGTCACATGCTAGGAAGTGTTAAGTGTCTGAGACCAGATTTGAACTTGGATTAAATTTCAATGAAGTAGAAGTTTGTGTAATTCCATAGATTATCTTTGTCTAATCCACTTAAAGTATTTAAAGCTTCTGATTTAGTAAATAACATGGTATTTCTTCTGAAATAGCATAAAACATATTTTATTTCGCTTCAGGAAATGGCAGCAGTGTCAGCTTTTCTTCAGCCTGGAGCACCCAGGCCTTACCCTGCTCATTACATGGATACAGCAATTCAGACATACAGGGATATATGCAAGTAAGTGATTTTGAAATTTCTTTTATACATTTTTGGATAAAGATTACTTTTTATTAAGTTGCTGGATTTTAAAATGAAGTATCTAATTGTTTTTTCATACCTGGAAGACCTGAGATAGTTATCTATCTCAGATCACCAGAATGAAAGTTAGTTGAGTCAGGTTTCTCACTAGTTTTAGATTTTAAATGAGGCAAAATTTGCCTACCTAAGAAAATTGTGGTATTTTAAAGAATTTACAACATTATAGTCAAATGAATGCTAAAATTCGTGAAAATAAGCTCTTTCACTAATCTCCATTAGAACTCTACTTTTGGGTGGCTTCAAGATAGTATAGGTATTAAGAAATAATAAACTATACTTATTGAGAATTAGTTAATAAAAAGGAGTGAAATTTTTGTAATTTTAAAATCATAGGACTCTTTCATTACAAATTATAAATTTTTCATTATAAATTCTTTAATTATAAAATTTTTGATGAAAATAAAAGAAAAAATTTTGACTGCTCTTTTCATATAAAATAATTATCTTGTAATTACTAAAAATAGATAAAATTTTGTTACAGTGAATCAGTGCCATCAACACAAACTGTTCTATAAAGTAATTTCCTTATATTTTGTGTTTGAGTATTTCATCAAGTTGTAATTTTTATATATCAGTACTGAGGGGGTAGTGTAGTAGAGCTTTAATGGAAAGCTCTCTTTAGACCCCAAAAGACTTGGATTCAAATCTTGCCTTTAATATACTATCTGTGCTCTCCTTTACCTTTTAATACTATCTCACTTTACCTTTTAATACTATCGGCAGTTTTTTTAGACTTCAAGTTTAGAGAAGGTGCCAATTTGCATTGGTAAAAACCATTTCCTCATTTGGGTAGGTCTTCCTTATACTAATGAAATCGTACATGCAGTCTTGAGCCAATATTTTCTACAATAAATAATCCTATATAATGTATTCTCTAATTTTAATTATGCGGTGATTCCACAAAACCTGATGACATACGGGTAACATAAACAGTCCTTATTTCCTACTTTATTGTCAATTAACTAAGGAGCATTTAACTTTTAATACCCCCTTTTCTAAGTTTACCTCAAAGTCCTAAACATACTTGTCAGGGGGGGGGGGAGATCACTCTTTTGAAATAGTCAAAATCAAATATACTACTACTTTTTAAAAATTTTATTTTTTTTTTAATTTTAGCTTTTTATTTTCAAAACATGCATGAATAATTTTTCAGCATTGATTCTTGCAAACCTTGTGTTCCAAATTTTTCCCTCCCATCTCTCTTTCTCCTCTAGATGGCAACTAATCCAATATATAATCAACAAAGGGCACTTTTTAGATAAAGAAAAAGAAACATAAACGCATACAGATGATGCCAGCTTTCCTATTTACAACAATTTTTATTTCTTAATTAACTATTACCATATGTGTATTGAAAGTGTAATTTCTATCACTATCACTGCAAGATCTTTTTCCAGCAAAACATTTGCTTTCTCTGTGCAGCTCTTTCTGATGTAATTTTTACTTATCTATACTATCAGAAAGAGGACATTAATGCCTATTAGAAAACTAGAATTTAAAGTTGTTAAGTTTGTTTTATTGTGATTTGATGTATGATTTCCAAGAAATTTTTGTAATATTTCTTAATTTCTTCCTTAGGAATATGGTGTTAGCCGAAAGATGTGTATTGCTTAGTGCTGAAATATTAAAAAGCCAAAGCAAATATTCAGAAGCTGCTGCTCTTCTGATTCGGTTGACCAGTGAGGTATTGACCCTTTGACTTCTACTTGCTTTATTCTGACTAATTTACAGTTTTTAAAAGGAGCAATATATCTTTATAGTGATAATTTGGTGTACTCTATTTTATGCAAACATATTAAAATCTTATTATATAACAAATTAAGTGATATTTATGACAAAGAGAGTAACCAATTATTCTTTAAGGAAATGAACATATATGATTACTTAAGCTACTTATAAATTAAGAAGATTTAGCTTTCAATATTTGGATTTGTATGCAGCCTTTCCGGTTTTGATGCTTTCATCTTTGGTACTTTGGACCTGTGATTTCATGAATATGGTTTCTTTCTCTACTATAGTTTGGATTCACCCATTCTTTCTAATCTTGAGTGGTGCTTGTCTTTGTAATCTCACCACACATCTTGTAGGGGATTACCTCATTCTCTTGATGTTCTGTGGGAATCAGTAGTCATGAAAACCATCTCTTGTACCCTTTATTGTTAATATATGATTGACTCATTTTCTTTTCTGGTAGTAGTAAATATCTTTGAAGACATTAAAACTTTTTTTCAAAAACATTCTTAATTTAATGAGTCTTTCTCCCCTTCCCCCATAACATTTTTATATAGGAACTAGAAGAAAATAAGTATTATATGTGA
Source organism: Sminthopsis crassicaudata (assembly GCF_048593235.1). NCBI lineage: Eukaryota > Metazoa > Chordata > Mammalia > Dasyuromorphia > Dasyuridae > Sminthopsis > Sminthopsis crassicaudata. The sequence goes on along the minus strand of NC_133617.1, from coordinate 246,810,049 downwards.
AATTGAAAACTTTAATTATAGACAGCTTAAAAAAAAAACCAAAACACATTACATACACACACGCATACATATTCAACATGTTACTTTTATTTTTTTATTCTTTTAAAAATTTTTCTCCAGTTACATGTAAAAACAATTTAAAAAAAATTATACATGTCCTTTCTTATTTTTACATTTCCCCATATGAATCAAGTTCATCAGAACAAAGGGAAAAATCCATGAAGGAAAAAAAAAGGTGAAAATAGTATGTGTTGATCTACATTCAATCTCCGTAGTTCTCTCTTTGGATGCAGATGACGTTTTTCATCCAAAATTTGTTGGGATTATCTAGAATCACTGAACTGATAAGAACTGAGTCTATCATAGTTCATCACATAATCCTGTTTTCCTGTGTACAATGTTTTCTTGGTTCTGTTTTGCTTTACTCAGTGTCAGTTCACAGCATATTACTTTCAAGGTTGTCTTGATAATCTTTAGTTTCTTCTTAATTCCTTTCTGTTCTCTTCTGTGTGTTTTTAAAAAAAAAATGTTTCAGTGATCATGTTTTGTACATGGCAAATGTGTGGATTTATTTTGCCTGATTATACTTTGTTGCTTGGATTTTTTTTTTCCTCTTTTCATTGGGAAGGAGGGGAAGAAGGAGAAAAGAGAGAGAATTAAATTACTGTTGAATAGTATTGAACACCCACGTTTTCACTGCATCCAATTTTAGAATTTAGACAAAATTGGGCAAATATTTAACTTTTGATTTTTAAAAGCATATATTCTTAACATTTCACTTCCTTTTTTTTTTATTTATATGTTTGTGTTGATAGTCTATATCATAATGTCTAAATGTTCTAATTTTACATTAATAAAAGCTTTCTAAAGGCTATTTGTCAAATTTTGTTTTTCTAATTTTCACATTCTTTTGATCAGTAGTTTACTTTTCTATTATATATAAACATTCCTAGATCTGCCCTATCCTTTAAAAACTTTCACTTCACCTAGCCATTCCCTCAAACAATCATCTTGTATTTCTGTGTTTTGTACCTAAGCTCCTAGGAAAAAACCAAAAAGTTATAGTTTTTGTTGCCCGTTTTTCATTTCCCATTCACTTTACCTTGGAATCTATGTTCTGTCTCCCACACTCAAGTGAAACTGCTTTTTGAAAGGTCAATGATGATCTCTGTATTGTTCAAACCAGTCATCTTTTTTTTCAGTCTTTATCCATTTTGACTTCTCTGTAGCATTTGAACCTTTCCTTTTCAATATCCTTGAAACATATAGAGTATGTATCATAGCACTTTATCTCGGGATTCATTAATGTGATACCAAGTAATATACACAGTACTCTAGATGTGTAGTCAGAGAAGCTGACACACAGTTTGAGGTTATATTAGTTTTTTTGGATGCCATGATAAATTATTGATTTTTATTTGATTTACAGCCCATGCATGTAAACCAAGATTTTTTTTTTTTTTAATAAATTTCTTATTCAGCAATGTCTTTTCTCTCTGATGTCTAGGAAGTTGAATTTTTTTAATCCAAGTATAAAACTTTACATTTTATCTCTCTGAAATTTCATCTACATTCAGCTTAGTTTTCTAGTTTGTCAAGATCCTTCTGAAACCTGTTTCCCCTGTTTTTTCTCATCTGAAATAGTTTCAGTTCAATTTAATTCCTTCCAGTAAACAAATTTTAATAACTGCTCATTTTATTTCAGGAACTGTGGTAGCCAATAGATAATCAGAGATTTAAAAAAAAAAAACAAACATCTTTTCTTCTATCTTGCAACCTCAACCCCTTCATCTTCACCTCAATATTTAATCCCTCCATCTGTCAGGTCTCTCATTTACTCATTTACCATCACTCATTTACTTGCTACACTATCCTCCTTTCCCCATTTTGACCCTTTGGTGAACTACTTAAACTCCCCACTGTTCTTTTGAGGCCCTTGCCTGTTCATCCTATCAGAGATCTTTCTCATCCAAATCCCAGCCTTGTATTTTCCTCATCATCCATTGCTTTATTTCTATGCATTTTTTTACTCAATGAAACTTGGGGAAGATGATGAATTTGTGCTGATTGAATCCATTATAAGTTTATTTTACATAATCTTAATTAAGCCTTCAAAGCGACACTAACTGTGTCACTGCCCTAGCAGTTTTTCCCAGACTTTTTCAGACTTCCTACATAATGCCCATCCGTTTCTGAGAAATTTGTCTCATGTTTCACTGAAAAAGCTGAAACCATTCATTGGGTGCTCCCTCTGTTTTTCTTCACCTTATTTAATATCACTGAGATGTTTTCTGCCACTGTCTTTCTCTTTTTCCTTGTCTCACATGAAGAGATGTCTGTTTTTGCAAAGGCATACACAAATGATCCCATTACATTCCATTTTCTCAGGAAGTTTGTTCCTTCCATATCCCAACTTTACTTCTTGGGACTCTCCTTATCTACAGTCTGCTTTCCTATCTCCTATAAACATATCCATGCCTTCTCCCTCTAGCTATATTCTGCCTTTTGTTGTTAAACTCCTTGAGAAGGCCATCTACTTCCTTTCCTTTTCCTTACTAGTTAATTCTTTTCACTCTGGTTTCTGACCCCTTCATTCTACTGGAGTAAAGTCATCAATGATTTCTTTCCTTTCCTTTTCCTTTCCCCCTCCCCTTCCCCTCCCCTCTTCTCCCTTCCCTCCCCTCCCCTTTTCTTTCCTCTCCTCTCCTCTCCTTCTTTTCATAGCTTTTTATATGCATGGGTAATTTTACAACATTGACAATTGCCAAACTTTTTGTTCCAATAATTTTTCCCCTCCTTCTCCCCATCTGCTCCCCCTGATGGCAGGTTGACCAATACATGTTAAATATGTTAAAGTATAAATTAAATACAATATATGTATACATGTCCAAACAGTTATTTTACTGTACAAAAAGAATTGGACTTTGAAATAGTGTACAATTAGCCTGTGAAGGAAATAAAAAATGCATACAGACAAAAATAGAGGGATTGGGAATTCTATGTAGTGGTTCATAGTCATCTCCCAGAGTTCTTTTGCTGGATGTAGCTGGTTCAATTCATTACTGCTCTATTGGAACTGATTTGGTTCATCTCATTGTTGAAGAGGGCCATGTCCATTAGAAGTGATCATCATATAGTATTGTTGTTGAGTATATAATGATCCCCTGGTCCTGCCCATTTCACTCAGCATCAGTTCATGTAAGTCAGGTATTTCTGAAATCATCCTGTTGGTCATTTCTTACAGAACAAAAATATTCCATAATATTCATATACCACAATTTATTCAGCCATTCTCCAATTGATGGGCATTGACTCAATTTCCAGTTTCTAGCTACTACAAAGAGGGCTGCCACAAACATTCTTGCACATACAGGCCTCTTTCCTTTCTTTAAAATCTCTTTGGGATATAAGCCCAGTAGTAACACTGCTGGATCAAACGGTATGCACAGTTTGATAACTCTTTGAGCATAGTTCCAAATTGTTCTCCAGAATGGCTGGATGTATTCACAATTCCACCAACAATGTATCAGTGTCTCTGTTTTCCTATATCCGCTCCAACATTGTATATTATCTTTCCCTGTCATTCTAGCCAATCTGACAGGTGTGTAGTGGTATCTCAGAGTTATCTTAATTTGCATTTCTCCATCAATGATTTCTTGATCATTTGTTGATAGTTATCTTTCTTGATCTCTGGGCAGCATTGACTCTGTGGCTTGCTGTCAAATTCAGAAATTCGAGGCCCTCATATTAACTTAGAAAACAAACAGCATTTGTTGTATTATTTTTTTATTTGTTTTTGCTGAAGCAGTTACGTGTCTGGGGCTAAATTTGAACTCAGGTCTTCCTGACTTTGGAGCTGGTGCTCTATTTATGGTGCCTCTTAACTGCCCCGGTAGCCTTAAATTCTTAGCATCTGTAAATATATACTCACCTAGCTTAAAATAATTGATGTTTAGCTTTGTTCTATAAAACACTTATTAGTTCAAGGTCCATAAAATATCACCTTAGTGGCTTTAAAGTTGGCATTTTTCTGCTTCTAACAAGGGAGAAAATGTTGGCAGCAAAACAGTTGGAAGGGTATGGAAAGTTCAGCTTATGTAAAATTAAAAACCTCGAGAAAGTTTGGGAAGAAGTTGCTGTTTCTTAACCTTTAGTATTTTCTCAGTAACTATTAATATATGAGTGTTTCAGATGAAATGAATCTCCAAGGATATTAAATTCAGTTCTATTATTATTAAAGAAATATCATTCATAATTGGGGTCTGTTCAAAGGGCAAATAAATTTCAAGTTGTATTCCTTTTTTGCTTATTATCCTAGCAGCAGACAAAAAGAACATTCTTTTATGGTTTCACTCCTAAACTTTCTTAGATCTAATAGTCATATCTGGCTTTAAATCAGTACATTGGTTAATTTGATTGAAAAAATGTAAAAATTATAATGAAAATTTTCTAAGTGAAATATTCAAATATCCAAGAGAAGAAAGCATTGCAGTATTTTTTAGTGGAATGATACTAATATTTTTATTTTTCTTTAAACATTAACTAGGATTCTGATCTTCGAAGTGCTCTTCTATTAGAACAGGCGGCACATTGCTTTATAAACATGAAGAGCCCCATGGTTAGAAAATTTGCCTTTCACATGATATTGGCTGGCCATCGGTTTAGTAAAGCAGGACAGGTAAGTGGATTTACTTTACTTAAAAATATAGATAGACCAGATTATTCCAAGCATTATCAATTTCTGCATATAAGCTGTTATAACAAATTCATCAACTTCTTAAAGTTTGAAGAAGGTGTCTTAAATTGGAATAAGTTTGCCTTCTTGTTATATCAGCATCTAAATATTTATACTCTTGGAATGTTATCCTGTCATTTTTTTGCATGTGTGGATACTGACTAGGAATTTATCCTGTAAAAGGCCTCATCCCTGTTCCTATTTGAGGCTTTTGAAAATCAGTGCTAGAGAAAAACACTATTTAAGTAGAAATCCCTAGGGGGAAAGTGTGGTGGTCTTCTGTCCCTCATTCACATTTTTAAACATTCAGATGAAGGATGCTATCTTGGGTTCCTGACAATGGTAGCATTCATTAGTTTAAGTTTTTGTGAATATAAGTGAAAATATGAATTTTTATATAGAATAGTTTTGTCATGGACAGGTTTTTTTTTTTTTTTTTTTTTTTTTTTTTTTCTTTTCACATAATTTCTTTACGGAGGATTTACCTGTTTTGAAGATTTTAAAAAATCTTATCTTATTAGTTTAATGTTTGGTTTGTTCATTGTTTATCCTTTACTCTTGTAAGATCATATCTTCCAGTTAAAATTGATTTTTCCTTTTATGCTTCTTCTTGTAAACAAGCCATCTTTGCTTATTTACAGCTGTCTATTAGTATTTTGAGTTCATAGTACTGTATGATTCATAGCCTTAAAACATGGAGACTATTGCCATGTACTTAAAAGCTCCTATTAAGAAAAATTATGATGTTATTTACATTATGTACAAATATTTGTATGTCTTTGACTTCATCCTTGTGGATATGCTCTTACAGGGCAACATTTCCTTTCCTTCCCATTCTGCACAATTTTTTTCATATTTTCAGAGGATTCCAGGGATTACAAATGTTTGCTTAGCATTAACAACTGGGTAGTCTTTTGAATAAGTTACATCATTTTACTTTCATAATTTGTGAGAAGTACATCCATTTGTGAGAGGTATATTTTTCTCTGCTTTAATCCGTCTTCTATAAAACTGACAAAATAGCCTTCCAGAGGTGCAAGGGTTATCATTTCATTCTTCTATTCTAAAACTTTCATTGGCTAGTTGTTTCAATTTGTAATTTAAAGCCCATCAGAACTTGGTTTTTGCTTAACTTTTCAGGATTATTGTAAATTACTTTATACACCTTGTATGGCAGCCACACTGACCTAATTAGTGTTTTACATCTCTCTTCTCTGTGCTTTTGTGCAAGCTTGTTCTCAATGTGTAAAATATATCTTTTCCTAAACTCTTTTAGTTGTCTCCTAATTAGTCTCCCTACTTCAAGTCTTTCCCCTTGCTAAACTCTACTACCCCACCTGCTAGTGTTATTTCTAAAACAGAAGGCTGTTTATACCACTTCCTTTTCACTAAACTCAAGTAAGATTCTCTGTGATCAAAAACATACTTATTTTCTTTGGAATTTTTCAGTCCTTCACAATCTGGCTCTAGCAGTTTTACTGTATATTATTGCCTTCCATATATACTTTGGTCCTAGTCATAGAATTCTTCTCACTTCTACTTACACACAACATTTCATCTCCCCTTTTCCTGTCCTTGTCTAATCTGTTCTCCAGATCCGGAATCCATTCTGTCCTCAATTTACTTCTTAGAATACCTAATTTCCCTAGAAACTCAACTGAAAGACTATCTTTCCTATCTAAGATTTTCCCTGATCTGACCTGACCACATTTCCCCTCTAGCTGCTATTGCTTTTTCTTCAAAATCAACTTGAATTATTTTGTCTGTACTTGTATGAATACATGTTGAAATGCACACTCCTTAAACCAATGACTATTCCATTTCTATCTTCATCTTCCTAGCAATTAGCATAGTCCCTTCTGCTATGCTTTTCTGTCCCTCTGTCTTTTTAGCTATTTATCTATATTTTATGCTTTGCTTTTGAATTTCTAGTTTAGATCTTGGTTTTGCTCCTGGCTTACCTAAAGAAAGCCTTTCAAGGTTCTTTCTAATTTTTCATGATTTTTCTTCCTCAAACCACCTATCTTCTATATATCTTCTGTTTACATTTTATCCCCTGAGTATGGGTGGGATAAAGAAATAATCAAAAAGCTCCTTGAGGAACTTGATTGCTTTTTTCTTTTTTTTGTATCTTTTGTACCTTGTATGAATGTACATAATGAGTAAGTGATTAATGGATTAGATTCTTACCTATATGGAAACTGAGATTAAAAGATGTTAAGTGATTTATGCATGATCTTATAATCTCCATGGAGATAGAAAGTATAAAGAAAATGATCTAATAGTTTATTTACATAGTATGAATTATCATGGTGAGATATAAGAAATGGTAACAGAATTGGAAGAAAAATGTCTTTGCTTTTGTTGTTTCCAACTTTATAAGGACCCTAGATGATTATATATCCCCTAATATCAAGTTTGAATTTTTAATATCGTTTGAAATAGATATGAATCGTAGTACAATTACAATATTTACCAAATGGCAAATGAATGCAATGGTTTGAGGTTCATATAGATCTATACTCTGAAGAATTAGACTAATTTTCAAAATTTTCATTCCATAATGATCTCAGAGAGTTCTTTTATAGACAATTTTCTTGTGTTGAAAGTCTTTCGATGTATATGGCATTAATTAATGCTTGGCCTATCCATTTATTATCTTTTGCTTTTGCTATATGACTTTTTTCTTCCAGTCATTTTTGTTTTTTTGTTTTTGTTTCATATCATTTCTTATTAACAAGATCTCTTTGCTTACTTATAATTACCATTTTATCTCCATTACCCTTTGTACCATCCACTGTTTTAGGTCTTTATAGGGATTTGGAGATAAAAATTATGTTTTTATGTCAGGAAACAACTTGGAATCAATGAAAACTCTGTATGATCTCTCAAATGCAACTCAATCTACTTGCTCCTTTTTAAATTGGTTCCCAGCTCATTGTCCATTTGCAGTGCTTTTTCACGATATTTTTACTGATGGAATAACCAATGCTTGACCATTACTTTTATGGTAATTTACCATATGCTTTTATCAATGCTTTTATTACATGTCATAATAAAAAATGTCACTTAGTTTTCTTGTGTGGATTGTTGTACTAACCTTTTTTTTTTTTTTTTTTTAAATTGGCCTTATTCTTTTTTAGTTTTGGTGCCTGATAGGATCAGCACAATATTATCTGTATACAGAATCATGTGGAAGATAGCATCATCCAAAAACTATTATAGCTCATCCTTGAAGCATCCTCTAGGTTGTTTAATACTTTTTGTTTGAAAATAAAATTAGATATCTTTTAAAAATTAATTTTCATCTATTTACTTCTCTTCATCCTTTTCTATTTTTTTTTAATATTCTTCTCATACTTTACCCCTGTTAGGAGAACTTCATTCTTTCTATACTAGTGCATTTCTTTTATTATTCCTTTTGTTTTACCTTTTTAAACCCTGAGAACAGAACCATTATACACTTGGCTAATTGATTTTTCTTTTTATCTCTTTTAGTAGCCTTTGAAAATAGTAAGATTCTGGAGGGATATGTATTTCTTCATTCCCTATTAGAATGTTAGTAATTACATCCTCATATAGCTCCCTTTACCATCCCACTACCATCCCCAGCCTTCACCCCAGTAAGACTATACTTAATTTTGTAGGGTAAGTTATTTTTCTTTATAAGCTTATAACTTTTGCCTTTGAAATATCAGATCTTGTATGATTCTGACTCTGGGTACTTTAAGGATTTCTGAGTTCTTGCAGAATTTTTTCTTTTTCATAGTAATTCTGGATTTTGGCTAACATTACTGGGGTTCCTTTTGAGGGTACTTTTCAGTAGATGTTGTCTTCACTTTGCCCTTTGCTTTTAATAATCCAGGTAGTTTTCTCTATGACTTCTTGAAATACACCATGTAGGTTCTAGTAGCCTTGAAATCTTGGGCTATCCTAATCCAAACCATGCCCACAATGGTTGCTGCCATGCTCACAAAGATCATCACTGTTCTCTGAAATTTCTAAGGCTCTAGCTATGAATGTGACCTTGCAGGCTACAAATGTCTTTGGCTTGTCTCTGGTCATGATAGCAAGGCTATGAATTTTTTGCCCACATTGGCACTGGTATCACTATTGGCTCTCTGTCTTATAATCCATGGGCTATTGCTTTCTACTTCTAGGGTCTAAAAAGCCACTTATTCAAGTTTTCCACTATATTATTAGTCATTATTTTGGTCAAGTATAAATTAAAAATTTTTGTTGGAGTACCAAATATAAAGTAGTAAATTATTGATTAGAAAATAATTTCTAACTCTTGAAAGCATTTCTTTAAGCTATTACTTATTTGGCCAACTTTAGTTTTTATTCTTGAGCCATATTTTCAAATAATTCTCTCCTTTTTATCTTGGTATTTAATTCATTGAGTATTAGGGTAAAATCTTTGCAACAGATGTCGCTTTACTAAATGGCTTTTAAAATTTCTTAATTGAGTTTGTGCTCACAATGATGCTTTTTCTACCAATTCTTTTTATTTGCTTCTAAGAAAAAATGAGACCCATACTTTCATATGGCTGTAACTTTTTTCAGTTTTTATTTATAGCAAGATGTCAATATTGATGTAATAAAGTTCTTTTAGTAGTGAATTAACTCTTTTGTCAATGGACTGAGAGCTGTTATTTAGAACATTCACTATTAAATTCATGTTTATAAACTTTTTATAAATTTAGTGATTTGTAACATTCTTTGCTTCCTTTCATATCATAACTATGGAAGTAGTAAGGGACTTAATAGGATTGAGGGTATATTTTATTTTTCATTGTATTAGTAGTCTTCATGACCCAAAAATTCTTCACCTAATGGTTATGTATTATCTACATACCTTTGTATATATTGTTAATCTGATTGTTGGATAGTAGTCTGTAACTAGGACAGTACCTGAATACTTAACTGCATAGTATAGAAGCTGCCATTATATATAATTGTCTTTGAGTATTGAGGTTCATCTTCTATACCACAATCAAGGTTTTGGAATAGGACTTCTGTGGAGGTATAGAAATTGAACCCTGAAAAGAATTTCCTTTGTAATCCGAGTATTAATAGTGTTAATTTACTAATACTTTGGGGGGAGGCAAACAACAGTCTCTCAAATTGTTTTATAAGCATGAGATTTAATATAGTCCCGTTTTTTGTCTTTGAAAATCAGCTTTTACAAAGTTATAAAAAATTCTTAATTAGTAAATATTCTGTAGAATAAGAATTTATTGATTGGATATCATATTTGAATACCTATATTGTTATAGATTACCTTAATGATAATTTTTTCCTCCAATCTTTCATTTACTGGTACTTTTTTGCTTTTCATGAATAACTTATAACAAAAGGTAATATAATGGGAAATAACATTGAATTTAAAATTGTAGGACCTAGATTCAGGCCCTAGTTCTGCCATTGACCATATGACAGAGTCAATTCACTAGTTAGACCCATGATTTTTTTATCTATAAAATGAAGGCATTTCATTGCATGACTTCTGAGGTCCCTACATACACTAGGTCTATAATTTTAATACCTTTTAAGATCCTTTCCTAGCCTAACATTGCTATAACTTTCTATTTTTCACACTTAGTATTAATTTAAAAATTTTAAATCTATCCTTTTAGTCTATGGTAAATTTAGAAAAAAAATGTTATCATATTTGTAAAAATTCATGAAATTGTCTTTCAGAAAAAGCATGCTTTACGTTGCTATTGCCAAGCCATGCAAGTTTACAAAGGGAAAGGCTGGTCTCTTGCAGAGGATCACATTAACTTCACTATTGGTCGTCAATCATTTACACTTCGACAGCTTGACAATGCAGTGTCTGCCTTTAAGCACATTTTGATCAATGAGAGCAAACAACCTGCTGCTCAGCAAGGAGCCTTCCTCAGAGAATATCTTTATGTTTACAAGGTGAGTATTTCTGTCTTATAGTAGTTATTAAAATGTTCACAATTTGATTTAAGTTGAAATCAATTTTAATAACATATCCAAATAAAAAATTCTTTATAACCCTTTTTAAGATTGAATTTTGAATACAAGAAGGAATATTGTTTTCCCCCACAATTGTATTTCTTAATTATTCAAGCTTTTATTTTATACATATTGAAAAGGAACTGGATTAGCCATGGGTGTGAGTTGGACTATTCCTGCTTTAAGTAGTTCGTTATCTTTGCATAATCCTGGGTCTGGTCCCAGCAGAATATGTGTTTCTCAAGTAGTTTTTCTGATGAACATAGCTAACCATCATAACTTCTCCTACTTTATTCTTGAGCTATCTATTTACCTTTCCTTCTTTCTTCACTTACTCCTTTTCTCCCTTAATACCATTATTACTCAAAAGTGAGGGAAGGTAGATGGTAGTAGAAAAATGTAACCATTAATTTCTCCTTATATTCTGCTTTGTGATGAGTTGTAGAATAACTGACAAATATTTGTAAAGTGCAAAAATTATGTTGATTGTTAATTGGTAAAATAATTGTCATGCCTGAGTTATCAGTTTTTGAAAGTATGGCAAATGAAATTAATACTTGTATAAGATGTCAATGCTTTCATTTATACAGGCCTTTGTGTACATACACTTTGAATTTTCTCATTGTTTTAGTTTAATGGTGTGATGTTGTTCAAAAGACTTATTATTTGTTAAGCACCTTTCTGATTATAAGCCATATTAAATTTAAGACAAGGTAACCTTCAGATAACACAACCTTTTTTTTTTTTTTTTTTTTTCTTTGATCTGCAATCAAAAGTTTTTCTAGCTTAGTAAGTATCTTCCAGAAATTACATTAGGTTCATATTAACAACCCTGTGTTGGTGTTCACACAGTGCGGCTTAGTATAAGATCTGAATGGCAGATTTATCTTAATATCCCTCTTTAATGTATATTTTTTCTTTAATATTTCCAAAATAATAATAGTAATGAGTAAGCAAGTTTTCTTAAAAGTTGTTCTTTTCCCCTTTTAAAATTTCTCCTTCTTCTAGAATGTAAGTCAGTTATCTCCAGATGGCCCTTTACCACAGCTTCCTTTACCATACATCAACAGTTTAGCAACCCGGGTTTTCTTTGGCCATGACAGACGACCAGCAGAAGGTAAGTAAAATTATTATTATTATTATATTAGATCATAGATACAACCTAATTATAAACACTTTGAACCAAATCTCAGTCTTTCTTGGGTTTTCACTAATTTTCCTGTATAAATATGTTAAAGTCAATAAAAAAATCTCATAAAATTAAAAGTTTTTTTTAAAACAAAATCATATCAGTATCAGTCAACATTCATTTGTTTAGAGTAGTCATGTTCATTGTTCATATGCTTAATTTGGGGTCTTTTTTTTTTTTTTTTTTTTTTTTTTTTTTAGGCGAAAAACAAGCAGCTACTCATATAAGTCTTGATCAGGAATATGATTCTGAATCTTCTCAGCAGTGGAGAGAACTTGAAGAGCAAGTTGTAGCTGTAATTAACAAAGGAATAATTCCATCAAATTTCCATCCAACACAATATTGTCTGAACAGCTATACGGACAATTCAAGATTTCCACTTGCAGTTGTAGAAGGTGATATATTTGAATTTTGAATTTTTTTTTTTAACCTTTCATTAACAAGTGTCTCTCTCTCTCTCTCTCTCACACACACACACACACACACACACACACACACACACACACACACAACATGTGATATTAAGAAACTAGCAGTTTTGGGGGTAAAGTTATAGATTTATTTTAATAGTAAAGAATCAAACAAAATCAAGTTGGCAAACTATTCACTATTTGTAAAATGTTCTTCAAAATTGATTTTTCTTTAATAGAACCAATAACTGTGGAAGTGGCTTTTAGAAACCCCTTGAAGGTTCCACTTTTGTTGACGGAATTATCTTTGCTTTGGAAATTTCAACCTAAAGGTTCAAATTCAAAGGATAATGAAGAAACAAAAGAACTAGTAAGTTATTAAAAGGTATTTGCAGTAAATGTTTCCACAATTATAATTTATTAGTTAGTCTTATAATATTCAAACTTTCGATTGCTCATTGAATGATACATACTTGTTCTTAAGGGAAGTACTTAAAATATGTTGTTGTTTTGGGTCTTTTTTCAGTTGTGTCTGATTTTTTATGATCCCATTTTGGATTTTCCTGATTAAGATACTGCACTGGTTTACCATATCTTTCTCTTGCTCATTTTTAAAGATAATGAATTGAGACAAATTGAAAACTAGTAAGGGTCACAGAACTAGTAAGTGTTTGAGGCCAAATTTGAACTCAGGAAGTTGAGCCCTCCTGGATTCAGTTTTATATCCATTGTGCCATGTAGGTATGCTTCAAATATATTTTTGAGGAAGGTATTGTTATAGTGGTTAGTCATTCAGATCTAAATGATTTACTTAACTTTTGTTATTCTTTTGTTAATTAGTCTTTCAAATACAAAATTTCACTCTATTCCAAATATAGATATATTAAACTAATTTAGTAGAAGAAATTAGTTTCAAGCAAAAAAAATCTCACTTTTGCAATCCTTCCAGTGTTCAAGAAAAGGTTGAATTATTTTCTATGTAATTCTTTTTCAAATGTCTGTGAGTTACTAAATATTTTGAAATTTTTCTATAAAAATATTGGTGTTTTTAGGAAGATGAATTTAATTTAATAGTGAAATTACTAATTCTTAATTAGCATATATTAAGCATCATACACTATACTTAAACACTGAAAGGTAAAAGACATTCTCTGTTCTCAGAAAACTTGCTGTCCATTGGGACAGACACTTAGGTTAACAATTATGTACAAACAAGATATAAATCGTTTCACATTAGGGGCAATTAGTAATGGCTTCCTGGGATTTTAACTAGGAGTTGAAGGATGCCTAGAAAGTTAGTAAGCAAAGATGATGAGGGTCCCAGACACAGGGACCAGCCAGTAAAAAAACTTGAATCAGGAGATGGGGTGTCTTGTTCAAGAAACAGCAAGAAAGCCATTGTATCTTAGACTACATGGTGGCAGGAGTTGGAGCTGGGTGGTTGGGGAAATATAAAATATAAAGAAGATTGGCAAGATACAGGGGCCGGGTTATGAAGGGCTTTTTAAAGCCCCCAAAAGGATTTTATGTTTATTCTAGGAGCCTGCCCCTCCCTCCCTCCCTCCCTCCCTCCTTCCCTCCCTCCCTCCCTCCCTCTCTCTCTCTCTCTCTCTCCCTCTCCCTCTCCCTCTCTCTGTCGATATCTCTGTCTCTCTGTCTTCTCTTCTCTGTCTCTGTCTCTGTCTCTCTTTCCCCCTCCCTTTCTCCCTCCCTCTCTCTCCTTCTCTGTCTCTGTCTCTGTCTCTGTCTCTGTCTCTCTCTCTCTCTCTCTCTCTCTCTCTCTCTCATTACCTCCCATATTCTTGTCACACACTGACCACATTCTGAGAGACTCAAGAAAGCAAGTGTCAGTGTCTTAATGTACATGGGATATTTTGTTTCATCAAAATATTTCTATTAAAGATTATGATTGTCATTCTGGACAGCATTTGGATTTAGGCCCAAAGAACTATCAAACTCTGTATACCCAGCAATATCACAATATTCCAAAGTTATTTTAAAGGGGTACAGTTAAAGGACAAGGACCTATTTGTACAAAAATTATTTATAGCAACTCATTTTGTGGCACCAAAAGAATTAGAAATTGAATAGATGCCCATGAATTGGAAATGGCTGAACAAGTTGTGATATATGATTGTGATGAAATATTATTATGATATAAGAAGTTAGGAGCAGGATGATTTCAGAGAAGCCTTGAAAAACATGAACTGATGCAAAGTAAAATGAGCAGAACTAGGAGAACATTGTACATAGGAACAGCAATATCATTTGAAGATCAAATGAGAATAACTTGGCTATTCTTAGCAATACAGAGAACCAAGAAAATCTGAAGGGCTTATTAAAAAACACTATTTGCTTCCAGAGAAAGAATTGATGGTGTCTGAGTGCAGATTGAAATATAATTTGGGGGGGGATGAGGAGTGAAGGTAAAGGGTCTGTTTTCTTTCACAATGTAACTGATAAGGAAATATGTTCTGCTTGATCACACATATATAACCTATATCAAATTGCTTATTGTCTCAGGCAGAGAGAAGGAAGGGAAGGACAGAGAATTTGAAGTTCACTATTTAAAAATGTGAATGTTAAAAATTGTTTTTATATGAAGTTGGGAAAAATAAAATGTCATTAGAACATAAATATTGATTGTTTTTTAGGTAACTTGTGGAAATGAAATGATTGGAACTGAAGTTATATCAGAATTCTTAATTAATAGTGAAGAAACAAAAATGGTAAGTATTTGTCACATTGTTTTCTGGCATTTTACATTTAGTGTCTTAAAGAAAATAAAACTGAATATGAAAATAATCTGAACAGACTAGTTTTAATTATTTTAGATGGCTAGTTTATATCCTATATTATGTTTTCTTTTTTTGTGTATTGCTTCTTTAATTCCTCATTGCATAGCTAGATGTATATTGAAATAAACTTTGAAATTAGAAAAAATAACTGTCTTATAAGTAGAACCAGAATCAATCAAGAGAAAGTAAGAACAAATTTGTGACATTATTATTTGATAATTTCAAAATTATCCAAGTAAAAAGAATTTTGGGTTTTTTCTTATATGACTTTGTTTTTATATTTATGATTGTGTTGAACAAGATGTTATACTCTGTCTTGAATAAAAAGCAAAAATGAATTTCACAATGAAATTGCAGAAAATTATTGCTAAGCCACTAAAAATTATGTTTTTCTGTAGTAAAAATTCTTTGGTCTTAGAATTTGTATTCCTTTTTGCTCTTCTCAAAATTAAACTGGTTGGCTTTGTATTTTTGCAGCATGATTACATATTTATTTGATTATTTTAACTAAGAAATTTTAAGAACATTAAACTAAGACATTTAAGAACATTACAAACAATAATGATGATGATGATGATAGTAATAACTTTACATATTTCCACAGGCAAGGTTAAAGCTCTTTCCCCATCATATAGGGGAACTTCACATTCTGGGAGTTGTTTATAATCTTGGCACTATTCAAAGTTCAGTAGGGCTAGATGGCCTTGGCTCTATTCCTGGATGTCATACAGGTAATAAATGTTATTCTAAGGAAAATAGTAAATTTTATAATTGAATTTTAATATATTCCAATCTTTTTAGGCTTGATTTTTTTTTATCTATCTATCTATTTATCTACCCATTTATTTATTTATTTATTTATTTATTTATATATTTACTTATTTACTTATTTATTTATTTATTTATTTATTTATTTATTTATTTATCTATCTATCTATCTATCTATCTATCTATCTATCTATCTATCTATCTATTTATTTATTTATTTATTTATTTATTCATTCATTCATTCATTCATTCATTCATTCATTCATTCATTCATTCATTCATTCATTCATTTTTCTGAGGCTGGGGTTAAGTGACTTGCCCATGGTCCCACAGCTAGGAAGTGTTAAGTGTCTGAGATCAGATTTGAACTCGGGTCCTCCTGAATTCAAGGCTGGTACTCTATCCTCTGTGCCAGCTAGCTACCCCCCCCCCCCTTTTTTTTTTTTTTAAGACACATCATTTCTTATTTTTTTTCCTCCTTTCTGTTAGATTTAATGCTTCTCTTCAGAACTCTTATTAATCTTTATTTTATCTGCTTTTCTTTTATATTATCAACTACAAGTAATTTCTACTGGACATTATTGAGCATTTCTATTATTGTCAAATCAAATTTGGTCAATTCTAATTGAGATTTAAAACTTTTTATAGTTTACTTTTTTAAGAAAAATAAAACATCCAATATAAAGAAAGAAGCAAATAGTTCTAGAAGTGATTGTTTTTCAGTATTTCAAACTATCTGATTTCATTTCACCATGGTTATTCCTTTTGCTAACATTAGTTTTTACTGTTCTGTGTCTTAATATGTGATTTCATACATTGTTCGGACTGTAATTTAGCTTCAAAATAAACTTTGTTAATTTCTACTTATCTTTGCAGTCACAACCTTTTTATTAGCTTTGTGAGTCCTGCCTGGCTGGCACTCATTGGTGTGTTGCCTGTTTTCCTAGGGCTATACCAAAGCAATTTTTAGTTCCAGGGCTAGAGTTCTCTGGTTCCCTTGGCTATGCTAAAGCACATAGGGGATCCTTGTGTAAATGTTTGCCCACTCTATCACATTGGTGCTCAGGATCTCCTGCTAATTGGCTGAAGTGGGGCTTATTGCCAGCTTACTGGGAAGCTTCCTGTCCTGGACTATGCTGATTCTTGAGATTCAATTATTTAACCATCAATTTCTTTTTAATCCTTTTTTCAATGTTTATTTCATTGTAATTAAAGGGTATGCTTAGTCCAGAGTTTTTAAAAGTCAATTTTTATGGAGATGACATAGCTAAAAAATGTATAGATACTTTTATGTTCCCATTCATTATCAGTGAAATATTATTTCTAACTTTTGTAAAATTTTAAAAGTCTTTATTTTGTTACATATTTTTCCAAATAATTTTAGAATTTTTCCTTTTTTTTTTACATGTGGTACTATTTGATGAATATATATATTGATACTGATTTATCGTGTATGATGGTTTTATACATAATAGAGTTTTCTTATCTACTTCTTGTTTAGTACTATTTTTTACTGTAGATTTCCCAAATGTTCCCTATTTTTTTTTTTTTTGAGTTCATTTGAAGCATTATAGATTTTTACCTTGTCTCTTGTTGCTTTTCCCCTGATTAGATTATCCAAAATTTGCTAGATAGGTTGATTATTCTTAATTGTAAAATTTTATTTGTTTACTGTAGCATTATCATTTTAAATTCTCCTAAAAGTCAGGTGTTGAGTTTATTGTGTTCCTGAGTGTATATTCTGGATAGTTCTTGATGTTTCTGGGATCTTTTTTCCCCCCACTCCTGTAGTTTCAGGAGGTGAATGGATTCAATGGATTTTATTTTTACTTTTCACTTTGTTTCCAATACATATGGGAATTTTTTGTTTATTTTTGAAATGTGGTATCCAAATTCTTTTTTTTTGGAAGTGTCCTTTATTTTCTTTATTTGTGATTTCAGTTGTCCAATGATGCTTATATTATGTCTTCTTAACTTATTTTTCCTCCCCTACTCTCTCCCCAGTCTTTTTAGTTTTATTTTAATATGTCTTCTTGTTTCATGGAGTTATTGTTTTCTCTTTGGCCCATTCTAATTTTCACCGATTTCAACTCTTCAATAAGCTTTACCATTGTATGTTTTAAATGATCAATTTTATTTGCCATTCTTACCTTCTTTGCTATTATTTACTTAATATTACTTGACTTATCACTTATTTATTCATCAATGTCATCTCCTTCTCCTCTGGTCTTGCATAAAATAGCAAAGATGACTAGACTAAATCTTTAGGAATTCCCATTTTGGGGCTTAAGTTTTTTTGGTGACTTAGCTTACCAATTTCCTTCTAGTATATTTCTCAGCCCAAGCTAGCTCTGTCATTTCTGTGAGCCTGATAGTGCCTTCTCACCCTGCCCCCTTTCCTGACACCTTCTCTGATGTTACTAATATACGACCCCAGATGGTTTTACTTCTTCAATGCTTCCCTACCCCCTTATCCTGCTGTGATTCCTAGGTTGTGGACTCCCTGAACCTGGGCTTATCAGCTGTTCTGGCTGGGCCCTGCTTAGTCTTTCTTTCCCTTCTGTGCCTTGAATGTGGCTGTCAAAGTTTTTTCTAACCATGTCTTCTTTTTTGGGATCCCTGAAATGTTGCCTTCCACCTAAACTGGTTTGTCTTTGTTCAGTTCTTCCATCAGATTCTGAAGGTCTTTTTTGTGGAAATTCTGAGGTCTCCTATCTTATCTTACCATGCTTTTATCTTCTTACAGTTTCATGTAATTTACATTTTATTTTAGCAGAGTGGGTTTTTACTCCAAATGTAATTTCATAATTTTGATTGTATCCATTTCCCTAACACATAATTTTGATAGAAGGTTTTGCTTGTAGGGAATCTGAAAGTCATTCATTACTTCACCTCTTCCTTTGAAATCCTCTTCACAATAAGAACATATTTAAAGACTAACAATCAAAAAAAATTAAAGACATTTCCATATTGCTATATATGCTATATATTAATGTCATGCTTTGCAAAGACACTTTTTTTCCTGCATAAGTATGATTTAAATATGTGGTTATCAGAGGGCTTTTCATTATAAGCTTTATGGAATCACAGGATATGAGTTCAAATTCCTGTTCTGATACATAGATTTATGTTTGGAACTTAACTTCTGAGCCTCATTTTTCTCATTTATAAAATGAGGGCAGTTCAACTATATGACTGCTGACTTCCCTTGTAGTTCCATAGCTATCAAAAGTAATTGTAGAGCAGTTTTGAAGCAATCTTATAAAATTTGCTTTCCTTAATCTCCTTTTTTCTTTGTTTCATAATTGTTTTATATATCATTTCCCTTTGAGAAAAAATACAGTTTACAAAACTGTATTTGACTTTTCTATAGACCAGTTCTCTTCCATTCTTCCTTCCTCCCCAATCCTCATGAAGGGGTATAAGAAAATTAAGCAGTATACTGTTATTAGTAATTGTAGCTTAAAAATATACTAAATGAATGCCAACTAATCTATCCTCTTTGTTTTCAGAGTGTTGTGGTTTTTTGTTTTTTTTTTCAGGAAAGCATCCTGCTAGCATAATGTCAGTAAGAGGGCGGCAGGATTTAGAAATTCAAGGTCCTCGACTTAATAATACAAAAGAAGAAAAAACATCTATTAAATATGGTCCTGATCGCCGTTTAGATCCCATTATCACTGAGGAAATGCCATTATTGGAGGTATGGATTAATAAAAAAATGTGTATTAAAATATTACTACTTACAAAGGCTTAATTTATTAAAATAACTACACAAATGATCCTACTCATATCTGGGATTCAAAATGTTGCATTTGAAATTGAATATATGAATAATGATGCACTACTGATTTTCCTATCAAGTATATATCTCTTTGAGACAGGTAAGTATGAGTTGAAAATTTCCAGGTTGGTTAAAAAGTCGATAAACAATGTACAATATTTTTCTTTTAGCCTTCCCACTGATTACTTAGGTTTCTCTGGCTTTGATCCTTATTTCCATCCATTTCTTTTACAATTTGTAAGTTTTTCATCTTAGTTTGTAGATATGATTAATGTTGAATCTCTCAGTGAATGATGAATTCCCTTTTTAGATGAGTTAAGCTTTACTTTTGTTATCTATAAGGCAGAGTTTACTTTATAGGCTAGCTGCATATGGTTTCCATGTTTTATATAATATAATGATTGAAATTAGAATACTGTGAACAACTTATCTTCTAAACTTTAATAATTTTGCTTTTAAATACCATTTATCAATTTTTTTTATTTTTAACTGTGAAAGCTTGAATTCATGGAGAATTTGTGAAAAATGCCTTATATGAAAATAAGTATCCCTGATATAGAAAGGAATTCTAAAATTTTTATCTATAATTCCTGTCTAAGGAATTTATTTCCTTACTTGGAAGTTCCTCATGTAAATAAAATCACAGACCTAGTCCTAATTGATTCCTTGTTAGGGTTAAAATATTCTAAGAAATTATATACTATATTGTGATTATTCTGGCAAGTTAGCTATGGTAAGATGTTCCTGATATATAGAATATAGAAATTAGGATTACACCTTTGATTTCAAAGAGATTGCCTAAATTAGGAAAGTCTTTGCTAATGCAGATTGGCAGCTCTTCAACTTGTAGTTTTAGAGTGATGCCTAAAGCCTTAAAACGTTAAGTGAATTGTCCATAGTCATATAGCTGGTATATGTCAGAGGCAAGACTTGAAACTAGGTTTTCCTGGTTTTCAGGTCCATGTTCTTTCTGGAATGTTGCCCTGACTATAAATTTTCTACGTTTTTTCATTTAATTTGTAATCGAGAAAACAGCTGTTTTTTGGCAGTGAAAGCTTAATAGGCATCAAAAAGCTGTAACAGAAAGCAATCTAAAATATGGAAATACTGGTAAAAATGAAAGTGATTTTTGTACTCTAAATAAATATGTTCTGTTAATGCTTCCCAATGCCTACTCCAACTCTGATTCCTTTGATAGATGGATATGATGTTGATCTTTTCATCTCCATTTTAGTTTGGATATTTTAAATTCTTAGTATACTCTTTATAGTTTCCCTATTAGAAACGTTAACAAACTTTGAAAATTTTTCAAAGCTTGGAAGATAAAAGGTATAGGAAAATATTCTTTTGTGTATTTGATTTGAAGTTTCATATCTATTAAGAAGATGGATTTTTAAAAATATCTCATGTCTTATTAAATTTTAGTCATCCAGATAATACTGATAATAGAAGAGAAATTACTAAAACTGAAAGTTGTGGGAAATGGAGGGGAGGAGTTTAAATGCCCCTATTTCAAAATAATGAATGGGATTTGTTCCCCATAGATTAATAGACATATTAATCTTAAGTGATCCTAGACAGTAACTATACAGTAAACTCTCCAAGTTTGCAGTGATCATCAAGTTATTATAATGATATGCCAAGCTAATAGAAACAAATTAAGATAATCTAATAAAGTTTGTGCATTTAATACCCCCCCAAAAAGAAAAGGGGGGCAGATTAACTTAGGTTAAAGAAATAAGCCCAAAGAAAATATGAAATTATTTTATAATACTGGAATCTATCTGGAAAAAAAAGGGGTGGGGCTTGGTCTCACAATTTTGGTAAGAGACATGAAAATACATAAAGAATTTAAAAGTCATTGATTCAATGGTCATAAGGGTCAGATCTTGATTATAATGAAGGACAACAAAATTCATATAAAATATATATTGCATCTGCACCTGAGAAAATCATAAAGCTATCCAAGTCCAGATAAAAGATACAAAAATAGTGAGAATGAGGATGCTCGATTAGCAAATTCTAAATTCATATTCAAGTCATAAAGGTAATATTACAGATGGAATAGAGATTTAAATTTATTATAAATATGATAAGGAGCCTAAGGAAGATAACATTGGTGCAACATCAAAAAGACCTGAGTATAAAAGCAAGTGATATAATTTTTTCTTCACTCATCTTTATAGAAGACAATGCAGACATTTGTATCTGTGGAAAAGGCTTCCACATCAGAAATGAAATCATCAAACTAGAGCATGTATGAAAAAAAGCAATGGGTTAGGTAAAAAAAATCTCATTCATCAAATATTAATATGTGAGAATTTGGGCTTGGGAAACACATGTGGGTGATCCCAGCTTCCAGGAAGGCCGGAGATATTTCTTAAGTTTAGGAATTTCTAATTGTATTGGGCTACCCCAGGAAAGAAATGCTTATTGGATATCCACTTTAAATGTTGCATTAATATGAGAAGTAAGCTTCTCAGGAACAGATTGCCTAGGGAGGAACCAGGTCAGGTCAGAAATGAAAAAGGTCAAAACAATGACCCTTGCCTTTCCAGTATGGGCAGGATAGGCCAACTTCCTATTGGAAGGAAGGAAAGAGGGAAGGAGAGGAAGGGAAGGGGGAGAGAGAAAAAGTAAAAGAGGGAGAAAGGATAGAAGTAGTTATTTGGATCACCTCTTTCATCTATAATGATGTTACTGAAAAGCTTCTAGAATATTTTGAAATGAATTACTTAGGAATAAAGATGATACAGTTGTTGGTCTTTAAAAAGTAGAATTTCTTTAATTTGCTTTTCTGATAACAGAGAGAATACTAAGCTGTTCATTTATCCGTTTTGCTTGGGTTTTTTGCCCTGTAGAACAAATCTTGTATCAGACATGACAGCACAAAAATGATGAATGGGGAATTGATGATAAATATAAGGGAGGGAGTAGAAATGAGCACCTAGCTGCTCATAATGGATTTAAGTCATTTGACTCAGATGAATTAAAAAGTAATATATCTTGGATACTGAAAGATCTGGAAGATAGGATAGTGGGGTAACTTAGAGTCACATTTGAAAGATTATGGAAAATAAGAGAGAAATCACAAGGTTGGAGAAGGGCAAATATTGTCCTAGTTTTCAAAAAAGAGAAGATAAATACTTCCTACTATAGACCAAGGAGCTTGACATCGGTATCTGGGTAAATTTTCAAACTGATCATTAAAGAGATGCTTGGCAAACATTGAGAAAGTAGTGATTACAAATGACTTAGTCCAGAACATAACTTAAATTTCCTTTTTTTTTTTTAACAAGATTACTAAAAGAGAAGATGAACGAAATGCTGTGGTATAGTTTACTTAGATTTTAGAAAAGCTTTTTAATAAAATAGGCCGTATTACTTTTTGGAGAAAGATACAGATTAGCTAAAAATACAGTTAGGTCATTGAAGTACTGGATAGATGGGCTCAAAAGATAGCTAATGGCTCAGTGTTAACCAGGCAGATCTTTAGTACAGGTAACAATCTGTATGTGCCACTGTGATTATCAACTTTTTAAAGGATTTAATTTATTTTGTATTCTAAACTTAATAAACACCAAATAAAATGGGCATTTCCATATACCTAGTATAACAACAAAGATGCTTGTACTTAAAATTGCAGATCTGTTACATATAGTTTG
Source organism: Sminthopsis crassicaudata (assembly GCF_048593235.1). Classification (NCBI taxonomy): domain Eukaryota; kingdom Metazoa; phylum Chordata; class Mammalia; order Dasyuromorphia; family Dasyuridae; genus Sminthopsis; species Sminthopsis crassicaudata. The sequence goes on along the minus strand of NC_133617.1, from coordinate 246,786,715 downwards.
TTTCTCTTTTAAATTTGTGTTAAATTCAGTATATAATTTTTAAAATTCTCACCTGTGATTCTTTCTTGCCTTCTCTCTCTTCTCCCTCTTTCCCCCATTATTAAACATTTTCCTTCTCTTTTACCTCTCCCTATTCACTGAAAAGAAAAATTGAAAGAAAGAAGAAATACAGAATTCAAGACTCATAAGTAACAAAATAAATTCTTGCTTTGGCCATGTTCAAGAGGAATTTATAATTCTGCTTATTAGTCTATCATCTCTCCTTCATGAAGTAGGCAGCCTTCTTTTCAGTCCTCTACAGTCATTGCATTGAACAAATTTGTTTTTATAGTATTGATGTACTCTAGCATAAATTTTTCTTCTGGTTCTGCTCACTTTATACTACATCAATTCGTAAAAGTCATCCTAGCTCTCTTTGAAAACATTTCTTCCCCATTTCTTACAGCATAATAATATTCTATTATACACTTATACCATAATTTGTTCATCCATTCTCAAATTGGTGGGCACTTCTTTAGTTTCCATTTTTTTTTTTTTTGCCATTTCAAAAAGAGCTGTTATAAATAATATGTATAGGACATTTTCTTTGGGATATAAGCATAGCATTGGTTTTCTTGGATTAAAGACTTACACTGTTTAGGAACTTTCTGGTCATGTTTCCAAATTGTTTTCCAAAATGTTTAGACTAATTGTAGCTAGTATACTATTGTGGCTTTTGTTCCTTAGTTCTTCCAATATTTATTTTGGTTTTGTTTCTTTTTTGGTGAACATTGCTGATTTTATGGGTGTGACATGGAACTTCAGAATTAGTTTAATTTACATTTCTCCATTAGTGATTTGGAGCTTTTTTATATGATTGTATATAGTTTGAATTTCTTTGCTTGAGAGCTGTCTGTTCAAATCCTTTGACCATTCATCAAGTGGGAAATGGTTCTTACACATTTAAATAAATTCTTTATATATCTTAGAAATGAGACTTTTATCAGGGAAACTTGCTAGGAGTATTTTTCCAGTTAATTGTTTTCATTCTAATCTTAGTTATATTGAATTTATATACACAAAACCTTTTAAATTTTATTTACTCAGTCTTGCACTGACTAAATTGGCTATTTAGACTTCTGAGAGATCCTTTGTATTTGGTCATGAGCTCCCCATTAAAAGATGTGAAAAGTAATTTCTTCTTTCTCTAATTTATTTATGATGTAACTTTTTTATATCTAGGTAAGATATCCGTTTGGAGCTTATTTTGGAATGAGATAGGAAATATTTGTTTAAGCCTAATTTCTGCTATACTACTTTCCAGTTTTCCTAGCAGAATTGATAAATAGTTTTTGTTCCAGTAATTGTGTTCTTTTGGCTTATTGAACATTAGGCCATCCGGATAAAGGTAGAATTGGAATGCTCAACAATTTTTCAAGTGACAGACACAAAACTTGGAATATCTAATAGATGGCATATTGTATGATAGTCAGGATCCAAAAATATCTTGACAGGATATTGGGTTGAATCTAAGAAGCAGAAATTCAGCAGAGATAAATGTAAAGTCTTACACTTGGGTACCAAAAAAATTATCTTCCTAGTCCTTAATGTGAGACACATTGTTGGACTTTAATTAGGAAAAAGATGGTGGGGACTCAGATGATTTGGGAGCTTACTATTAGCAGTATGATGTTGTTGCCAAAACAAATTAAAATGTTAAGAGGAATATCTTTTAGGAATAGGGAGGTTGAGGTGATTGTGCAATTGTACTTTACCCTCATCAGACATCTTGGGCGCCACACTTTAAGAAAGATTCTGATAAACTAGAGAATATCTAGAAAAGAGCAGTCATACTGAAGGACATCGAGTCTATGTTACTGAGCACCATTTGAAGGAATTGCACATATTTAGCCTGGAGAAGAGAAGATGTAAGGGTTTGGAAGGAGGAAAGTAGAGAATATGAAAGCTAGGGCTATAAGGCCGCGAACCAGTAGTATAGTAGACAGAGGCCTGGGTCATGAGTTATATTCAACTTTACTGTGTAATGCTAAGTCACATAGTATCCTAGATAAGTCACTTGATTTCATAACCTCAGCAAGTTAATTCAGCCATTCTAAGAAGATAACAATTGAAACTTAAATAGAGGCAGGATTTTTAGCTCAGTAGGAAGGCAGATGAAATTCAGTTTTATTCCGATAGTAACAATCCAAAGCACTTTTATGATGTACTGAAAGTTAATTATGAGCCAGAGAGTTGTAGTGCATCCCAGCTACTCAGTGTTAATGGAGCCACATTCGAGAAGGACTGAACACATCCACAGTTTTCTTAACACTCTTGTCATCAATACTTGAAACCATTGACCTTTTACCTCAGGTAGAAATTAATGACTTTCTAGCTGAAGTTCCAGCTGAAGAAGAGGTTTTTGAGTTTGAATTTGAATAGATTATTTTTATATGACAAAATACTTGGTGCTGATTCTGTTCTGACTGAGATTTACAAAGTGGGTGATCCATTGATCATACAGTAGTTGGCTGAGATTTTCTGGATTATATGGCAAGAGTTGGTTATACCCAGGAGTTTAAGGATACCTTCATTGGCCATCTATCTAGAGGTAAAGGGAATAGATTGTCCTGTGACAATCTAAGCCAGAGGAAGGAGTCTATCTGTTAGTCATTGCTGGCAGGATTCTTGCCAGAGTCCTCCTTAATAGGCTGATCCTGCATCTGGAAGAAGTCTCATGTATCTGAGAGCCAGGGTGGCTTCAGAAGAGACCAAGGAACAGTTGCTGTGGCGTCTGCTGCCCAACAATACCAGGAAAACTGCCAGGAGCAGAACAGAGGTCTGTATACAACATTTGTAGATCTCACCAAGGCCTTATGAAAGTTATGTCAAAATTCAGTTGCCCAGAAAAATTCATCAGTATAGTACATCATTGTAATGTGCTGTTGTCTCCAGAAGCTGCTGATCGCTCTCTGGGAGGAAATCTGCTGTGTCATCTCAAATCTCTCGGACAGATTCTTCTTCCTGTAGAGAGCCGACTTCCTTTCCTGCAGAGAGCAGCCTCAAGTCTGGTCCAGAAACAACTCCCTTTTTCCTCCAGAGCTGCCTTCTTTATCCTCCCAGAGAATGGGCGTGGGATAATGCAAGGGCTTCTGGGAAGAATTACTTCAACCAATGAACTTGCTCCTCCTAAGCATGCAAGCTCTTCCCCAGGAAAGGCTGGAACTAGAGAATTGTCAAATACCGACTTAGCACTTAGTAAGAACCTAATATCTCATTATCTTATTAGCACTTAATAAGAACCTAACACATCATGATGACACGCTTGCCTTGTTCTGAACAGCATTCCCACAGAATGAAACAAGACTCTGTGCTTGTTTGCATGCTGTTTACCACCATGTTTTCATATGCCTTCAATGAAGACAAATATGGCATCAGTCAGCTATATCAGTGATTTCATCTTGAAAGGGATGCAAGCCAAAACTAAAGTCAAGGGAATGTGGGTGCCAGACTTTTTTGTTTGCAGATGATTGTGAACTCAGTGCAGCCTCTGAAGCTAGATGCAACAAAGTATGGTTCAGTTCTTAGCTATTTGTGTTACTTTTGACCTAACACCACCAAGAAAACACAGGTACTCTAATCAGCCAGCATACAGCCATACAATCCATATGTAGAACCATCACTTACAGCAAATGATGATAAGTTCTCTTACCTGGGCAGTGTACTTTCCAGGGGTGTTCACATTGATAATGAAATTGACACTCAATTCCAGAGCTAGCTCAGTGTTTGGGAGGCTCCAAAGGAAAGTGTGGGAAAGGAGAAATGTTAGACTGAGTACCAAGCTGAAGATCTGCAAAGCAGTTGTGCTGATCTCATTGTATGCCTATGAAACTTGGACATTATTATTCCAGTGCCATGCCATGCTTCCATTTGAATTTGAAAAGATTCTGAAGATCACCTGGCAGGATAAGATAACAGATACTAAAGTCCTTTTTCAAACTAAACTACCCAGTATTCTAACTCGACTGCAGAGAGCAGAGTTGGGCTGGCCACATTGTTTGAATGTCAAATGTATGCTTGCCCAAAAAGATTATTTTATGGAGAACTCACACAGAATAAGTGCTCACAAAGTCAGAAAAAGCAACACAAGAACACTTTTAAGATCTTTTTTAAGAACTTTTGAATTGATTTATTACAGAGATACTGACACAGGATCACCTAGTATGGCATACCTCATCAGAGAAAGTGCTGTGCATTCTGGGCAAAGCAGAACTGAAGTAGCTCAAAAGAAATGCAAGATGCACAAAATTACAGAATCCCTTGCAAATGTTCATATGGATTATTTGTATCTGTGCTCATATTGATCTGATCAGCCACAGTTGGACACACTAACTTGAGTCTGACATAGTAATGTCATTTTGGTCTAATTCTAGAATAAAGGATGACAACAAGAGGCAGCTAGGAGTACAATTGATAGAACACTGGGCTTGGAGTTCAAAAGACCTAGGCTCATATCCATCCTTAGTCTTTTAATAGCACAAGACTGTGGACAAGTCAATTAACCTGTCTCACTTTCCTTAATTATAAAAGAGATGGGACCCTATAGAAAAATAATAGTACCTTCTTCATGTCATTATAGAAAGCAAATGAGATAACTGTGCCTAGAACATAGTAAGCAGTTAAAAAAATGCTTATTTTCCCCCTTTCTCTCCTTGGAGTAGTTGACCACTGAAGCCTTTTACAACTCCTCAAATTATGATTCCATAATTTACTCACACCTCCTCTGTCATCTCATCCTTCCATCTTTTGTCTAACAATCAATTTTCTTAATGCTTGCCAAAGTATCTTTATTTCTGTGAGTTAATTTTGAGCCATTTCCATTTTAGTTGGTACAGTTGATAGAACACCCATGCTATTGAATTGAATGTTAGTTGATTGACAGGTTTACCTCTTTTGGAGACTGATGAGGAGAACCAGCTCTCTTGGAAGGAGCTTGATGACTTTATTTATAATTGATTTTGTGATGAGATTATTGGATTAATCACTAGGGGGACCCTGGAATTTTAGTGTTATAAATCTCCAGAATGGCTTTTGATTCACAGTTTGCATTAAATTATTGTATTAATGGGTTCTGTGATAATGCTGACCATTTCTTAACTAAAAAAAATTATTAATATGTATGTTTAACATGCATTCTCTTGGTTTTTCTTACATGTATGTTTCTCTATAGTGATATGCCCATAATACAGTCCCAAACAAAAGAATTTTAAAATTTCCAGGAATAATTTCACTGGCGTTTTCAGAAACCATCCAAGTATAAGGTTGCCTATAGGCAACCTTTTTTTTTTTTTTTTTTTCTTTGTTACTTTGGTAGTTTTCTTTATTGGTTCTCTGCCTTTCACTACTATAATAGTTGTATGCCTTTTGAAAGTCCATTTTAGATCATTATGAAATTCATGTGTGTGGATAATCACTTTTCATTTCTCTCTTGTATTAAAAACAAAGGAAACATTATTTTGTCTAATTATTCTCATATTACCAATGTACAAATAAGTATTTGAAGTATTTTTTTCTTTCCAGTTGAGGTGTGGTATGGGATGAGAAATTGAAAATTGTTAAGTTAATACATCACTGGTTTTTACATGCAATTGTAGAAACTATGTGCTTGCACCCTAGAGACCAAGATGTTCATTGTAATTTATTTTCAAAAAGACACATGGCCCATAGTCTGCATACTGCCCACTGTACTCTGGAGGGAGTCTTGAACTAAATTAAAAGGCATGTGGGAAATATTTAAGAAACTAATTAAAAACATAGTAAGATATAGATAATGTTAATATTTGGTTTTGTGAAATAATATGCAACCCACAGGGATCTTTATATATGGGTTAGTGGCTATTTTTTCTGTTTAGTAGTATTCCTTCTTATCCCTTTCTTCCCAAGAAAATCTGTCTGACTGTACCTCTTATTAGGTAGTTGGAATTACCATTTTTATTGACATTTATTGCCAATCAAACTGTTCTAAATATGCTATAGATATACCTGCAAAGTCAGTTTTCTTATACATGTTTTGATTATGAATAATGAAATGCTTATAAAATGTCTTGCTAAATGTGTTTTTGTTAAAAAGTAGAGACTCAGTTGTAGAAAGAAATTCATGGGGTATTTGCCAAAATAATAATTTTTTTTCCTCCCGCAATGCAGGTGTTCTTTATAAATTTTCCTACGGGACTTCTTTGCGGGGAAATCAGAAAAGCATATGTTGAATTTGTCAACGTCAGCAAGTGTCCTCTTACTGGATTGAAAGTTGTTTCTAAGCGTCCAGAGTTTTTTACCTTTGGTGGTAATACTGCTGTTTTAACACCTCTGAGTCCCTCAGCTTCTGAGAACTGTAGTGCTTACAAAACTGTTGTGGCAGATTCTACCTCTGGATCTATTGCCCTCACATCATCAGCTTCCTCAATAGACTTTGGCTTTGGCATAGGAAATCAGCCAGAAGTGATTCATGTGCCCCTTCCTGACTCTGTTCTTTTGCCTGGGGCTTCAGTCCAGCTGCCTATGTGGTTACGTGGACCAGATGAAGAAGGTGTTCATGAAATAAACTTTTTGTTTTATTATGAAAGTATTAAAAAGCAGCCTAACATCTGGTGAGTATTTTTAAATTTTCTTAAGATAAACTTCCATTTTTAATGTGTTTTTAAAATATGCATATTATTAATATACTACCATTTTAAAAAGGAAAACAATCACCCTTCTTCTTTACTATGCATAATGTTTATGCCTCAGGTTATGCCTAATATCTCTGAACTGCCTGGCTGCAAGATTTGACAGAGGTGGACTCTAATCTCTAAGACCACTTCCAGCTCCAAAATGCAAATGATTCTGATATGGCCACAGGTTCCATAAATTTCCAGGTGACCACTGTGTCAACCCAGTGTAATTGGATATCGTTCATACTTGAAGAAGCTATCTAACCCATCATCAGGAGGGTGTGTGCTTTGACATTATTTTCTTCCTTTAGTGGATTTAATTATATGCCTATCCATTTATTCTTTCACACAGGACCCTTTGTAACCAGTGTGTACATTTTCAAAATTGCTGGCTCGTGTGACAGTTTAATTTATGTCATTGGATAGAATAAAACTAATTAGCTAACATGGAGAGGATTTCTTATCTTGGTCATAATTCAACATATAGCACAGCAGAATCCTATTTGTGTAATTGTTTCAGGAAAATAGCTGGAAATAACTTTCTTTTTATGTTTACTTAAATAAAGCTATTGAAATATTTTAAAGGGCTTCAGACCATTAAAAATTATTTTAGTGAACACTGACAGTGAGATGTCAAACAAAAAATTTAATCAGTGGACACTTTTTATCAGTGCTCATCATAAACTACTTAGGAAATAAAGTTAAAGAATGTGTAATAACAGATTTGGGGCAAAAGTAATGGTCCTGAATTTCAAGGCATTTCACAAAGCTGAATTAAAAATTGACTTTTCTCATCTGTTTTTGATTCAAAGAATTAATTTTTCAGTAGAAATAGGGACATCTGACATAAAGTGAACTTTTTGGAAGAGAACTAAAAAACATACTTGAACAATCTCTACCTGAAATGGTAGTCACTTTTACATTTTGGTAGTAAAAAATTTTTTTGGTCAAGAGTGTAACCATTTGAAAAAATTGGCTCATTTTTCCTTTTGGAAGTGAAGAAGTTTAAATGTTTAAAAATAATAATAATAAGTCAAATGTTTAAAAATAATAATAATAATAATAATAATAATTCAATCTACTTTTGTAATCTCCAAACTTCTATTTAAGGACCAGTAAGAGTATTATAATTTTTTAGTTAGATATAAGCAGATTTGAGAATTGTCATAAACATATATTCCTCCAAAGTGTGCAAACCCTTTTAACTGAATTTCCATTCTTCAGATAACACTGAAATCAGTCCTATTAGTGTCCCTATTTTCTAAGGAGGAAACTCACAAGTAACTTGTTCATAGTTCACAAAGCTATTTAGCATCTGAGGTGGATTTCAAACCCTAGTCACTCTTCTCTGCTGTATCATAACAGTGAGCTTTTCTATATTTAAGGTTTTTTTAGGTTTGGTGATCAAAGGGAATAGATTTTAAATTAGTAATCAAGATTTCATTTATAAAAAAAGCTTATATGTAAAATTAACTACTCAAAGGTTTAATTAACCTATAAATTTATTTTATTTTTGTTTATTTTTTGAATCATTTGGGGTTAACTAATTTGCCCAAGGTCACACAGCTAGTTAAGTGTTAAATGTCTGAGGCTGAATTTGAACTCAAGGACTGATGCTCTCTTTACTGTACCATTTAACTGGTATCAGATTCATTTCTACAAACATTTTTTTGCTAAGCACTATACTAGGTGCTGGGGATTCAGAGAACAATTTCTTAAGGAACTTTCATTTTTTTTAAAGGGAGATAACGTGTGTGTATATATATATATATATATATATATATATATATATATATATATATATATATATATGTATAAATACAAAATACAAGATATAATTGGGGAGGGAGAGAGGTAGTAAGATGGAAATCAAGGTTAGTTTTTTGTGGCACGTGGTACTTCAGCTGAGCCTTGAAGGAATTATAAACATTTCATTTGGGAAGCCATTAATTATGATAGACAAAGATGATTGTAATTTTATATGAAGGAGAAAATATAGGTCAAGAATTTCAAAAGGAGAGGACTATACGTGTGGCAAATTATAAAACAATTGGCATTCTCCTAGCAAAAGGTAAATAATTTATTTTACTTAGTTAGAAAGAGGGACAGTTGATATATAGATTTTACTAAAAGCCATGCTTAGAAGTCTAAAGTTTGATGAGGGGGGGGGGGAAGAGGTATAGATGACACTAGATAATGTAACTGAACAGATATATGTGGATACTAATTATGTAGTTGTCTCAAACTAAAGGATTACAACATAGAAGTCAATATAAAAAGTTTTAAATGTATAGGGAGAAACTATTTCAATCATCAAGTAGAGGGCTAGTTGTGAAAGGAAATCATCAAGTGTAGGGTCCATAGATTTAGAAGTGGTGGAGACATCAGAGGCCAGCATGTTTAACTCTCTTATTTTTCAGATGGGGAAAGTGTTAAGGGAATCAGATGATTTCCTAAAGTTATATAGGTAGTTGTGGAGGTGAGATTCATGCTTGGCTTCTGATAGCAGAGTATAGCTTACATTAAGGGGAGCTTTTTGGAATGAGTGAAGACTTGGATACCTAGAAGCCTTCTGGTGATCTTCCATAGAACTCTCTATGTTCACCATGTATTTGGCATTTATTACATGCTATTTTTATTTACTTTTTGTGTCACTGCAACATAAGGCCCTAGATTTTGAGATAGAAGGGACTTCAGGGATCATGTGGGACCCAGAAAAGGGGCTTGACTTGTACAAGTTCACACAATAGTAAATGGCAAAAATCAGGAATGGGTCCCAGAATTCTATATCCTATATGAAATTATTTATTTCAACCAGTATTGGTTACATGACTTTCATATTACAAAGTGTTAATTTCTATAAGATGTTCTTTAAGGGACATTTTAGGACAATCATAAATCACACATTGTCTTATATATTTTATATACATATATAATAAATCACACATTGTCTTACATATTTTATATATTTATAAAGTACCATACAAATAATAGAAACAGAGAACTATAGAAAAGAGAGGAAGGAGGATATGATGAGGAAGGGCTTCCTGGAGGTGACATTTAACCTGGACTCTTAAGGCTGAGTAAAGTTTTTCTTTCTTTAAAGTTTTATTGATATCTTTTGTTTTACTATCACAGACATATTTATTTTGGATATATATCACCATTAAACTCATGCCCTCTTTAGTGAGCCTTCCATTGTAACAAAGAAAAATAAGTCGAGCAAAACTAATTGCTCAGGTAATCAAGTAGACTTTTAATATGTAGGGATGGATATGAGTAAAATGACATTGTAGGTAGAGGCAAACATATGCAGCATATGCAACTTGGTGAAAAAACTAGGGAAGTCTCCTGGTACACTTCAGTACTGATGCTTGTAGTGTAGTGTTTAAAGAGGGAGGGATGGAGTCTGGGGTTTGTAGCCTAGGGCCTGGGGCCTGGCAGGGAGGCAGACAGAATAACAGAGAACTTTCAAGACAGGCTATTAAACAAGCTTTATTTAGTACGCATTAGGTGAACTTTAGAGATTTTTTTGGTTTGTTTAGCAGGGAAGTGGCATGATCAGAGCAGTGCTGTTAAAAAAAAATGAATCTTGAGGTACAAAATTGATCAGAAGTGAGAAAAACAGGTTAGTAGAAGACTAGTTAGACTGTTAAAGCATTGTTATAATTTTCTAGGTGTAAGGTAATAATAATTAGCTCTTATAGTACTTTAAGGTGTTGAAAATGCTTTATATAACATAAACATGTCAGTGTGAGTGTGGGTATGGGTGTGTGTTTATCCCTTTCTGAGGAAGGTGCTATTTCTCTTTTATAGATGAGGAAATAGTATGTGAGGCAGGATTCAAGCATTTCTTTTTGATTCTATAGTGCCATCTAGCTGCTTCTAGTAATAAGGGTCTGAACTTTTGGTGTTCAAAATCTTAATAACTTATCTCCCCACCCCACTCCCTACATCTTTCTAATCTTTTATGCCTTATGCTAACTTTTCCCTATTCCTTAGTACTCTTGTGTTCCAGTAATATTACCCTTGGAATTCTTTGAGCAAGATATTTCAGCTGTCACTTTGGGGCATTTTCACTGTCCTTAAAGGCTTCTTCCTCATTTCTATTTCTTGGTTCCTTCAGTTCTCTGCTAAAATCCCACTTTTTTCACGAAGCCTTTTTTGCTTCCTTATAATTTAGTGTCTTCCCTCTATTAATTATCTTCAATTTATTCTGTATACATCTTGTTTGTACATAAATGTCTGCTCTTGAGACTATGACCTTCTTGAGGGTGGTAACTGTCTTTCACCATTCTTTGTCTCACCTAGTAGTGCCTGGCTCATAGTAGGTTTTTAATAAGTATATATAGACTCAGAAGAAAAAGACCAAAGGAACCAATTTGAGAGAGACTCTGAAGGAATAAGGCATAGAAATTGTAACTAGATATAAGTCCTATGAAAAAGGAACAGCCAATAAAATCCTTGATGTTTTAATCCAGAATGCCTGAGATTGGGGAAAAGAGGGCAGTGACTGGGAGGGAGTGGATACCATTAACAAAAATGAAAAAGAAGAAGGTATTCTTTTAAAAGAGAGAAAAGGATGAGTACAGTATGACATCTTCATTTAGAAGTATTGGTAAATCCTTGTGAGTATTTTTAGTAGGTAGTAGTAAATTCAGAACTGAGATAGGGTGGTGATGGTGGTATAAAAGATATTTGGGAATCATTCTTGAGGATGATAATAGCTGAAACTGGGAATGAATGAGGTCAATGAAGGCTAAGGCGAGAGAATTTTAATTTTTAAATTTTCTTGTTCTTATCAATGAGGCTAAAATATTTAGGCCAATTTGTAAAGCTTTAAAAGCTATATATAAAAGTTTCATCATATTTGATTTTATATTTCATACTTGATCCTAGAGACACGAGAAAGGCACTTGATTAAGAAAGTGATTGTTAGTTATATGTGCATGAGAAGATCACTCTATCAGCAGGATTTTAGGGTAGACGGGAGTTAGGATAAGTCTTGAAGCTGTAAGCAATAATCTAGTCAAGAGCTGTTCAGGACCTAAATTGTGGTTGTGTATATTGGCTGTTAGTCTGAAGGATGCTGCTTTTAATTTTCTTGCTTGTGTGAAATACTTTTATGTAGCTTATAGTGGATGAAACAATATTAGGACTTTTAAATGATCAATCAGAATCGAACTAAACCTAACAGAATTTTCTTTTGTTTCTATGGTATCAAGCCTCTCTAGTCTTAATTAAATATGAAATAATTGAATGAAGACTTTTGAACTGAAGTATTAGGAATATTTTTTGTGATATTCCAATTTTGATTATTGTCAAATGTGTGTTATCTAATAATAACCAGCATTACAGTATCATAGTTTTCATTTTTGAAATTTGCTTTGTTTTTATATGTAATTAATTTCCAAAGATATCCCTCCTTCCATTCCTAGAAAGCAATCCTTTGTAATAAAGAACAAGGAAAAAAATTGACACATTAACCACATTTCACAATATATGTAATGTTTCACATTCATAATTTTCTAGTGGAGGGAATGATTTACCTAAACTCTGAGCCCAAGCTTGTTCATTGTAATTATGTAGCATTCAGTTTGTTTTTTTTATTCTTTCCATTTACATTGTTGTAGCCATTGCTTTTTTTTTTTTTTCCCTTGTTTCTGTTTATTTCACTTTGCATCAGTTCATGTGTTCCCATGCTTTAGAGTTTACATTTATTTTTCTTCAGTCACAGGGTATTAAGACATACAGCAGTTATTTGTACTAGCCGATCTTTGAATGTACGAGCTACAGTCTGCAGAAGTAATACTCTTGAAGGTGAAGAAGTCAGAGGAGGCAATATGCTTGTCTTTGTGGATGTGGAAAATATCAATACTGTAAGTTTTAGTTTTCTCTTGTAAAATTAGTTTCTTATTTTCTTGCACTTAACTGATTTCAGTTGAGTAAATTTTTTTTTCTTTTGTAAATTTTATAATCTGTTGGTATAATTGTAGAAGTAATTACATAATAAATCATTTTAGTAACTATGCAATATAATATAGGATATAGGAGTCACTTTCTTATTCTTGGGATTACACCCAGGTCTGTCTCAACTCTTTTAGTCTCTTAATGTTAATCAGTTAAATTTAATGCCTTATTTACCTACATTAATTCGATCTTGAACAGTCTTTCTTCTTTTTTTGGGTAAATATATGGCAAGTTCATGTGCCATATAAAGTGTCATAAATTATTAATCTAAACCAAAAAAAAAATCATTAAATTTTGGAAAGGGAAACATAAAGATAAAAAATGTATTAAAATCTTCTCATTAAGGGCAAGTTATTAACATTACATTTATAGAATTCTTGTAGGTTTTCAGTCACTTTCCAGTGTTTCAATATTGTCCCTTGCAATAGACCTCCATGAATTCTGATATTGTCTTGACAGATTTGTAGTAGTTTGACTTTTTATTCTTAAAACACTTCAGGATTTCTTCATACTGCAGTCCTGTGATACACAGAAAATTCTTTTCAGGCAGATTGTGATTTTAATTATAAGACAGATAGGGTTTGTTTTTTTGTTTTTTTGTTTTTTTTTGGTTTGTTTGTTTTGTTTTGTTTTTGTTTTAATTAATTAGAGTTTTTATTTACCATATATATGCATGGGTAATTTTACAGCATTGACAATTGCCAAACCTTTTGTTCCAGTTTTTCCCCTCCTTCCCCTCCCATCCCCCCAGATGGCAGGTTGACCAATACATGTTAAATATGTTAAAGAATAAATTAAATATAATATATGTATGCATAAGACAGATAAGTTTTTAAAGGATTTATTCTTAGTTTAATCATTTGTAATGTAAACTGGCTGTAACATTTGAGCATTCTACTTTGTGTAAGATTTTTTAAGCATTGATAAATTGATTTTTTTTTTAAGATTCTAAAATATGGAATTTATTTTTTTTAAATTGGCAAAAATTAGTGTTTGGAACTCTCTCTTCCCTCCCATACCCCCAATCCTTATCAATTAAAAAAGAAAGAAAAACAAAATTCTTGTTGAAAGCATATACAGTCAGGCAAAATAGATTCCCACATTGGCCACATTCCAACAAAATATATTTTGGTTTGTATTGAGTATCACTTTTTTTTTTTTTTTTTTTTTTTTTAAAGAAGGTATGTAGCCTGTTTTATCATCTGAAATTGTGTTTGGTAATTTTGTTGATTAGAGTTCCTAAGACTGCATCACTTTACATAGATTTTTGGGCCTCTTTCCAAAATCATAACCTTCATCATTTCCTACAGTACAATAGTATTCTTTTACATTCAAATACTACAACTTGTTCCAAAATTCCCATTAGTGGATGCCCTATATTTTTGTACAACCTTTTGAGTTTGTTTTGCGTAGGACAAATCTTTTTCCTTATTCTATTCTCTCTTTCTCTCTCTCTCTCTTTTTTAAATTAAAGCTTTTTATTTTTCAAAACATATGCATGAATAATTCTTTAACATTAGCCCTTGCAAAACCTTATATTCCAATTTTCCCTCCTTTCCCCCACACTCTCACCTAGATGGCAAGTAGCCTAATATGTTAAAACATGGTAAAAATAATATGTTAAATCCAATATATGCATACATATTTATACAATTATTGTGCTGCACAAGAAAAATCAAATCAAACTAGTAAAAAAGAAAAAGAAGCAGAATAAAATGCAAGCAAGCAACAACAAAAAGAGTGAAAATTCTGTGTTATAAACCACATTCAGTTCCCGAAAATCCTCTCTCTGGGTGTAGATGCCTCTATTCATCACTGAACAATTGGAATTGGTTTTGAATCTTCTCATTGTTAAAGAGAGCTACGCCCATCAAAATTGATCATTGTATAATCTTGTTGCTGTATATAATGAACTGATTCTGCTCATTTCATTTATCATCAAGTCTAGTCCTTTCTGAAATCATCCTATTGGTTTTTTCTCATACAATAATATTATTCTATCACATTCTTATACTATAACTTATTCAGGCATTCTCCCACTGATGGGCATCCATTCAGTTTCCAGTTTCTTTCTACTGCAAAAAGGGCTGCCATTAACATTTTTGCATATGTGGGTCTCTTTCCCTCCTTTGAGATCTCTTTATCTACCCTTGGTCTTTTTAATTACCTTCAACTTTGCTTCCTAATATGAGCAAAGTGTGTGTGTATATATGTATGTGTGTGTGTATTTATTTTCTTTGACTAGTTCAGATGAGATGGCGATTCCATCATCACTTATTTTCATTGTTTCTTGCTTGTTTGTATAAAACTTGTGTATCCTGATTATGTGAAATAATTTCCCTCATCCTTGCATTCTTTTTTCCTCTCATTTAATTCCTTCTCCCTTCTCTTTCCATTTCTTTTAAGATAATCCAAGAAACAGAACCATTCCCAAGTCCTCTATTTAGACTCCCTTCCTTGACTTCTGATGGTGATAAAGTTTTTGATGAGAAGAGAGGGATATACCATTAGAATCTAATCAGTTCACCCTTATTTAGTACCTTATTGTTCATTTGTGGCTTTTTTATGTTTTTCTTCATTCTGTCATTCTTCATAATTTCTCTGTGCTTCTGTTTTTGTTTTGTTTTTATCAAAAATACTGGGGATTCTTCTATTTCAATAAACTCAGTTTCGTTAATTAAATTATATTTGGTTGTAAGTCTACATATCTTTTTGCCTTCTGGAATTTTATTTTTTCTTTAACCTAGAAGCTTTAGTGGCAGCTAGGTGGCGCAGTGGATAGAGCACCAGCCTTGAATTCAGGAGGACCCCAGTTCAAATTTGGTCTCAGACACTTAACACTTCCTTGCTGTGTGACTCTGGGCAAGTCACTTAACCCCAGCCTCAGGGGAAAAAAAGAAAGAAAAAAAAACCTAGAAGCTCTGGCTTTTGGCTGCGTTGTTGTTGTTTTTTTTTTTTTCCCCTTGGGATTTCTTTTAGGAATTTATGGTAGATTCTTTCTGTTTCCAATTTGCTATCTGATTCAAAAGATCTGGTAATTTCTTTTTTGTGATTTCTTAAATGGTGATATTAAGGCTTTGGTCATAGTTTTCAGATGGTCCCAATGATTCTTAAGTTATTTCTCTTTAATCTGTTTTTGAGGTGGTTTTACTCAAGGCCTCAGGAAGGCCTAAGCTCAAATTTGGCCTTAGACTCATACAAGTTTTATGACTTTAGGCAAGTCATTTAGCTTATATTTGCCTCTGTTTCCTCTTCTGTAAAATAAACATAACTTCTAAGGTAGTTCTGAGTTTCAAATGAAATTATAAGTGTAAACTGCTTAGCACAGTCCCTGGCACATAGTAAGCATTATGAAATGTAAGTGGTTAGCAGCAGCAGTAATTATTTTTGCTAAGAGATAGCTAGGTAACAGAGTATATAGAATACTGGGCTTTGAGCCAGGGAGATCTGAGTCCAAATGTAGCTTCAGATATTAGTTTTGTGACAGTACAGATTATTTAACCTCTATTTGTCTGCATTTCTTCTATTGCAGAAAGAGGATAATAATAGCATATATCTCACAGGGTTATTGTGGGTATCAAATGAGATAATGTTTGTACATTTCTCAGCTCAAAGCACATAATAGTTGCTTGATAAATGCTTATTCCCTTCCCTTACTGCCTCTTTTCTTATTTTCTTTTAATTTTCCCTTATATTTTCTTAATTTTTTTTTTCAATCTTTTGAGTTTTAGTATTTTTTTTTTCATAAACTTATGTCATCAGTTTTTATTTGACCCATTTTAATTTTCAAGGAGTTTGTTCCTTGGGCAAGATTTAGAACTTGTTGAGCCAAACTTTACTCCCTTTCCAGTTCTGCCTTCCATAACTATGACTTCTTTTCTAGTTTTTTCATTTAGTGCTCTCATTTAATTTCGTCAAAAAAAACAACAAACAACTTTTAAGATTAAAAAAAAATTATTTTTTCCAATAATTTTGGTTAAACTTACTATGATCAAGGTATATTTTGCTTTCAGGCTTTGCTTGTAGATATTTTGGATGCTTTCCCTTTTTCTAGATTTGTGTTATGGAATTCTTGAAGGACTTGAAGATCATTACTCACCAATCTGAGGTTGGAGTTAGATGATATCAGGAAGGAATAAGTTAAGAGTGAAACAAGTAGTCATTTTATTCAGCTTGCTTGATAGCCAGGTGAGTGGCATCTATGATGAGTCTAATATGAGAAGTTCCCTATATGCAAATTTTGGGGGCAGCATTTATAAACTAAATATTATTCAAAATAATGTTGTATGAAACAAAGAAAAGAAAGATAGCCATTCATTAAACAGAGATGATTATACAAAAAAGAATAGTGTACTAGTTAAAGAAAAAATTGTCTTGTTAGTAAAAAGAGACAGATAAGGGAATTATCTATCTTCTCAATAAAACTCATTTCTTTAAATCCAAGAATCCTGGCATTACTCAATATCCCCAGGATCTCTGGGATGGTTCAAGCTGGGGATAGTCTACAAATTGTACTATTTCTCAGTGATAGAACTGTAGGATTTACTTTGATTTTTGGCCTTGGTTATCCCCTTTCTAGGCTTCAGAACAGGCTGAAAACTGGAATGGAGACCCTGATCGCCTGGGGTCAGAGCCCATAGCAACTATTTGCTTCTGAGCTCATTCTTTCTGCTTTCCCATCTTGGCTCTGTCCATTGAATATGTTTTTTGTTATAGCTGATATATTTTCATATGTCATAGTGATCCCAGTAATCCACCACTGGGGTGGTTACATCCTTGATCTCTGCAAGATATATAATAACTTCTACCTCCATAATTCTTATTAAGGGTCAGCACACTATATGGTCCATGGACCAAATCTTGCTGCTGCCTCTTTTTATATGGCCAATGATCTAAAAACATTTTTAAAATAAAGTTTCTTATATTTAAAAATATGAAATTTATTCTTAGTTCTGGGCCATAACCAAAAAGACAGCAGGCCTCAAATTGTAGTTTGCCAACCTATATATCAGGTTCAGGTAGGCAGGACATACTATTTAGAATTTCAGCTTCAGTTCCTTTACTTTTGGAGATATATTCTTTTGTTCTTGTAATTTTAGTGAGTTCAGAATTGTCCTATGTTATTTGAAATTTTATTTCTTTTATATTTGAAGGCCTTTCTCCTGGTCTCTTGCACAATTTACTAATTTTTTTTTGTTTGTTTGTTTTTTTAAACAGAACAATTTAACCACAATCTTGGAATTTGAAGTACTTTTAAAAATTAGTTCATTCTTTTCTTTTCTTTTCCTTTTTTTTTTTTTTTTTTTTTGCCTAGAGCTGATGTGTGGATTCTTTGTGGATAGTGCACTTCCTGTATTCAGAAATTCTGGGTACTTGTATTATTTCTTGCATTGTAAAACAAAACCCATTGCAAAACCCATCAAAATATGTATTTATGCAAAACAAATTCTCACATTAGCCATGTAGAGGGAAAAGATGGGAAAATATATTTAATTTCCATCGAATCTTTTGGCTTTCTATATAAATGTGGATAACATGTTTCATCATGAATATTTTAAAATTTTGACTGGTCCTTTCTTCTTCCCCTTTGTCTCCCCTTGCCCCTCCTTCTCCTTTGCCAGTATGATGTGTAAGATGGAACTTCATAGTTGTTGTAATATTCATTTCTCTATTTTTGATTTTAAGATTTAAAAAAAATATATGGCTATTATAATTTGAATTTCTTCCTTAGAAAATAGGCTCTTTATTTTTTTGATCATTATTAGTTGGGGAATAAGTCTTAGTCTTATGAATTTAAATTGGACCTTGTATTTCTTGGAATTCATACCTTTCTTTATCAGAGAAATTTTCTGTGTATATTGAATTGGTTTTGTTTGAACTAAAACTTTTAAACTTTATGTAATCCAATTGTCCCTTGATATCTTATCTTTTTTTGTGTCAGCCATGTATCTCTTTGAGGTTATCTCATTATGTGATGTAGAATGTTCGTCTATATTTTGTTTCTCTCAAATTGTGTTCCAATTTTTCTAGCAGTTTTGTCTAAAACTTACCCCAAGTAGCTAGGGTCATTGGGCTTTTAAAATACTATGCTATTGTTTGTTTTCTTCCATCTTGTATAACTTTTATCCCACTGATCACGCTTTCTTAACTGGTAGGTACCAAATCTTTCTCGTGATCAGTGCTTTGGTAGTATAGTTTGATATCTAGTGCCCCTTTCTTCCATTTTTTAAAAAAATTATTATTATTTGAGATCTTGGAATTTTCATCTTCCAGATAAATTATTTTCATTAGTTTTTCTAACGATGAAGTAATTCATTGCTAGTTTGTTTCACATGACACTGAATAAATAGTATCATTTTTATAATACTGGCCAGACCTACCCATGAACAGTTAATATTTTTTGACTAGTTAGGTCTATCTTTATTTCTATAAGGAATGTTTTATAGTTTGTGTGTGACTTAGACTCCCAAATATTTTATGCATTCTGTAGCTATTTTAAATGAAAATTTTCTACTACATTGTGTAATATATGGAAACGCTAATAATTTGTATGTTTATTTATATCTTGCAATTTTATTGAAGTTATTATTGCTTTTTTATTTTTATTTTATTTTCTAAGTAAATAATTATATCATCTATAAAAAGTGATTTTTTTTTTTTTTTCTTTGCCTCTACTTAATCTTCACTTTCTTTTTCTTGTCTTGCTGCTAAAGCTAGCACTTCTAAGTACTATGTCAAATAGTAGATTGGGCAAACTTGTTTTATCTCTTTTTTTATTTGAAAGGCTTCAAATTAGTTCCAGAACGTATAATGATTGCTCTTACATTTAGAGGTTTGCTACTTATCCTTTTAAAAAAAGTTAAGTACAGCAATGAATAGTATGCTAGATTTAAAGTCTTAAAAGACTCAAGTTCAAATCCGGACTCAGATATTAGTTGGTTATATGACCCTGGGCAAATAAGTTGTTTTCTCAGATGTGTCTTCTGTAAACTGGGGATAATGATATCTCAAGGATTGGTATAAGTATCAGACAAAATCAAATGTGTAAAATGCTCTGCAAATTTTAAAACTTACTATTATTATCTTTATAAGATTTTCTGATTTTTAAAAAAACAGGAATAAATATTTTTTATTGATGTATTGGTTTTGTTCTTGTTATATATGATGTTATATTGATAGTTTTCCTAATAACAAACCCACTCCATTTTTACTGTTAAAGCTGCTTGTCTAGTTTGTTTTTCAAAAGTTCTTGGGAGTATTTGGCTTAAGAGACTTGCTACTGCATGAAAATAAAATGTGATTTATCAAATTTGGTTATAAATAAAACACATCTTTGTTTTATTTTTCCATAGGAATGTTATCTTAACTAAATACAATGACCTTTTCTCAATCTTCATTTTCTTCCCTCCCTCCCTCCCTTCCTTCCCTCCTTTCTTCCTTCCTTCCTTCCTTCCTTCCTTCCTTCCTTCCTTCCTTCCTTCCTTCCTTCCTTCCTTCCTTCCTTCCTTCCTTCCTTCCTTCCTTCCTTCCTTCCTTCCTTCCTTCCTTCCTTCCTTCCTCCCTTCCTCCCTTCCTTCCTTCCTTCCTCCCTCCCTCCCTTCCTTCCCTTCCTTCCCTTCCTTCCCTTCCTTCCCTTCCTTCCCTTCCTTCCCTTCCACTTTTTGACATCAAAGGCCATCTCTTCATACTAAATAATCCCCTATCCCTTGGCTTTCATGACACTGTTCTCACTTTCCCATCTACTTGTTTGACTGACCCTCAGTTAACTTTGTTGGATCATCTTCAGTCTCATTTAAAGTATGATTAGGTATCCCTCAAATTTCTGTCATCGGGAAAAGGGAGGGAAGGAAATAAGGAAATAATGTATATAACACTTATTGTGTACCAGGCATTGTGTTTTATCTCATTTGACAACCATATCGGCTCTCTTTTCTCTCTCTTCATCACCTATGGATTCAATTAACATCTCTAGCATAATTTCTCTCATGAGCTCTCTAATGTTTTATCACCAACTGCTGTATGCTGAACATCTCCACCTGGATATCCTTTTGGCATCTAAAACCTTATATAGCTAGAATGGAATTAGTTATATTCCCTGAAAGCCCATCTCCTTTAAGCTACCTGATTTATTTATTAAGAACATCTGAGGGTATCACCATTTTTTTTTTCATTCATCTAGATTCATCTTAGTGTAATTCTCAGTTCTTTCCAGATCTTCTCCCCGCCTTTTCTAGTTGGTTGTAATATTTTTTAACTATGTCCCCTTTTTTTTCCCCCCATTTACACAGTACTAATTCTACCCCTATTTGCCTCTTGCTTGGATTAGTATAGTAGATTTCTAATTAGACTCCCTGCTACTATTTTCTTCTCTAGCGAAGCCAGTCATCACAAAGCTGCCATATTGATATTGCTAAAGGATAACTATCACTTTGTTACTCATCTGTAGTGCCCCACTGCTTCTGGGATAAATTAGAACATCCTTTGCCTGGTAAACCTTTCTAATATCATCTTATGTTATCCTTCTTAATGTATTCTACATTCAAGTAAAACTGGCCTGCTACGTTTTCCACATATGAAGTTTGAAGGTTCAGTGAATAGAGTTTGAAGGTGCAGTGAATAGAGCTCTGGGCCTGGAGTCAAGGAGGCCTAAATTCAAATCCAGCTTTTGAGGCTTAATAGCTGTGTTACCCTGAGGAAGTCACTTAACTTCTGTCTGCCTCAGTTTCTTCACCTCCAAAGTGGTGATAATAATAGTACCTGTTTTTGGTTTTTGGAAAAAATCATGGGAAAGTATTTAGTACAAGTGGTTGATCCATAGTAGACAATAAGTCTAGCATTCCCTTTGCTTTCCCACATAGAAGACATTCCATCTTCCATTTCTCACCTCCCTACCTTTATAAGGACTGGTTTCCTACATTTCCCTATCTCATCTTTGTCTGTTAGAATGTCAGGTTTCCTTCAGTGCTTCCTCCTACACGTGACTTTTTTCTGATCCTCCCAATCAGAAAGGTAAAAAGTAATATGTTCTGGCTTTTAAAGTTGCTTTGCATTTGCTTAACCGCACATGTTTCTTACTCCCTAATAGAATGCAGGACAGTTATAAGAGCATGTGACTACTCATTGAATGTGGGGGTTGAAGGAGAGCAAAGAATCCAGAATTTCTTCAGGATTCTGAACTTGGATGTTTGGGGGGTTGGGAGAATAGTCTCCTTAACATAAGGAGGGGGAAAAAGGTAATTTTCAGTAATGTTTTGGACATGGTGAGTTTGAGATACCTATTAGACATTAGCTTAAAATGTCCAAAAATTTGATCCTCAGGAAAGAAACTTGGGTTGTGTCTATTTTATCTAGGAGTCAAATGCATTAGAGCTGACTATCCAGTGAACCTAGAGTTATAGGAGAAGAACTAGGAGAGGGTAGTTCATGGAAACCCAGAATATATCAAGAGTATCTAGAAAGAGAAGAAGGCTGTTAATAGTGTCAAATGTGGCAAAGAGATGAAGAAAGATGAAGACTTAGAAAAAGCAATTGGATTTGGTAATTAAAAGATTATTAGTAACTTTGAAAAAAAGCAGTTTCAGTGAGTGATAAAGTAGGAAGTCATATTATAAGGAGCTGAGAAATAAGTATTGGACAATTTGGGGCAGTAATTGCAAACATATTTTCTAGGAATTTGGCTGTGAAAAGGGAGATGAAATAAAATTGAGGGGATAATAAAAGAAAAAGTTGGTTGTTTTTTCTTTTTTTTAAAAATAAGGGTGGGCATCCATGTAGGCAGCAGGGAAAGAGCCATTAGATGGGAAGAGACTGAATATTAGAAAGAGGAAGTTATCATTACAAGGTCAGTCTACCAAAACAGTATTGTTTAGTCTTGACAAGAAGAGCCACCTGTTTATCAACAAGTATCTCAATGTTTTTCTTCAGAACCAAATACTCCAATTTGATAGCCTGATTCTGAATCACCCCATCTTTCCCTTTCTCTCCTCTCTTTTTTTTTTTTTTTTTTTTTGACAGAGTGAAGCAGGTGTTAAGGAATTTCATATAGTGCAAGTTTCAAGTAATAGCAAGCATTGGAAGTTACAGAAATCTGTCAATCTCTCTGAAAATAAAGGTTTGTGATTTTTTTTTTTCCCCTTATATGGTAAATTCATTTATATTTCTGATTTTTTTTTTCAGAATCATAAGCATTGATTTTTAAATAAAGGATGAAATTATACTTTTGTGGGAAATATATGACTGCGAGTACTCCTATCCCCTCACCTTTATTTTATGGATTCTTTCTTCCCTATTTTCCACATTTTTTTTTTTTTCCCGATTCCCCTCATTTCTCTAGCTTTCCTTTTACTTTATATGTGCTGTGTACTTATTGCCTTTCTTATTTCCTCTTAGTGCTCTAACTGGAGCATAACATATTTTGACTGGGTGTATTTGAGGGCAATTGGGGTAACCCTATTTTCAGGATTGGAGGCCCCTGAGTGGGATTGGGGAGGAGAGATTGAGTAAAGAAAAGTTTTGTGATATAAGTTTTATTCTGTAAAAGAGGTCTGTTTTTAGGGACTACAGGGCAGTACAATACTATATAATATTAAAATACTACCAAGAAGTATAATATAGATCAGCTGTTATATTCTAGGTGTTAACTGAATGTGGGGAGCCTCAGAGTTATTTGGTGCCAGAGTTCAAATAATATGAGAACCTTGGTGTAGCATGAAGAAGTAATTACTAAAACTGCTGTTATATTTTTTTTTTTAGTCCTATACTCTTTCAGTGTTACAAGTTCAGCAATCATTAAGTGCCGGTTATGTGTAAGGCTCATCATGGCTAGATGCTAGGCAGTGAAGAAGCAAAATGGTCTGATCCCCATCTCTAGGACTGTCTTTTGGGGCTGGAGAGTATGCACAACATATACAGATAAATGAAATAACAAAGTAATATGTAATTAAAATAAAAGTCAAAGTCTACTAGGAAAAATTAAGGGAGTGTTTTAGCTATAAGAGTGCAGAGTCCACAAGTATCAGAGAGTGATTCCTATTGAAGATGGAATTTGAGCTAAGCCTTGAAAGGAGAAAATTTTGACTTATAGAGATGAGAATGGAATATAATACAAGAATGAGGAGGGTTTGCAGGAATTATGTAGATCGTGGGTATGAGTGTACAACTGCTTAAGTTTGGAATGTAGAATTTGTGAAGTGAAGTAATACGAAATGAGCCTATAATGAGTAAGTTACAGCCAAAATGTGGAGATTTTTTTTTTTTTTTTAAATATATGGCTTTTTATTTGCCAGATATATGCATGGGTAATTTTACAGCATTGACAGTTGCCAAACCTTTTGTTCCAATTTTTCCCCTCCCCCCCCAGATGGCAGGTTGACCAATACATGTTAAATATGTTAAAGTATAACAAAAAGAATCAGACTTTGAAATAGTGTACAATTAGCCTGTCAAGGAAATAAAAAATGTAGGAGGACAAAAATAGAGGGACTGGGAATTCTGTGTAGTGATTTATAGTTGTCTCCCAGAGTTCTTTCGTTGGGTGTAGTTGGTTCAGTTCATTACTGGTCTATTGGAACTGATTTGATTCGTCTCATTGTTGAAGAGAGCCACGTCCATCAGAATTGATCATTATATAGTATTGTTGTTGAAGTATATAATGATCCCCTGGTCCTGCCCATTTCACTCAGCATGAGTTCATGTAAGTCTCTCCAGGCCTTTCTGAAATCATCCTGCTGGTCATTTCTTACAGAACAATAATATTCCATAATATTCATATACCACAATTTATTCAGCCATTCTCCAATTGATGGATATTCACTCTGTTTCCAGTTTCTTGCCACTACAGAAAGAGCACATACAGATCCCTTTCCCTTCTTTAAAATCTCTTTGGGCTATAAGCCCAGTAGTAACACTGCTGGATCAAAGAGTACGTACAGTTTGATCATTTTTTGAGCATAGTTCCAAATTGCTCTCTAGAGTGGCTGTATGTATTCACAATTCCACCAACAATTTATCAATGTCCCTGTTTTCCCATATCCCTTCCAACATTGCAAAATGTGGAGATTCTTAAATGCTTGCCTAATAAGTAAGAAACCACTGGGGTTTTAGGAACTAGAGAATGACAGGGGAACACTTTTTTTTTTTTTTTTTTTTTGGGAGTATTTTGACTGCTTTTTAAAGGATAGATTGGTGAAAATGAGGACTGATAGGGAATCAATTAGGAAATTGTAACAGTAGTCTAGATCAGCACTGATTAGTATGAGTTAGATTGGTGGCTCTATAAGTCAAAAGAAGGGAATAGGTATAAGAAACTGAGGTAAAAATGATAGCACTTAGCATCTATTTGGTTTCAGGGAGAAAGGTAGAGGAGAAAAAAAATTAAAAATGATAGGTTTGAATCTAGGGGTCTTCCATTTAAGTTAGAAAGTTCAGTGTTAATGTATAGAATGTGAAGTTCAAGTTGGAACTTTTGAATACATATTCAATCATTTGAGAATTTCTGTTGGCCTCCTAAGTAAACTTTTCTCCCTTGGCTTTTGAAAGTTTGAAATCAGTATTTCTGATTCTCTTCCAACTTCCCTAATACTTTTTTCTTTCTTTCTCACTAATTCCTCATTCTCATTCTCACACTTTAATATGACCTCCACATCTTTAGTAGTTTGACCATGCATGTACTTCTGTCCTCCTTCCTTTCGCCTTTTCATTCCCCCCCCCCATCCTTATAACTTTTTATTTAATCTCATTTTCATGGTTTCAACTAGCTAATCTTCCCTATTCGAGACTCTAAAATCTTTCTCTCTAATTTAAACCTTTTTTCTGAATTCTTTTCTTTCATTTTCAGCTCATTATCCCTGCCTTAGTGATTTATTAAAATCTTAAATTTAAATATGCATAAAATTGAACTTATTTATCTTTTACCCAAAACCTGATTCTTTCTTGTTTACTAGTTCTGTTAGGAGTGCTACTATTCATTGGGTGACCCATTGTCAAATGGCTTTTATTTTTCCAAAGCCTTGATGTTTCTATGAGTTTTATTCTCCCTCACTTCTCAAATCCAGTCAGTTACCAAGGCATCAATTTTCCTCCAGAAGAATTTTTGCAACCATTTCATTTTCTTTTCACTGCTACTCCCCTATTACAGGTCCTTATTATGCCTGCCTAGACTATTGAAGTAGTCTGTGTAATATGAAATATTCTTCTTGATGACCAGCTTTTTTATATTATTTTTCTTCATAAAAATTATTAGTGCCATATTATTTGCTGAATATTTTTTGCTGAAAGTTTTGCCTGTCATTCAAACCTGTCAATAGTCTGGTGTCACCTTCTTATTTATTTGATGCTATTTCCCTCCATTTAATCAGTGTTCATTCAAAATATGTAAATTGTTGTGTTTTTTTTTTTTTTAATCTGCGGAGTACATCTTGTGTTTTTCCTGTCTTTGTGCCTTTGCTTACACTAGCTTTACATATTAACATTATTAACCCCACCAAGAAATAATGACTCTTCTCTCATTTTAACTTTAAATAGCATTTTGTTTCTCTGCTGTTATGAACTTATATGATATTTTCTTTTATAGTTACTTATCATTCTCCCTCTAATAGACTTGTCAGTTTTGTGAGGGCTACTTGGGTAGTGTCTTAATTTTATCCCTTTAGCACTTTGCTAATAATACTGTAGTTGGAATGAGTAGCTAATGAATTCTTGCTGAGTTATAATGAATAGGCAAGATTGCTTAGAGAAGAATAGCTTCTGAATTCTCAACCTATCTGTGTAAACTATTTTATTGCTTAATATGAGAAGAAATAAATTATTCTGTCACTCTTTTATCTCAAGAATTGAATAAAAGAATCTTTCCTGCCACTCTTCTTCTCTCAGTCCCTCTACTATAACTGTTGACTTAATTCAAAAGTTTGGTTTTTAGACTTTGAATTCCTGGATATTAAATTCTTTAAATAATTTTTCCTTGGCCTGGAACCAGAGAGATAATGTTTTAAGAATTAAATATTTTAAAAAATTACTCATGATCCGGTTTGGCCAAACATCTGAATGTGAAAATAAAATGGATTTTTACCAAATAGAGATTGTTGTATTTCTCTTTTAATAAAGCTGATAAAATATATCTTCTGAAAAAAATTTCCCCTTATCTTTCTAGATTCGAAACTTGCTAGTAGAGAGAGGGGAAAGTTGTGCTTTAAGGCAGTAAGATGTAAAAAATTTGAAGGTAAGTTAATTTTACTTAGTGACACATTTTTCAAATGAGAATTTTTATTCATGGTCCTGAGATGATATTTGTCTTCCCCAATTTTTTAGCAGCTGCACAGTCATCAGAAAAATACATATTTGCAGACATCATCTTTGGCAATGAACAGGTATGTAAATTAGCAAAAGAAATTATTTGACTTAAAAATAGTCATTGTCAAAATATACCTTGTTATTGTGACATAGGCAAGCTATTTAGTACATTAATTTCTTTGCTTTTTGGAGTTCAAACATCCTATCATTATTTGAATTTTTTCAGAAACTCCCCCTTTTCTACAAATCTTCTTGTACCTTCCCCTCTCCTACATCCCCTTCCCTATGAACAGTTGTGAATGGAGGGGGTAATAAAAATAATGTTGTATCCACTTTGTATGAATTAATAGATTTAAAACACAAGAAAAGTTAATATGGCAAAATGCTTCTAATATGGAAGATCGAGGAGAACTTATTCAAAAGAGTTAGGACCATAATTACATTCTCTGTTATGTAACAAATAGCTAAACAAGAAGGCAGCACAGAAATACTTAAACCTGATTTTCTTTGTAGCATGTCCCAAAAAGCTTAGTGTTTCTTTAATCTTTTAACAGTTTAAAATTGCCCTAAGTCTTTTTGGCACACTCTGTATGTAGAAATAATAGGATTGGAAAAGAGACAACTAATGGGATCATTAGAGATTCACACCATATGCCTCCCCACTGTCTAGTCAGCCTAAAAAACAAAGAAAACAACCATACAAAATGTAGAGTTTGAGAGGATTGTTGGAGATATTTAATGGAAACTATTGAAAAACTTTTTTTTTGGGGGGGTGTAATTCATATATCTAGGTGTTTAAAGCAATATTTGACTTTGTATGTACTGGCTTTCAAACAGGAAGGCATTGTTAAGAAACTTTAGCATTTTAAGTTGTGATTTACTTAAGCAAAACATACAAGGGAAAATGCCTTTTGTTCTTGTTTAAATGCAAGCATATAACATCATTTCATTTTTTAATATATGAGATAATAAAATTGGTGTCCAGATTGTTTTAAATAGTAAAATAATTTTAGAAATTTTAATTTTATAAGACTGAACAGCACATTAATTTGCTATACTATTCCATTAGTTTGTCATTAGCAGCAAATTATTGTGTTGAGTATTTACATCATTATCCTTAAGTGAGAAGAACTTAATGGTAGAATTACATCATCATAATCCAAAAAATTTTCTTTGTGGAATAAAGAAAATGGGAAAATTTTAACATATGCATGTAAAATAGAGCACACACTCCAGTAGAAAGCATTCTTATTAAATAACTTAGAAATGGAAATAAGAATAGGTTGGTTTTAGAGCATAGTACTGATCATGGGAAAAGGAGCAAAACAAAGGAGAATAGATCATTTGGTTTTTACTTATCTAGCTGATTATCAGTCACAATCAATATATATATATATGTATGAATTTCTGCCATAATTCTAAATATGTGTTTAGAGTATAGGTGATTGCTTTAATATTATTCTTAGGTCTTTCTTCCTTATAAATTTCCATCTTGTTGATTCTGTTAATTTTTGAAATTAACTAGCATCTAATTTCTTTGCTTCTGAATCTGATTATTCTTAGAAGTCACAAAACTAAATCATTTCATTGACTAGAAATTACCAAAGATCATATAATTACCAAAAGCAACCTTCTTTTTTTCTAGTCCTCATCCTCATTATCCTCTTGGCAACATTTGATGTTTGGTCACCCTTTCTTTCAGGAAATTTTTTTTTTTTCTTGTCTTCAGAGACACCATACTTTCCAAGTTTTCCTCCTAACACTGTAACTACTTCTCTGTAACTTTTATTGGATATATTAACCTTTATCCTGATATTGTTCTCTTGTATTCTTTCCATGGATGTCTTTTCCTTTCAATGGCCTCCTTTCTTGGTGCTTTGGCATTGCCTTGGCCTTTATTCATGACTCAGATCTCTGTCTCCAACCCTAGCCTCTTGAGTTCCTACATCTCCAGCTGTCTATAGAATACACCTCCACCAGGATGTACTCTCAGTATTACTAATTTAATACATCTGAGATTGAGTTTATTATCATTCTCTAAAAATATACTTTCTCTTTGATTTCCCTGTATTTGTCAATAGTATTAATATTCTGCTCTCTTAGTATCTTGCTATAGAGCTTCATGATCAATGGGTTGGAGATCATATAAAATAATGAAATTGTCTGCCTTTTAATGTTTTTGTTTAGTGCCTTGTTAGTGTTTTTTTTTTTTTTTAAATTTCTCTTCAGCAGTTCATTTTCAGTATTGCTATATTTCTCTTAATTCCTTATGTTTATAATTTCTTATGAAATGGTTTGTTCAGCCTTTTGTCAATCAATGATATCTTGTTTCCAGTCTTTCCTGCTATAAAAAAAGTGTTGCTGTGAAGAGGGAATGGGAACTAAACCTATGATTTAATGGATTTAAGGACCTCCCAATTAAGAAAACTCATTCTGCCAATGTATGAAAACACCTTCTCTATAACTTAGTCTTAGAGAGTTATCTAGAACATTTGAGAAGTAAAGAGATTTGCACCAGAGTCACATAGGCAATAAATGTAAAAAATGGGACTTAAATAAGTCTTCCTGGTTGGGAGGCTGCTCTGTCCATTTTCTCATACTGCCTCTATGCAATTGTCCATGTTGCTTCTTTTATTACCTCATGCTGAATGGTTTGAATTAAATGAGTCTTTCTGTCTTTTGTTTAGTGTATATCTCTAGTACTAGGATTATTAGATGAAAAAGTTTCTTGCACAATTTCAAATTGCTTTCCAGAATGGTTTAACCAATTTAAAGCTTTTCTACCAGTGTTTAATTGTGTTTGTCTCCTCAGAGCTCCTCCAACATTAATTTCAATTTTCTATCATTCTTGCTAATTTTCAGTGATGTCTCTGGAGACCATTATTTGCATTTCTCTTTTTACTGGCATTTTGGAGTATTTTTATGTGATTGTTATTTGCCTTTCTTTTGAAAACTATTCATAGCCTTGGAACACATTTCTTGAGCATTGGCCCTTGTTCTTACATATTTCTAACTTGACTATTAAATTTTTATTAATGGTTGATAGAAAAATTCTCTTCCCCCTTCCCCCCCTTTCTTGGTTTCTCTTCTAACTTCATTGACTTTGCTTGTATTCAAGCTTTTGTATTTCATGTAATTTAAATCATTTCACTTAACTTCTATGGATCCTTTTTATTCTTTGGTTGGTAAGAACTTTTACTATAACAGATTTCCATTCTCTTCTAATGTTTTTATGAATCAATTTTTTGTAAAACAAGTTTTCCTAGTAGTTCTTGTTGAATAGAACATCTTCCTCTTGGAGTTGATGTTTTTAGGTGCAGCAAACAATTGGCTTTTTCTAAGTATTACTTATTTAGTCTGTTCCACTGATCTTCCTGTTTTGTAATTATATTTCTAGTTTTAATGATTATAGCTTTGCATTATGGTTTTGAGAATTGTTAATTCTGTACCCTGTATTATTTTTGGTTATTTTTTTTTGAGATTCTAGACCTTTTGTTGTTCCAAATGAATATTATTTAAATTGGTTCTTTGGCCTAATATTACTTTGCAAATTAATTTAGGTAGGAGATGTGTGTCTGTCTCTGTGTACCTGCACCTTTGTGTGCACGTGATTCATTTATAAACAATGACTATCCCTTTAATTGTCTTTATTTTTGTAAAAAGCATTTTGTAGCTTTAATTATATAAGTCCCAGAATTGTTTTTTGGTAAGTTTGCCTCTAAATTCTCCTAATTTTCCTTATGCCCTGGCTTGCTTTTATTGCTTTGAGAAATATGTTCCTAATGCATTAGTCTACTTACTTCACTTCTCTGCTCAAAATTTTTTGGGGTTTCCCATGGTCTCTAACATAAAAAAATCAAACACTTTGTCTGATGGTGATTCTATGTTTTTTTTTTTTTTTTTTTTTCAGTTTTATTTCATCATATTCATTCTCTTTTCCAAGCTACCTGGACTACTCTTTGCCTCCTGAATAAACCCTGTACTGTCCTGCTTCTTTTCTTTGTACCTTATTTGATACATTTTAGCTTGTCCTTTAAAACCCTGTTCACATATCCTTCTATGACTTCTCTGATCCCTATATTTTTACTAACTTTCCTAAGCTCCACCAACTTTGGTATCATTGTTGTTCTATTCCTCACACAGAAACTCCCATCTCTAGTCTCTGAACTTTTTCTATTATCAATCTCCAATTTATTTTACACATATCTCGTTAGTACACACTTGTTTTCATGTCTCCTCTGTTAGACAGTGAACTCCTTGAAAGCAGGGATCATCTTTGTATCCCCAGTTCTTAGCATATTGCCTAGCAAATAGTAGATTTTTTTTTTTTTTTTTTTTAGTTTTTACTTAATTTAATGATAAAATTCTAATTTTTAAAGGGGATGGCTTCTTTTTTTTTTTTTTTTTTTTTTAATTTTTTATTTTATTTTATAATTATAACATTTTTTGATAGTACATATGCATGGGTAATTTTTTACAACATTATCCCTTACACTTACTTCTATTCAGATTTTTTCCCTTCCTCCCCCAACCCCCTCCCCCAGATGGCAAGCAGTCTTATATATGTTAAATATATTACAGTATAATTTAGATACAATATATGTGTGTAGAACCGAATTTTTTTGTTGCACAGGAAGAATTGGATTCAGAAGGTAAATAGTAGATTTTTAATAAATCTTATTAACTAACTGAAACCTAAACACCAATATACACTTGGCTTTGTACTTCAAGTATAGTAATCATGTTTTATTGTATATCAAAGTTAGCTATGTATATCTCATTCTTATACTGTAAACCCCCAAAAGGAAGTGACTACCCTTTACCTAAATTTCCTCAGTCTCTAATATGAGATTGTATTATGATATGTACTTAATAAATGTTTGTTGAATTTGAACTAGGATATTAGATTTTATTTAATTGTAGCATATTGCAAATTTCTTATTCATTATTTTCATTCTTCCTTCCTCTTTCTTATTACTCTTTTCCATCTGATTAACTTCATACTGGATTTCGTCTTATTGAGATAGTAGATGGATAATTTTTGTTTCTGTTGCTTCAGAGACCTCTTGGTAAATAGGAAGGAGGAAGAAATGAAGGAAACTACCATTTAATATATACCTATATGCTAGTTTCTTTCTTTCTTTCTTTCTTTCTTTCTTTCTTTCTTTCTTTCTTTCTTTCTTTCTTTCTTTCTTTCTTTCTTTCTTTCTTTCTTTCTTTCTTTCTTTCTTTCTTTCTTTCTTTCTTTCTTTCTTTCTTTCTTTCTTTCTTTCTTTCTTTCTTTCTTTCTTTCTTTCTTTCTTTCTTTCTTTCTTTCTTTCTTTCTTTTTCTTTCTTTCTTTCTTTCTTCTTTCTTTTTTTTATTAATAGTTTTTATTTACCAGATATATGCATGGGTATTTTTACAACATAGACAATTGCCAAACCTTTTGTTCTAATTTTTCCCCTCCTTCCTCCTCCCCCTCCCCCCCAGATGGCAGGTTGACCAATACATGTTAAATATGTTAAAGTATAAATTAAATACAATATATGTATACGTGTCCAAACAGTTGTTTTGCTGTACAAAAAGAATTGGACTTTGAAATAGTGTACAATTAGCCTGTGAAGGAAATCCAAAATGCAGGCTGACAAAAATAGAGGCATTGAGAATTCTACATAGTGGTTCATAGTCATCTTCCAGAGTTCTTTTGCTGGGTGTAGCTGGTTCAGATCATTACTGCTCTATTGGAACTGATTTGATTCATCTCATTGCTGGTTTCTTTCTTATTGCCTTCAAACCCATCCAGGTCTTCATAATCAATAACCAAAAAAACCCACAAACAAAAACAAAAGCAATATGCCAGGCACTGTGCTAAGCATCTAACAAATATTAATTCCCTTGATCTTACAACAGTCCTAGGAGTTAGGTGCTATTATTGCACCCATCTTTCAGACAGAGGTTAAATAACTTGCTCAGGGTCACGTATAACTAGTGAGTATCTTGAGGTCTATTTTGAACTCGTCTGACTCCAGGCTTAGTGCTGTATCTTCTGCTCTACTTAGCTGTCTCTCTCTGAGAAGTTTTAACTTTTAATTAAACTTGCTTGGCTGATTCTGAGATTCTGAATTTGTTACTGTTTTTTGAGATATTTGAGATAATTTTAGCCCCAGGAAGCTTAGGAATAGTTTAGGGGGCAGAATTGTTGCCCAGGTTCCACAACTGGCATATGTCTATAATTTCAATTCACTCATTCAGCCAAGTGTATATCCTGTGTTTTATGCTAGGCATTGCGGTTGCAAGTACAAAGATAAAATGATCACTGTTCACAAGAAGCTTAGATTCTAATGGGGGAGATGACAAATATATATAGAGAATAAATATAAAATATTATTTTTATATATATATATATATATATATATATATATATATATATATATACATATGTATATATGTGCGTATATATATATATATATATATAATATTAAATGTAAGATAATTTGCAAAGGAAAAAACTAATTATTGGATCAGGAAAAAACTTGTATCAGAAAATGGTGTTTAAGCTGTATTTTAAAGGAAGATCAGAGCTATGGAAATAGGAAGTGTATCCCATTGATCTAGAACAGCCAATTCAAAGGCCTGGAGACAGGCTATCATGTGTCATGTAGAAAAACCTCATCAGATTTGACATATGAAAGACTGTAGAGCAGCTTCATTTGAGTCATGAAGTGGGAAACCAGTTTGCACAGAAATGAGTTTTTAGTGATAAAAGAATTGGAGGCAGTAGGTATAAACACCTTTTCCTAGGATTTGCCTAAGAAGGGGAAGATAAGAAGGTGATTGCTTAAAGGAATGATGAGGTCTAGGAAAGATTTTTTTTTTTTTTTTTTTTTCTTTTGTTTTTGTTAGTAGGTTTTTTTGGTTAATGATTGGGAAAACCTGGATGGTTTTGAAGGCCATAAGGAAGAAACCAGTAGATAAGGAGAAGATGAAGGTGACTGAGGTTAAAGGACTATTATTGAGATTTTAATCTGCTAGAGAAGGGGAACAATCAGAGGCACATATATGTTGGTTGGCGCTAACAAAGAGAAAGGCATTTTTTTGTCAGAGACTAGGGAAAAGGAAGAGACAGTGGATTTGAGATAGTTTGAGATGAAAACAAAAAGGGAAGAGAGAACTCATATTGAAAAGTCTCTTTTCTCAATAAATTAAAGAGTTGAGCTACTCAGTTTAACAGGCAGGAGGATAAGATGTGAGGCTTAGAGAGAGAAGAAAAAGGTTTTAGAATATTTTCTGTTGTAGTGAAAGGATTGTTTACTTTGATGAAATTAGATTCTAATTGAAGTTGGATATTATGAATTTGTAGATAGTCTCTCATTCTGTTCTATAGAACTTTCATCAGCTCCACTCAATGCCGAGGCTTGGCAAAAAGGGTGAATGGCATTAGGACATGGCATGGGATGAATAACATGAGGAAAAGGGAGCAATTGATTTGAATGTAGTTGGCATTGTACAAAGGGAATTGATTAATTAGATTTAAAAGTGTCAAAATTGGGAAAAGAGAGGAAAGTGACATGAGAGTAGAGGTTAAAGGCTGAGAAAGTACTGAGAGGTAAAGGGATTGGAGGACCCAGCAAAATTAAAGAGCAGATTTAGGATGATTTAGGAATAGGGAAAAGGTAAAAATGGTGTATTAAGAAAAGTTATCTAAAGTCTTAGAATTCTTTAGGCATGAGTTGATAAGTTGATGAATTAGAGTGGAAATAGTGAAAATGGAAAGACGAGAATTGACAAAAATTTGTATAGGAAGTAAATTGCATATTTTTGAGAAATCTCCAATGATGTGAAACTGAAAGATTAAAGGGAATAGAACTGTTGATAATAACAAGGAATTTTAGAAGAGGTATCTGTTTTGAGGATTAGTAATAAAATCAGTTTGCAGCCTATTAGATTAAAAGTGTCAATAGAACATCTACATACTGACAGTCTATATTGATCCAGAAAGAGGTCAAAGCAGAAGACAGATTTAAGAGTCATCCATATAAAGTAGTAATCAAAACTAAAAGAATATATGAGCTCACAGAAAAAAAAACAATTTCCCCCTGAGGCAATTTGGGTTAAGTGACTTGCCTAGGATCACACAGCTAGGAAGTATTAAGTGTCGGAGGTAAAATTTGAACTCAGGTCCTCCTGACTTCAGGGCTAGTGCTGTGCCACTTAGCTTCCCCTCCCCCCCAAAAGAGATTGGAATCATTTTCAGAATATTTTTAAATACATAAAAGAAAATACATGGAATTACAAAGAAAACCAAATACATTAACTAGTTATCAACGGCCCCTCAGGTTAAAAGCCCCTATTATAGAAATTATTGAAATTGCTAGACATAAATATTTCATGATTTTAGGAAAGATAAGACATTAGAGATTCAGTGAAGCACAATATATCAAGTTAAACATTGTGCATTTTTAGTACATAAGAAACAACTTCTCTGTCATTGTTGGTGTATGATCTTTTCTCCTTTCTTGATCAAAACAATAAAAACAAATTATAAGCTCATGCAAGTTTAAAAAAAAAAAGGGAAATTTTATGGATTTTAAAACACTACCTAGATTTTTTGATATACAGTATAAGATTTCTTAACAAGAAAAACAGAACATTTATAATATAGGTGTTACTCATGAGTTTGTTCTTTTATGTCTAAAATAAAACCTGTAGCTTCTTCTAATTGTAGACCTAACGATATAAAAAGATATGATAAATGAATGTCTGTTCCATTTGTATGCTGGATTAGATAATGCTTTTTATTGTAATTATAATTGAACATTATTTGTCTCACCTATAATATTAAGCAACACAAAACTATTCTGTTCATTCTTTTTATAGTCTTAGAAATACATGCTTAACCTTTTTGGATACATGAAAATAGAGTAAGAT
The DNA here is from genome assembly GCF_048593235.1 of Sminthopsis crassicaudata. Taxonomy (NCBI): domain Eukaryota; kingdom Metazoa; phylum Chordata; class Mammalia; order Dasyuromorphia; family Dasyuridae; genus Sminthopsis; species Sminthopsis crassicaudata. The sequence continues at coordinate 246,750,859 of NC_133617.1, read as the reverse complement.
AGATGAATAGTACTGAAGGGAAGAATGAAATTTGGGAATTCTAAGTAATTGGTTTCAAGTCTATGTGGAAGAATTCCATGTTATTAGTTTCTTAGGTCTATGACTTCCTACAACAGAGCTAGCATATAGTACCATGTATAAGACTTCCAGCCACTGATTGCCTACTAGAAACTGTCATATTGTTTTCAAGAAGTTGTATGTGAATATTTTTTCTATGTAAATTCTAAGAAATGCACATTTTTATTCCATTTAGGTTTTGGTAATTTAATAATAAACTATTGTTTTTTTAAAAACAGATAATAAGTTCAGCAAGTCCATGTGCTGACTTTTTTTTTCGAAGTTTATCATCTGAATTGAAAAAAACACATCCCCAATCATCCATGTGTAGTTCTATGGCAACTGAAAAACAATCCTCTGATGATGCAGTGAGATTAATTAAAAAATGCAGTGAGGTGGATTTGAATATTGTTGTGTTATGGAAGGTATGTATTATTACTTTTCTTGAATAGGTATGTCTTTTTAAAAATATGCTTATTTTTGAAGTATTAGATATATGAGCTGAATAAGAAATATTGGTTTTTCTATATTTTTTATTCTGAAGAATTTTAATTTTAATTTTTGTTTTATTCTTTGGCATAATGCCCCTCAGTATGACTAGTTCGTTTTTTCCTAAGACCAGTTACTTATGTTGCTTCTTTTAGATGTGGGCGTTTTCTCCCCTTCCTCAGTATTTGTAGTCTTATCCAAATTCTTCAGATTTGACTAGCAATAGTCTATTATAATCAGTAACCACAGTTTGTTCAGTCATTCCCAAGTTACTAGACACCAGCTTTCCTTCCAGTTCTTTGTTACTAAACAAAAAAAACAAACAGAAGTAATAGAAAACTGCATATGTTTTTAGAAACAGGGTAGAAGACAAAAGCAAGGACATGTAATAGAGGTTGAATACAAAAGATTGTCATGATTCTATAGGTATACTTCTAGAAGTAGCCCTGGACATAATTTCTAAGAATTAGTAAAAAAGAAACTTTTTGAAGCTACTTTTGGGTAATAAGATGGGAACAACCAAGTAGACAGAAACTTGAACCAATATGATAGAATAAGAAGCAGCAATACAGCATGGCTTCCCCAATAACTGCTTCAACTGTGATTTATGATAGAATAAGAAGCAGCAATACAGCATGGCTTCCCCAATAACTGCTTCAGCTGTGATCTAAAAATTTAAAAACAATTAGTGATTGGGAAATAGAGAAATTACATAATGGGTCACTTTTCTAACCTAAGGTCACAAATATGATCTATAGGCAAGTGACCAAGGTAGAAAATGTGAAACCTAGGTAGCTTATGATTATGAGCACAGTACAACAGCTTCAGGACAAAGTTCATCTTGATTTTGATCTTAAGTCCCTGGCCCAGACTAATAACTAGCGATTTGCCAGGTGGCCTTGGATCACAAACTCAGCCTTTGAGCTCATAGCAGGATGTTCCAGCAAGTTTCTGGTAGAATGAATAAACAAAAAAAGAATAAGAGCTGTTATGATTCTAGATATATACTTAAGACAAAATCAGAAGAGGAAAATAATTCCAAAACGATGAAAAGCAAAGCCTCAAAGAAAAACCCAGTTTGCCTATAACATCAATTCAGATTCCTAAAGAAAGGATGTAAGAGGTAAAATAAATTTTAAAATGATATAGAATAAGAATGAAGAAAGAATTGAATAAGAAATGAGAGCTATAGCAGAGACTTGAAAAGGGTATAAATAACCTAGCACAAGAAGTACAAAACAAGTAAAAGACTCTGAAAATTAAATCACACAGAAGTTAATTATAACACAAGACAACAAGAAATATTAAAACAAAGGCCAAAGCTTGAAAAAAAAAAGAGGATAATTTTAAGTCTCTCATTGAAAACAACTGAATCCAGAAGATTGAGGAGAGATCCTTTAAGTCATTGGACTATATGGAAACCACATTCAAACAGTGAGCCATATTTCAAGAAAACTGCCCAGATTTCTTAGAACTGATGACAAAGTAGAAATAGAATCCACTGGTTAGTGCTTGAGCCTGAGGGGAAAGTAAAGGGGTGGGTTATGGAGGATAATTCAAAAAAGAAAATTCCCATCCACTTTATGGCCAAAATCCAGAGATTCTGGATCAAAGTATAACTATTGCAAGTTGGCGAGAACAAAAAGCTTATATTCTAAAAAACTACCAATCTACCAATATAATGCAAAGGTTAGTCAACAACAAACAGCAAGCTTACTAGATAATTACTAAGTGCTTAGTTGCCAGACACTGCTAATAAATACTGGGAATGAAAAAAAAGCAAGCTCATTCTGGCTCTTTTGGAGCTTATTCTAATGGAAAGTCCATCAAAGAAACTGAAAAGAGGTTGTGAGAGAGGAAGGTACCAAGTTAATGAACATGATGGAACAGTTTGGTTTGTAATCTGTTGAGAAATGGAGACATGACCGGCCTGTACAATCTAAGGGAAGGAAGGAAAGGTGATACTTATGTCCTAAGCATTGAGAACATCATGCCACCCCTCCCCAAATGCAAAAACTGAAACAGTTTCTGTTATGAAAGAGCTCATAGAATAATGACAGGGATAACATGATTGTAAACAATCATTTTCAAACAAAAATACATACTGGAAAAATGGGAAAAATCTCAGAGGGAAGGCACTAAAGTTAGGGAAGACTACAAAAGGCTTCTTGTAGAAAGTAAGATTTTAGCTGAAATTTGAAAGAAGCCAAGGGGCAGAGATGCGAGGGAAAGGATTTTAGATGTGGAGTATTCTCCTGAAGTCAGGAGATTCTGGAGGAGAATTAAGACTGGAAAGATAGAAAGACGATAAGTTATGAAGTACTTTAAAAGCCAAACAAAAGATTTTATATTTAATTCTAGTTGTAATAAGAAACTACAGGAGTCCTTTGAGGGGTAATATGATCATTCTTACACTTTAGAAAGATCAATTTAACAAATGAGTGAAGGATGTTCTGTAGTAGAGAGAGACTTGAATCAGTAAGACTAGTCAGCTTAGGACTTTGCAATTCTCCAAGCATAAAATGATGAATTCTCCTAGATTCCTGAGTGATGGTAGTATCAGAGGAGAGAAGGGGCTGTATATTAGAAATGATATAACGATAGAAGGAATAAGATATAGCACTTGAATGGATATAGAATGAAGTATGAAAGAGCAAAGAGGATAGTGGTGCCCTCAATGGTTAGAAATTTAGAAGAAGTAGGGCGTGGGAGGAAAGATATGATTTCAGTTTGAACATGTTAAAGTTTAAATGTCTGAGATATCAAGATAAGAGAGTTGGGATGAAAGATCAACAGAAAGCTGGACAAATAGATCTGAGTATCATTTATGTAAAGCTGACAGTTGAATCCATGGGAGCTGATGAGATCACTAATCAAAACAGCATAAAAAGGCAACAGAAGAGTGACTTGACAGAGTCTTGGGGAAAACCTGTGATTAATAGATTTAATCTGAATGAAGATACAGGATAAGAGACTGAGAGGAGGCAACCAGACATGTAGGAGCAGAATGAAGAGAAAGCGGAATATAATATAGAGAGAAATATACTCTTATAATTGCTCCATAAAGACTGTTTAAACTCAGCAGGAAGGCAGTAGAAGAAAGGCTTAGGGAATAAAATCATTACCAAATTGGAGGCTAAAGATAAAACTGATAAAAGTGTGTGTGTGTGTGTGTGTGTGTGTGTGTGTGTGTGTGTGTGTGTGTGTGTATATAGGTTTGCAAAATACATTACATTGTCTCACAACACTTCTGCATATGTTCCTTTGCAAATTTCATCAATGTTTTAATCTTTTAATTCCTAAGGAAGATAGAGTCAGTATTTCAAGTCTAAAAAATGTACATTTTGCTGATTTTCTGATGATTGATGAAATTAGGTATAACATCTCTTGTCACAAATTTAGGTAATCATTTTGTGTGTTATATCTTACAGGCCTATGTTGTGGAAGATAATAAACAGCTTATTTTGGAAGGCCAGCATCATGTTATTCTTCGAACTCTTGGAAGAGAGGCTTTCTCATTTTCTCAAAAGCAGGTAATAATTTTTGAAGCAAACTGACAACTGAAGTGACAACTTAAGAATTTCTGGTTGTTAGTTTCCACACTCTACTTTTCTTCTTTTTAAAAACACATAATTAGCATTCATTATCTTTGTCTTAAGTTCATACATAATGTAAAATGATTAAATGTCTGTTTTCGTGATATATGAGCATAATAAAATTAGGTATCTTACCAATAGGTTAAAAATGAAAGTTAACATTAGCCAAACTTGTGTTTTCCACACAGGTTCACTAATTAATGCTATTTCATCGTTACTTAATAATATTTAATTTTTTTGTTTGGCAACAAGCTAATTGAAAAAAATTTTTTTGGACAATAAAGTACACAAGGCCATTAGTTCTATTCTAGTGCTATTAGTTCACTGCTAAATACTCTTGTATCAACAAGAACAACAAAACCCAAGATAACATTTCTATTATGTTTCTCATAGACCCAGCTTACATTATTATTATTTTTTTCTTTAACATTTTAAACACATAAGGGCATATGAGATCAATTCAACCTTGGATATTAGAAGCCATGAGCTGAAAATGGAAAGATCTTGAGCCTCACAGAACTAAAGATAGTAGAATACCTGAACCAAAGGGGACTCAAATCCATTAAAAATCATAGATTCATTAAAGATTATGAGTCAAAATATGTTAGAATGGATTTATTGCCCCATCCAATGTTTTTGCTGTTACTTGACTACTGAATGTTACTCAAAGAAAATTTTGGACATAAGCTAAGTTTTTCCACTACAGATTTGTATTAATTGTTCTTGGCCTTAATGTGGCAAAGGCATTCTGTTTACTCTTCTTTGGTTGAGACTTGAACACATTAACTACAGTGATTTATTTCAGACTTTCTCTTCTTTTCTCAGCCCCTAGATATTCCTTCCTTCATCAATAAAAAAAAGCACTTATTAAGCACCTACTACATATTTACAAGCACTATATTAGACACTGGGGATATAAATATAGACAAAGAATAAAACAATACCTACTCTCATCGAATTATATATTCCCTTGGGAGAGACAAGTACATAAACAGAGGACAGACACAAAGGGTTAAATTCAACTAGTTAAGTTCAAGGATTAGGTAGGAAGAGTATTAGGATTGGAGATAGTCATGAAGGTAGGAGTTAATGCTTGGACTCCATCTTCAAGGAAAAGAAAAATCTTTTGAACCAGATGTGAGAAAGTTTTATATTCCAGTCATGAGGATACAGTCAGTGCAAAGTCATGGAGATACAGGAGTTTTATATGAAGAACAGAGAAATCAATGTTGTTGAATCTTAGAATACAGGGGAGTTATCTATACAATGAAAGCTAGGTCAGGGGCAGCTTATAAAGGGTTTCAAAAGCCAATTAGTGAATTATGTATTTTATCCTAGAAGCAATAGTGATCCTCTGGAATCGGTGGAATAGGGGATTGGCAAAATCTGATTTATACTGGCAATTGTGTGTAGGGTGCGTTTGTGGTAGGGAGATCATTGGAACTATACAGTAAGAGGTGATGAAGATTTAAGTGAACTTCATGGTTGTATAACTATAGAGAAGGACTCAGATATAAGACATATGAAAAGAGAAATGGCAGCGTTGGACAACTTACTGAATGTGTGAGGGTGAGGAGAATTTAGAAATATTACCAAGGTAGTTGTTGCTCACTCATTTCATTCATGTTCAGCTCTTTGTGATCCCATTTTCTTGGTAAAGATACTAGAGTGGTTTATTCTTTCCTTCTCCATTTCATTTTATATATGAGGAATAAGTAAGTGCCTGAGGCCATATTTGAACTTGGGAAGATGAGTTTTCTTGACTTCATTTCTGGTGCTTGATCTACTACACTGAAGAGCTGATCCATTACCAGGTTATGAACCTGCAAAATGAAGAAAAAAATAGTGGTAGTTTCTTTTACAGATATAGGGGAAGTTTAGAAGAGGGGTCAGTTTGATGAGAAAGATAATTCGTTCTCTTCTGGCCTCTGAGCCTGAGATGCTTCTGGAACATCCAGTTTGAAAACTTTAGTAAGTTTTTTGGTTTTATGGAGATGAAGCTTAGTATGTCTGAGTTTCATTTTTTCAAAATGCTTTCCCTTACCTGTGCCATCCCTTACTGAGATCACTTCCAATCCATTCTCCAGTTCTACCATTCTCACCTTCATAGACTCCTAGCAAAAAATATAGTCACTACATTAATTTCCTTATTCATTTTTCACTGCTCTGCCAATTGCAATCTGATCTGACTTCACCATGCTTTTCTATACTGTGTTGTTCAGATTGCTATGATCTGTTACTTTCCAAACTGATGGCCTTTCTCAGTCCTTGTCCTCTCTGTTATCTTTGCAGTTTTTGGTGCTACCTATCTTTCCCTTCTTCTTGAGGGCTGTGAGTTGGGATAGATGCTAAAATAAATAGAGGGCTAGACTTTGGAGGCAACAAGATCTTCATTTAAATCCTGCATCTGATATGTCATGTTGTATGACTGGGGCCAACTCACTTAACCGCTCTGACATTTGAAGTCTGTTATAATCTGGTTCTCATCTACCTTCCCAGACCTATTTTATATTACTTTTTCATTACTTCTAAATTCTAGACAAATTGTTACATTAAGTGTATCCAGACCAAACACTCCATCTCTCATTAATGGGTTTAGCAGCTGAGGTCCTACTTCCTACAAATCCCTCAAATCCGAAAAGTTTGTGCTGTCTCTTGAAACTGTATCTTCTTTTTATTTAATACATTTCTGTCCTCCAGTAGAATATCAGCTTGAGAGCAAGGATTATTTATTTCATTTTTTAAATGTTATTTCAAAACATTTGCTTTTTTTTTTTTTTTTTTTTTTTTTTTTTTTTTTTAATTAAGGTTTTATTTTGTTTTTTTTCCCCCCTAGGAACCACCAGAGATGGGACTCTTAAAATTTACTCGTCCAGAAAACACAATGGTTCCCACAAGACCTACAATAGAACAACTATCAAGTCTCATAAAAACTAGTCTTCAATATCCAGAGTCCTTTAACCATCCATTTCATCAAAAAAGGTCTGAAATATGTTCATTTTAGATAATAATCAGTAAACATTTGCAAATGCTTACTGTATACCATTGTCCTAAACTTTGGAGATACAAATAAGGAAAAAGAAAGACAGTTTCTACCCTCAATAATCTTTCAGTCTAGTGGGAAAAGATATTATACAAAAGGGAGCTGGAAGGTGAAAAGGGTTGGGGTAGTAGAGTTAAAACCAAGTTGAGCAGATGGTGGAAAATTAAATTAGTTGGAAAATCTGAGCTTCAATAAAGGGAGACTTCAGGCGGAGTTTATTACTCTTTTCTCCAATTTGAGGGGAAGAAGTTTCTGTGGGTTCTGAGGAGATGTGGAGTATCAAAGCTGAATCAGTCTCCATAATGAATAGATTTCAGATAATGATATTATCCTGGGGGAGGCATGATTTTTGTGGAGCCCAAACCAAGCACAATTTCTGATGGAGAAACATTAAGAATAAATAAAAGCAAATTTAGATTTTTAGTTTTTTGTATGCAGCTTATGTCTAAAAGAACAACAGACTCCAGATATCAAGGGTAAAAACAAATCAAATCCATATCTGAAGGTCTCAAATGTGATTTACAAGGAAGGTACATGATATAAAGACATTCATTGCCATTCTTATCTTTGTTATTCCCTATAAAAACTAATTATAAAATCATTAGTGCATCAGAACTTTGTTATTTGTAAACAAATTTTTTTTTTTTTTTTTGTTTTTGTTTTTGTTTGTTTGTTTTTGTTTTTGTTTTTTTCCTTCACATTAAAAAGGTTTGTCTATACAGACTTCATTTTGCTTACTTATAATTTTAAAGTAGTTAAACATTTTAAGTAACTAAAAATTGTTTTGAAGCTTTATGCTCAATGAAATAATCCTTTAAAAGAATCTCAGGATGGGTGTTTATAATACTAAGTAAATGTGTTTTGTTTTGTTTTTTATAAGATTAAGAAAATGTTTATAATTGAGGTGATAAGACTCCTTAAAAACATAGAAATATAATGTATTTAGTGGAATTTCAAACTTGATAGGACAGGTTTACATAAATGATGAAAAATGATCATCATTTTTATTTAATTTATTTAACAAACCCCTATTGAACAACTGTTCTTTTCAGCGAAGCAACTTCAGGTCATCTTGCCTAACCTAAAGGTAATCTCATTCAATCATCTGAAAATTTTCTTAGCTTCAGGCTTCTGGAAGGCTTAATTTAACTTTGAATCATCAGATAAGCTTTTTTTTTTTGGCTATTGCTACTCACTATAAAGGGATTCATTAGTGAAAGGAAAATACTCCTGTAGTAGTGAGTGGGAAGAATCTTTCCATTTAAGACAGTTGTATCAATTCTCTGAAATGAACATAACTAACAAAAAATCTGTATTCACATATTCTCTTCTTGCTTAGGTTGTCAATAATCGAACATTTCATTTGGACCCTTCTTACCCTTTCTTTCCCTCATTCTCCAATAACATTTAATTAGCCCCAAACCATTTCTACCTAGCAAGAGTTCAGTAAATATATATATTGAACTGAATTAACAAAGAGAACAGAAGTACTTGTGCAGGCCTATAGGATTTTTCTTCTATTAAGCTTTTTGGATAATTATTCTTTACCTTTGTTTTGTTTGGGATGGGGAGGGATTGGAAGTAGAGAATAACAGGAAATATCTTGGAAGTTCTTACATTTTTATTTTAAGGTCAGCAATTTATTAAATAAACACATTCATTTATTTTTTTATAAAGCTTTCTTATTTTCAAAACACATGCATAGTCTTCAACATCCACCCTTGTTGCAAAATCTTGTGTTCCAGTTTTTTTTTCTCCTTCTCTACTCCCCCTTTCCCCAGACATTAAACAATCCAATATATGTTAAACATGTGCAATTCTTCTATACATATTTCCACAATTATCACACTGCACAAGAAAAATCAGATCAAAAAGGGGGAGAAAATCACATTCAATTATTTAAATGTGCTAATATATGTATTGTTTTCATCAGTAATTTCTTGTTGAAAAGGCTTGTTTTGAGTGACTTTATACTTGGTTCATTATTTGAACATAGAATATTTTAAAATGTCTATGTGGTAGAGATTTTAAAATACAAGTTATGGGTTATTTTAAATTATTATTAAATACTTCCTCTGTTTCTAAAACAAAAATGTTCAATCCTTTTTCTTCTCTCATAGCCTTTGTTTAGTACCAGTCACCCTTTTACTTTCCAATTGTTCTCAAACGGATGTAGATGTAATAATTGATCTGCGACATAAAGCAACAAGGTAAAGGTTTTCAATAGCAAATTTCCTTAATAATTTAATATATAATTGAAGGTCATTATTTTGAGAAACCTCTTTTATAGAAGGTATCCCAAAAATCTTAAAAAGTTTTAAATTAAAATTGAGGAGGGATGGACAGAACCTTTCTATTTCATACTCTCTTACAAGAAGTACATTGTGCATCTTACTTTGGTTTAAATAGTGTAATAAGATGAAAAATTCTGGACCTACTAGTTAGGTTTGAATTCTAATCCGATTACTTAGGAGAGTACTTATAAAGTCTCTCTGGCTCAACAAATTTATAAGATGTTATATTTAATACTATCCAAAATTTTCTGTTCAATGGGGATAACAATATACTATCTACCTTAATAAATTGTGAGTAATGTTGTGAAGGGTGCTTTAAAGCACTGTATAAATGTGAACTTCTTAATGAGATTTCTTCATCTTTCATTGTTACAGAGGAATAAATGAATTGTCCTCAGAATAGAAGAGGTGAATTTTAATGAAAAAATATCAAAATAATACATTTTTTGTTAAAAATTATATCTTAAAAATTAAGATGTCATTCACTTAACTATGGGTGTTTTCATAAGCTTACTTTGCCATCACTTGCTAAGCTTAAAAATGAAAAATTAGGAAACGAAAGATTTAGGATCAATTGTTGAAACTTGTTAATCTTTTAAAAACATAAAACAAATGAAGTTGTCACCTGTTCTTGTTTTCTTTTTTCAGCCCAGAAGCACTGGAAGTCCATGGTTCATTCACATGGCTTGGGCAGACACAATACAAACTACAGCTTAAGAGCCAGGAAATCTATAATTTGCAGCTCAAAGCTTGCTTTGTTCATGCAGGTGTCTATAATCTTGGAACTCCTAGGGTATTTGCCAAGTTATCGGACCAAGTGACATTGTTTGAAACAAGTCAGCAGAGCTCTATGCCAGCATTGATTATCATTAGTAATGTGTGACCACTTACAAATTTGTACTGGAAACCAAAAGAATAAGTTTTATCTTACTTTGCTGAATGACTTTTACAGCAGTTTGGGGGACATCCACCATATTACAAGAGATGGTGTAGGATCCCAATAGCAACTATTCAAACCTCTTGTCAGCGTATGTTTATCGATGCAAAGCACGTTGGACTGAGAATGCATAGATTCTTTTTGTATTTTTTCAACTCTGGTAATAATTTAAATATTCAAAATACAGATTTTGAACATATCCATGCACCTTAGGCCCTGTCTTTAAAAATTAATGATTGTTGTAACAGCTTACAGGATGGTGCATATTAGTGGCCGTATTAGGAGATAACTTGAGAAAAATGGCCTTTGTTGGCTATGCTATTCTTAAGCCATTAGTCTCTATAAATTCCAGCTTTACTGTGAAGTTTACTATAGAGTGTTAAATACAAATTCTACTGTTCTCACTTTTCACAGTTCTCAAAAATCAGTTTTGGCCCTATGTTATAAAAGTCTTCATGTCTAAGTATTCAGTGGAGCTTTTCACTTATACATAACTTTGTACAAATTAAGTTTCATCTGATGCTTTGAATATAATTTAGAACCAATTTGACCTTTTATTTTTTCATTCATCTCAGTACAGAATGCACTATTTCACAACCATGAGATTTTTGTCATTTAAATTGTCATTCACTTTATTATGTAATTTAACAACTGGGTTGATCTGTTAAAAATATAAATCTACTCAAGTTAATTAAAAGTAAGCTTTTCAAAAAATATATTATATTTATAACAAATGTACTGTAAATAGAATAAAGCGTACATCATATTCACTGTATAGGCTCTATTGAATTATTTTATTGTATTTATAGAACAAATCATTGTGTGTGCTACATTTATAGAAATGATATATGTATAAACCAGTCATTTTAGTATTATCTTGTAAATAGTCAATTTTAGTGTAAGAGCAAGCACTATTCAATTACCCATTCCAAAATAGACTAGATGTTAGACTTCAGGAAGAAATAAATTCGTGAGGGTAATTTCCAAGTTGAGTATTTATAATTTTTAAGCCTAAATTTTTATTAAGAGAAGTTCTTCTTAGGATAGGAAAAAAACAATGTGTGCCTTAGTAGTAATAATAATAATGATAATACTTTCTAACAAACATGATTGAATTCACACATCCAAATAAATGTTGTTTCCCTTGAAATAATTCATTTTGAGAAACTTATTTCATCAATTCTGAACTTGCCTAAGATAAGGGCAGAGATTTTTAAAATTTCCTCTTTTGGAGTTATCTGTAGTGCATTCTTTTATATATTTGCAATGGTGGCAAATGTATCTTTTTTTATGGTGGATTTCATTGTTTTTTTGGGGAAAAAGCAAAAAGCATAAAGTATTAAACCTAGTAAATGAAGTAAATTATTAATATTTTTTGGTACAAAGAAAATGAAATTTGTAATGTGAGATGATACTCTTATATCACTCATATACTGGTTCAAAAGGTACAAAAGAGGATTGTAAAAGTGTTCTGAGCAGTTACATCAGCATAATTGTATAGCTTGTCAAAACAACTATTTTGAAGAACAGGACACATTTGGGTGGTAGCGCTACCGTTGTTGTTGCACTCTAAGCTTTATTAAATGTTTTGAACAAATTTGATCCTGTCATCATTGAAGTCATTAGTTAAAAATATGCTCATTTAAGAGGATGAGGAAAATGTATAATCTAGAGCAGGACTTCTTAAACTTTTTCTACTCATGACCTCTTTTCACCCTCTTTTTTACATGGCATCAGGCATATAGGTGTATAAAGTAGGTATACAAATCAAACATTTACTGGTAATAAAACATAATTTCATGACCTCCACATTCAATTACAAGACCCCACATGGGGTTACGAATTACAGTTTAAGAAGCTGAGATCTAGAGAAACCAAGAATGTTGGTTGTCCAAGATGACTTTGTTGGTAACTGTCGAACATAGAACTTTCACCTAGATTCTCCAACTCTTTTATGTGAGTCTGGATATCGAAAGAATGGTAGGAATGTAAGGACTATCTTGGTGATATAATATTTGTCTTGTTAGTTTGTCATAGGTAGAAATAATAGTCAATATTTCTTTGTCAGGCCACTTATACTATAAAAAACCCTTTTATTTTTAAAGAATCTCAAACTCTCCTAATATTAAAACATCCCCTCAAAAATTTTGTTGAGTTAATCATTATGTGTGTCACAGATAATGGAGATGGATAAAACAGGCCCTAAATTTAATGAGAAAAAAATAGATTGACTTGCATTTAGTAATCCTAGAGTGCTTGCTGACCTAAACTAATGATGCCAAACTTTAAAACATCTTTCATACTAGAAGTACAAGGCACAATTTATAAGTTTATTCTAAAATAAAAATTTTCACTTGTTTTCTATTTTCTTTGTCATTTTTTTTAATGCACTGCATCATGTAAGTCAGCCTGGTCCTTTGAAGTATTGTCTAAATTCCAGTTCTTCTAGTGTTAATACCAGTGTTATCCAAAATTTAATCATCTTCTATGTGCCAGATACTATGCTAGGAACAAGGACTACAAAGAATGGCAAAAAATAGTCCCAGCTTTCTAGCAGCTCACAGTCTAGTGAGGGAGGTGAAAATTCTGTGTACTATGTACAAATGAGAATTCACACACATATGTATGTATATATTTTTGAAAAAATACACATTCACACATATTTGTATGTTTATATAAATATGCACAAATGAAAAAATGGGAGATAATCTCAGAAGGAAAGCACTAAGATTAAACAGGCCACCAGGAGAAAGAAATGAGGTAAAATCCCAGTCATGGGGAACAATACCAGGATAGGGAGACACTTAAAACTCCCTAGCAGTGTGGCCCTAGGCAAGTCACTTAACCCCCACTTGCCTCAGCAAAAACAAAACAAAATAAGACAAACAAACAAAAAAAGCCCCAAGAATTATTAGCTGGCAACTGGGATTATCATGCTAAATCAACCCAGGATGGAATTCTACAAGTCAAATTAGCAAAGTGATAGCTGACATTTATATAGTGCATTAAGGTTTACATTATCTCATTTGATCCTTAATACAAGATATTATTTATTATTCCCATTTTACAGATAGGAAAAAGAGGCTTAGGTTAAATAATCTACCAAGAGTCATACAGCTATTATAAATTATAAGAATTATGTAAAAATTACTATATAATGATAGTTATTTTTATAGAAGAATTATGTTTAAATTAATTTTTTTTTCCAATTCCAAATCCAACTATCCATTCCCTCTCAAGGTAAAACAAAATTAGTACAGAACTAATACAGGGTTAATTTAGGAGACATTTTTTGGTAAGCCTGCTTCTGGAAGTCTGTGATGATGTAGAATAGAGAAGCCCAGTTCAGGCATTTGGTAACTTTTTTTCCCCACAACTATTTAGTAAAGACAAAGGATTTTGGCTTGGAAATGGTGTCTCAGCTGCTAATATGAATGGCCATTGCCTTATGTACCAAAGGTTGACTCCTAGGACTATAGTTATAATAAACTCCCAGCATAGATTTCTATCACTGGACCTTTTAGTTTTCTGTGGGCCTTCCAATCTTACCAAGTTGTTGTTCTTCTGTTCTGTTCTGACTCTTTATGACCCCATTTGGGATTTTCTTGGTGAGTTACTGGAATGGTTTGCCTTTTCTATCTCCAGCTCATTTTACAGATGAGGAAATTGAGGCAACTGACTTGCCCAGTGCCACACAGCTAGTGTCTGAGGCCAGATTTGAGTTCAGGAAAATGAATCAGCTTGACATCCTACTTTGGCCAGCCAGTTGGTACCCTTTGGAATGCACACACTCTGTTCTACCTCATCAGCTGACCCAAAGTATTTTTTTTTTCCTTCCAGGACAAAACCAAAATCCGTTATCAAATGCCTGAAGTGGAGAGCCAGGACCCATTATATTTGTTTCCAAATCATCATTCATCTCCAGATAAAGCTTGACTCTGTCCAGTCCTCCCTATAGTTTAAGTTTGACATTGGGACAAAGAAAGGACAATTATAATCCATTCAACAGTTAACAAAAGCAGGTTTATTTAATTATATCAGGAGCATGATATTTAACAAGGAGAGGCTTTGATTTTTGCCTGATCAGACTGATCCAGCAGCCAACCTTCTTAGAGCCTACCCTCCCCTAACTTGTGGCTGCTTTATATTCAGGTAGTCATAAAGTGACAAGACTAAGCCTTTAGTCCTGAGCTAACCTAGCATCTGGGAATGTCTCCTTTTGAGGAAGAAAAAACAAGTCTGCATGAAGTGGGGGTAAAGATATTCCTACTATTCACATTCCCTTCTCTATAGATAAAGGCTTTATCACCAGTCCTGGCTTACAGACATGTTCCACAAACACCATCCAATACCTGGTGATACAAATCACTAGATTCAGAATCAGGGGGTGGAGTTGAGTTGTAACTTGAAAACTCATTGTGTCACTTCTTTAGATAAGTTTTTTCTTCTCTGGTCTCACTTTTCTTATGTGAAAAACTAGGCATTTGGGGGTTAGAATAGATGGTCTTTAGTAGCTCTAACAATTTTTGATTTATGTTTAGTTTTGTACTAAGGGAGAAAATAAATTGATTTCTTATTCTTAGGTTTGTACTTTCCTATTTGGAATTAAATTAACTATGTAGGAAGACTTGATTCACACCAAGTGCATTGATTATTACATTATGTACTTAAAATTTGGTCTGGGGATGAGGAAATAGGGATGTCTCTCAGTGATTTCTCATGGCCTAGTTTCAGTGAGCATATTTGTTTGTTTGTTTGTTTGTTTTGTTTGTTTTTTCCTTGAGGCTGGGGTTAAGTGACTTGCCCAGGGTCACACAGCTAGGAAGAGTTAAGTGTCTGAGACCAAATTTGAACTTGAGTCCTCCTGAATTCAAGGCTGGTGCTCTATCCACTGCGCCACCTAGCTGCCCCACAGTGAGCATATTTGTAAAGCAAGGCATCCTGAGAGAAGCAGCCTGTGCCAACCAAATAGAACCACCACCACTACCATCTTGACCACCATATTCCCTCAGACCGTGCTGGAAACAGCCCAGGATCCTGAACCCAAAAGCCTGGGAAGAGCAATACTTCCGGCCTGGTACCCTTAGCCATCATTTTGGGAGGAAACTCCTATGGATTTGCAGCTTGCAGGTACTATAGCTAGTGAAGACTCAAAAGGGAGAGTTCTTGTCATCAAAGTCCCTAGCATTGACAACTGGTTTAATATAAAAAAAGTAATGTGATTTGATCTGTGGAAATGGCATTAAGAAAGAGGCTACCATTCCCTTTTCTGTTGCACCCTAAGAAAACTTTCTATCTGACGTGGAACTGAAACTTTCCATATTTGTTGTTCCCTCATAAGAATGTGATTTTCTTGAAAGTAGAGTCTGTCTTTTCTATTTGTATTTTCAGTGTTTAGCCAAGTGCTTTGCACAATGTGAGTGCTTAATAGATGCTTCATTCATTCATATTTTGGAAAATCTACACTGTTATTCCCTGAGAAAGATTGGAGTAACCCAAGAACTAATTCAGGAAGAATGATTAGTGTTACTGGTATAGGTAAGGGAAGAGAGAAAACATGGCTTAAAATATGTCCTCTTGGCAACTTTGCTTGACTATGTATATGTAGTTCAAGTGTAGGCATCCCTGTCTAAATTCTATATAATGTAAATTTTCCAGAACATGGATGAGAGAGAGCCATACTTTATTTCTGGCTCACTCTTCTCTATTAAATAACCTAATAAGTTTCTTTTAAGAACTACTTCAGATTTTGGGGGTCTGTCCTCAAGAACAACAATATAAATATTGTTATTTATCTACCAACAAAGAAATCCCAAGGTCTGGTAATACACACAGTTTCCTGTTCTGAAATTAATTCTTCTCAGTTACTCAGTACAACAGTAGTAACTACTACTGTTGTAGTTACTTAATTTATTCCACTATTTATCTGATGTTCTAATTATAAATGAATCAGTCATAAAACATAACAAGGTATAGAGCTGGAAGAGGACTTAGTCCAACCCCCTTATTGTATACATTTTTGATCATGGCAAATCATTTAACATTTCAGATGCTCAGTTTCCTCATCTGAAAATAGGAATAATAATACTTACATTACCTTTTTGGTAGGGTTGTAGGGAGACAAGTGTTTCCCAAACTTTACAGTGGGGTGTGTGTGTGTGTGTGTGGGTGTGTGTGTGTGTGTGTGTGTGTGTGATCAGAGAGCTCACTGATCACAGGGTAAAACTTGGTGGAGCCCTTCACTCCTACACTAGTACCCCGTTTAGCTCGTGATGAATAAGCAAGTAAGGAAAGCAAGATTTTGAGGATCCTGATATAATGTGTGAACAGATTGAGCTCCTTAGCCATGAAGACAACAATTTTTTTTCTGCCTTTATTTTTAAAGTAAATGTTATTGATATCTTTTGCTTTCATTTCACCTTCAAATATTTCCAAGTTACTCTTCCCCTTCCCAGAGACCCATTCTTTAAAACAAGTTCAGTGAAACTGACCAACAGTGGGGGAAAGAAATGTGACATTATATGCAATATAACACACATATGGTCCTCCACTTCTGCAATGTGAGTGAGATAGACAGGTGAAGCTTTCTCAAGAAGTCTATGACACGAGGCAGCTAGATGGCGCAGTGGATAAAGCACCAGTCCCGAAGTCAGAAGAACCTGAGTTCAAATGTGACCTCGGACACTTAATTAAGGCTTCCTTAACTGTGTGACCCTAGACAAGTCACTTAACCCCAATTGCCTCAACAACAAAAAAAGTCTATGACACTAGGCTTAAATCACATGATCCCTATTCCCAGAGGTCTTTAGATCCAGAAGATCAGGTCTTGGGCCAAAATTGCAGAAGTCACATAGTCTCTAGGCCTGACCCTAGGTGAGCTACAGGAAGTGACAGGAAGAGGTGACCCACAGGAAGCATTGGTTGATGATGGTTACTTCCTTTTAGTCTATCCAGTGAAAAAGCTTGGGTCTTTTTCTATTTAACTGGATGTTCTGCTTCAAGTTTGTCAGTTCAACGATCACATATTGGGAGCTGAGATGCCTCCCAGGTGTGCTTGGGCTCTCCCTGCAGGGACTAAATAAAGTCTTTCTCTTTGTATCTGAAGATGTCTCTGATTAACTAATTTGGGAAAAGGGGTCTAGCATCTGTCCCACAAAGGGTTAAAGGAGTAAATGAAAAGCAGCAGTTAACCTGTACCTGAAAAAGAGATTAGCATGGATCTTAGAAAACTGAAAGCTAATATTTTACCTTAATAATACTGTGAAGACATATTTGTCTGCTGAATATGGCTCTAATTAATGCCGTTTCTCTCTTCTTTTTGCATTGTCAGCTGAGTTTGGCTGTGTGTTTTGCTTTTCAATGTTCTGCAACTCAATTATTTCTTTCTTCTTGAGCCCAGTTTCCCAAATGCTACTGTCAAAGATTTTGCAGTTCTTCCTTAAGTCACCCTTGGGATGTCCCAGAGTGCTGTGAACTTGAAATTACAGGTTAAATTCCAAGAAAGGCAGAATGATTGAGTAGGAAACAATTGGGCTTAGAATCAGGAAATCCTGGGTTCAAATCCTACCTCAAGTGTTTATTAACTATGTACCTATAGATCAAGCCACTTATCCTCTTTGAGTCTCACTTCCCCTGTCTGGGGATTAATAATTATTATTTAATAGGATTGTAGAATAATAATTAATAAAATTGTTGAAAGATTAAAATGAGGTAAGGGATATAAAGTACTTTGTAAGCTTTAAATATTATATAATTTAAAATAATTATTGTTATCATTATATTATATATATTATATATTGTTATATAATATGCATATATATAATATTATTATTATTGTTATCATTATTATTCTCCTTGAGGCTTGCCTGAAGTCATTTCTACAAGATGATCCAGCTGTAGGATGTCAGACTATGGGAGGCAGGCCTTCTGTTGCTTTATGAGACATTCAGAGAAGCAGTTGAATGTTCTTAAGAATTTTCTCAAATGCTTTAACAAGCACTTTAGGATAGTCTCCATGTGAAGGAATATCACTGGAGACTAATCTGAAAATAAAAGGAAAGAGTGGCTTACAGGTAATCTCTAAGTGCTGTTACACAAGGCTTAAATGAATTCTAAAAGGAAGACACAAGATTCTGCAAGACCTTAGGCATCATGAACAGAAGGCTGGAGCAAACATTAATTTCATGGTGTTAGATTTAAGATTGTGTGATGATGATTAAATCACTTTCAGGTGAGTTCGATGATTCTGTGCTTTATTTGTATAATCTCAAATGACTTCTAAAACCATTTTGGGATTAGCAGATCTTTGCCAAAATTCATGTAAACATTTCTATTTTGAGAGACTGTCAGAGCTTGACATTTGCCCCGATTCCCTAATTGGTTTCTCATTTTGGCTTTTTGTGTAGGAAGAACAGACCTTCTCCTATTTTCCGTTCACCTTTCCTTTCCTTTTCCTTTTCCTTTCTTTTCTTTCCTCCCTCCCTCCCCACCCACATTATTAAGGCTTTTAAATTAAATCCCCCAGGTCTACTTGGCAGTAATGAAAAAAAAAAAAAAAATCACAGCTAGGCTCAAGGTAATATATTTGCTTGTTCATTGTCAATTGTTTCAGAGAAAGTGCTTTGGAAAACTTCAAATGGTTGAATTCAAAAGTGAGTCGTTACCATTGCTGCTTCATTTGTTTTAGACATCAACTTTTTTTTTTTTTTTTTTTTTTTTTTTTCTTTTTCCT
Organism: Sminthopsis crassicaudata; assembly: GCF_048593235.1. Classification (NCBI taxonomy): domain Eukaryota; kingdom Metazoa; phylum Chordata; class Mammalia; order Dasyuromorphia; family Dasyuridae; genus Sminthopsis; species Sminthopsis crassicaudata. The sequence goes on along the minus strand of NC_133617.1, from coordinate 246,731,712 downwards.
GAGGCTGGGGTTAAGTGACTTGCCCAGGGTCACACAGCTAGGAAGTGTTAAGTGTCTAAAACTAAATTTGAACTCAGGTTCTCCTGAATTCAGGGCTGGTGCTCTATCCGCTGCGCCACCTAGCTGCCCCTAGACATCAACTTTTGAACCCTTTCCTAAGAAAATACTCTATTAACTACCACCAAGGAATTAATGTAATACTTGTACTCTAATTTATAGCTTTTTCAAAACATTGTTTTCAAATTGTTTTAATAGACTTAACACCAATATTCATACATCAACTGGGAAGAATCCTTTGATAATCTACTTCAACCACCTCATTTTGCAAATGAAGAAATAGAAAGTTAAAGAGAGGAAGTAAGCTACTCAGAGTTTATAGCACTGCATAATGGCAAAGCTGTGATTTAAACCTTGTTTTCCTGATTTCTGGTCCAGTGCTCTTTCCATAGTTTTTTTTGCTGTCTCCTAATTTCCTCCTAGGGATGCCAGGTATCTTTAGTTATGGAATGTCACAACCACAAATGAATTAAAATTTTAGGTGACTCAAAGCAATGGGAACTCACAGCAGGTATTAAATGGACTACAGCATACGACCCATCATAATTTACATGCAAGAAATGTATGCAACCATAATCCAGGACACATGAGCTTAAAAGGAGATGTCAGTCATACTGAGAGACTGACAGAGAGCTGGACCTTTTGGTGTTGCACTACTAACCTTGAAATACTCAAAGAACTTAAGTCTGGTCTTTAGCAATTTAATGACTTTTACTGAGAATTTGTGGAAAGGGTCACATAGAAATCACATAGGATGAAAAAATAGAGGGGAACTGTCTAAATACCTGTAGAGAGAAACCTTATGCAGATGAAGTAACTTATAGCTTCCATTTTATGCATAACATTTTATGCATTTCTTTTATAAGATTTTTAAATTCTGAAACCCTAAAACATTAAATAAAATGAACATCTCCATATACATTGCATTAAAAAAGAAAAGAATTATACATGAAACTGTAAATGTTATGTAGATTACTTTCCTTTTAAGAAAAATAATTATTTCAACCTATAGCTTTCAAAGCTGTCCTGCTTATCTGTAATTCCTTTTGGCTTTCCTTCTCTTCCACAATACTTATATTTCTCAAAAGTCGTTCTTGTGAATTGAACTTTTTTTTTTTTTTTTTTAACAATGCAGATTAAATTAATTTATTTTAAAAATTTACTTTTAACTTGTGGAATGAAACAAGCACCTCTATAACACAGTACAAGAAAAAATAATTGTATATGAAATTGTAAATATACTATTACTACTACTATACAACAAAATTATCTTGTAAATTTCTTTTTTTTTCCCTTTTTTCCCTCACCTCCCCAAACTCTAGAAATGTCTACCAAATAGACATGAAACATGAGACACAAATAGACATTAATTTATTCTATACATATTTCTATTTATCAGACCTTTCTTTGGATGAAAAAAACATCTTTTTTCACAAGTCTTTATAGTTAATTGGGTATTTAGACAAAATAACTTATTTGTTCAAAATCATTCTTAAAAAAATTAGAAAAACCTGGAAAGACTTGCATGGAATAATGAAAAGCAGAATGAGAAGAATCAAGACAACATTGTATACATTAACAGCAATATTCTCTTAGTTCTGCTCATTCTGTTTTTCATTATTTCATGCAAGTCTTTCCAGGTTTTTCTAAAATCATTGAGCTCATCATTGCTTATAGCACAGTAGTATTCAATCACAACCATTCACCACAATTTGTTCAGTCATACAGTAGTTGATGGGCATTCCTTCAACTTTCAGTTCTTTGCTATCACAAAGAGAGCTAATAAAAATATTTTAGAATATATTGGTTCTTTCCCTTTACCCCTAATCAACATTGGAAATAGACCAAATAGTGATATTACTGGATCAAAGGATAGAGCTTGTTTAACAATTCTTTGGGCATAATTCCAAATTGTTCTACAAAATGGTTGGATCATTTTATAATTCCACCAAAAATGAATTTGTGTTCCAATTTTACCACATTCTCTCCAACATTTGTCATTTGTCCCTTCTATTATTTTAGGCAATCTGGTAAGTGTAAAGCAATGTCTTAAATTTGTTTTAATCTGCATTTCTTTAATTAATAATGATTTAGAGCATTGTTATATGAGTGTAAATGGTTTTGATTTCTTCATTGGAAAACTATCTATTCATTTCCTTTGGCCATATGTCAACTGGGGAATGGTTTGTATTCTTAAAGATTTGACAAAGTTCTTTAAATATTTTAGACATGAGACCTTTATCTCATAAACTGTCTATGAAATTTCCTCCCAATTTTTTTTGCTTTCCCCCTAATTTTGACTAAATTTGTTTTTTAATATCATCAAAAATGTACTTAAAAAGAAGTTAAGAGAAGACGGTTGTGTGGTGCAGTATATGCTGATTTGGAGCAATGGGACAAGGAGTTCCTGCTTACAATTCCTGAATGAGTACTTAACCAGCAAATAATTGTTCATTATGTTACTACGGTATTTCTCTTTTGTGACATCAAGCATATGAATATCTGGACACTACAGGTCTGTTTCTGCAGCAATCTGAAATTATCATAATCATGTGTGCAATGACTTTGATGTTCATGCAATAATTACATCAAACTCTGACCACTTATGATTAAACACATTTTCTTATATTTTCTCCACTTGTAATGAAATTGTTGAAAAATCATCAGAAGAGTTTAACATTTGAATGCAAACCAGTTCTCAATGGATGGTTAGAAACATACCTGTTCCCTTTTTTGTATTATTTACATTGCATCAGAATAGTTCCTTCATTCTCTTTTCTATGACTAGAAGGTAATCATATATCATCAGCTGTGTAATCAGGGGATCAAGAAGTTAAGAATGCTTGTGTTCTTGTAGCATACATGTCTGACTGTTTCAAGACCATAATTAGTAAGTATGTGTATTATAAGCCACCTTGAAAACATCAAATATGATCATAAATATTCTGCAGAAACAAACCTTACATTGCTTCTAATACTAACTACTAAGTATTATTTTCCCATTTGAACTTATCCTCCAATTATATTACTATTCTCCTTTCTAGCAGATTTCCAAAAGAACTAGTTGGCAACAACAGTCATTGTGAAATTCTGTGAGGGTGTAGATTCTTTCCTTAGTTTATATGTATACATTATTAAATATAAATATATGCAATTAAACTTTAAGTGCATTTATCATTTCATATAGCACTTATTATTAGCCAGGAGATATATGTATATAATGTAACCACGGATTGATCAGATAGCCATATGCTCAAGAGACCACATATGCTTAGCAATGTCAATGCTTAGCTGGGTGTGTGTTTGGAAATCTGTTTGTTGATATGAAAAAAATTCACATCAATTATGCTGGTACAGTATTGTTATATATCTAGCAAACTTTAAACAAAAAATGAAATTTTTATAGAAATCTTACTTTTAAAAAAATCATAAGAGCTCCAAGGAATCATTGGATAAAGACTTGGAAATGGATAAAAAAACAAAAAAAAAGATTCAAATTTAGCCTCAAACACTTACTAGTTGTGTGACTTCAGGAAATTGCCTTAAATCCCCAGGGATTGTCTCAAAAAAAATGTTGAAAAATGTTTTCATGAGGAATTTCAAAATATTTATTCAATTCAGGACAATGTGATCAGAAAATTAGTAAAAAATATTCAATAAACCCCAATTCTAAAAATTACATTAAAATGTTCAAGATAGCTACCTTATGACAGACATGGAAATGAGAAGATATAATGAGGAATAGATTAAATTTGTTTTTTCATTTTCTGGAGATAATATCTATCACCACAATTTGTAATTGGTGAAGAAATTCTTGCAAATAGCAGCTTTTAAATTTTTAAATTTATTTTATTTTTATTTTTTTTTATTTTAGAATTTATAATACAATCATGAAGCTATTTTGATAAACCTATTGATTTAAGTTGAAAGAACAAAATATGAAAACTTGCAGTTTTGATTTATTGTTGCAAATTAATAAGAAAATAGAAAAGCAATTAAAACTTCATATTTACTAACTTACTAGATTGTAACTAAAAATGAGGAAGCTCCTATTATTGCAGAAAATTAATTTTACTATATGCCAAGCAATTGTCAAGTGCCTATTTGAAGATGATTCTGTTAATAAATTAGAAATGATACCCATTTCCAAAAATTCAGTGGCTTGTCAAATATATGTTATGCCTGATTATATAGAATCAATTCTTGTAGAAATAAATGATTTTTAAATGACACTTATGATTTGTAATTAAATGAGACCACTGATGCTTGTAACCTAGCAGTTTTAATTGCATTTGTAAGATATCTGCATGATGGTTAAGTGAAGTAAAATATGCTCTTTTCTTGTTAGTTATCATTATATACAATGGCAGAAGGCATTTTGATCTAATTAATCTGTATTTTGAAGGAAAATAAATCAAATGGTCCTCTTGTGAAATTTGCACAGATGGAACAAAATTGCCAACTGGGAAATTTTTAGTCATTGTTTAAAAAATAAATGTAAATGTGGTATGGATACATTGAAGCATATACAAGTAAATTTTGTCATGAAAGAAAATGTCAAAACAATTAGATGATGCTATCAAAATTATCTTATAGAATACAATAACTCTCAATTATTTACTCTTTTTTTTTCTGCAGAGAGATGAGCAGTGAGCATTTATTTTATACTTGTAACACACACACACATACACACACACACACACACACAGATATTAAAAGGCTTTCCTAGGGCAATTATAGAGGAATTATTTGTCTATTTGAAATAAGAAAATAATTGATTGTCTTCTTCAACTGATTATCCTATTCAATGAGTGAGTATATAAATGATATGGCAAGACTAAAAAAAAAAAAAAAGTAGCATAGTTAGCAGATATCTTTTTAAAAAAATTAACAAAAGTCACATTATTACAGGGCACAAATGCAATTATATTCAAAATACATGCACTATTCAAGAGAAAAGAAAAAGTCTGATTGAGACGTGACTATTTTGGAACCACACAATTGAGAACTATACTGGTGCCTTATGTCATTATGTCATTTATTAGAAGGGGAACTTTCTTTGGATCAAGTTGTCAAGAAAACCATTAATGATCATTTGCAATTTTTAGAAGTGATTTTCACTGAAAAATTTGTAACAAATTGGATTTACAACCCATATGAGACTGAAAAAAGAAAATGTAATTGACAGTGGATTTTGGATTAAAAACATCACTCTAACACACTGGACTAAACACAATAGCCTCATACATTTATGTCTAAAAATAAAAATGAATTTCTATTTCTCAGTGAAAGAGTTTATAATATTATTATTATCATTATCATTATTTTATCATTTTCTACCTTGAATTTATGAGAATGAGCATTACATTATTCTTGATTTAAATCAAAATAAAATAAATAAGGTCAATGCAGAACTAGATTTAAGACTGTATTAAACCAAATATTGTGAGCCTTTGTTTAAATAAAAAAGTTCAACATCAAAATCAAGTTTTTATATGCTTATATTTATTAAACATATTCTAAGTGTAACTATTATAAGCACTTAATGAATATATCTAAAGGAATGTGACAAAGTAGCATATAAAATCACCCTGGGGACTTGGCATTTTTGAATTTAAAAATTGTATTCATAGAGAATATATGGTCAATAACCAGGTGGAAATGTCAAGAGTTGTCTTTAATCCTTTCAATTCTGTGTTGGAGATAGCTTCCTAATATCCTTCAGCAAAATGCAAGAGAAGAGAAAACAGATCTCAGCTTGGGGGAAGAGTGTGGCAGGTTAGAAGAACTAAATAACTGAGATTCTGCTCAAGTTAGTCCAAAGTCCCTACTCTTTATAGGGCTTGCTCAACCTTATTTATTACTATTATCATTAGTCATTTGATTCTTCCAAGTTGACTTCTTGTGGTAAGTCTATGGACAGCTTTTTTTTTCTTTTTAAAATTTATGATAGCTTTTTATTCTTCAAAATGCATGCAAAGATAGTTTTTAACATTCACCCTTGAAAAATCCTGTGTTCCAAATTTTTCTCACTCCTTCACCTCCCCCACTCTCCTAGAAAGCTAGTAATCCGATGTAGGTTAAACATGTGCAATTCTTCTAAACATATTTCCATATTCATCATGCTGCACAGGAAAAGTCAGATCCAAAAGGAAAAAAATGAGAAAGAAAAAAGCAAGCAAGCAAACAACAACAAAGGTAAAAATATCATGCTGTGATTTACACTCTGCCTCCATAGTTCTCTCTGAATGTGGATGGCTCTTCATCACAACTCTATTGGAATTATCTTGAATCACTCATTGTTGAAAAGAGCCATGTTATGGACAGTTTTTTAAACAAGTTTGACAACTTACTTCAAAACTTATAAAAATGCCTTTTCATAAATTGTTCTCCATGCCAGAAACATTCTTCTTCCTCACCCCTGCTTAAACATCACTATCTCATGTCCTACTCCAAATCACTTTGTAATTTATAATACACATATATTTATATGTAAATACATGTACAAGTACATTTTGATATACCCATGTATATACTATTTTCCCTGATAGAATGGAAGGTCATAAAGAATATGGTATGTTTATTTTAATTAACTGATTGATCAATTCATTTATTTTTGTCTTTGTAGCCCCAACATTTACCAGAGGGCCTAGCATATAGTAGGTGATTAATAAATGACCATCCTTGAGTGACTGCCTGATCATAGTTTTGTCCCTCAAGGGGCAAGTGGAGAGATAAGTAGCACAGTAAATAGAGTGCCGGGTTTGAAGTCAGAAAGACTTTGTGAGTTCAAATACTTAGTAATTGTATGACCATGAACAAGTCACTTTATCCTGTTTGCTCCCATTCTCATCTGTAAAATGAGCTGGAGAAGGAAATGGCAAACCACTTCAATAACTTTGCCAAGAAAACTCCAAATGGGGTCACAAAGAGGCAGAGACAACTGAAAAATGCCTAAACAACAGCAAAAATTTACAACTGCTTACTTCTCTATAAGAGGAAGATGGAGAATTTGAATAAAGGGGATTTTCTCTTGAATGAGAATAGGCCCTCCTAATTTGATCAGGTATCTTTTCTCACTTACAACTAAAGAGATCTTTTACTTTTGTGTATTTTTTGGTATATTTTTAGCCTGCATCATAGTTTCAATTTCTGTTTGCTATTTTGCTTGTATAAATAGATTTATTTGCTATTGGTGATGATTTTTTGTGCAACCAGTGTATGGTGAGAAAAAGCAAATCTTATTAATATAATACACTAAGGCCTATCCTTGCTCTTAAAAATGATCAAGGAGATTGCTTTTGTTTGTTTGTTTTGTTTTGAATTTTGTATCCCTAGACCAGTTAGATATTTGAGGAATGACAGATAAAATTCAGCCTGATACCCTTCCAAGAGATTTAGGGAAAGAAGGCTCAACCTTGAAAATGCTCATAGGTCTAGTGAAATAATGACATTTTGTTATCTTCTGCTTCCTCCATGATTCTCATTCATTACATGTGTATTTTGTACTTATTTAAATGTTGCTTTTTTTTTTCATAATCACCTGATTCAAAAAGACTGCTCTTCACCCTAAGTAAACAACTGAATTTCTTATCTCCATTTTGTCATCTATAAAAGAGAGTGATTTGAACTTAAAAAAAAAAAAAAAAATTTGCTCTACCTAGTAGTATGTCTTTTCTTGTAATGCAGAGAAATTTTGCACAGCATGCTTTGGGGTTTTGCTAACATAAATGTAATAATGTGCTTATTTACACCAGAGGATAAAAGTAGATTCTATAAGAGAAGAATACTTTAGATTCTGTTGTGAAGCCAAATTATAGAGTTGACACAGGGGTCAGGCAATTTTACCATTTAATGTTCTTCTTGCCACCGAGATTAATGGGCCCAAGTCTTATGGAACTCACTGCTGCTTGCTCAGCCTGCTGACAGACATTCTTCAGTATTCAGCTGATTTCTCCAGCTCCTAGAGTTTTTATTGATAACAAAAAAAAAAAAAAAAAAAAAAAAAAAAAAAAAAAAGGCACATTAGATACTTGTACATGGAACAAAGAATGCAGCTGATAGTCAAAGAAAAATAGCCTGAGGCTAAAATGGTGCCCTAGCAGTAATGGAGCCACTTCTAAAAAATGCCCCAATCATTTTCTGCATTGTATCCAACAAAATGCTGAGAAGCTTCAGTAGAATAAATATGGCATGTCAGGAGTTAGTGAGGGAGAAAGTTCCTTGGAGTACTGAGGGGAGAAGAAGGGACAGCAATATTTTCTGAACCAAAAATTGAGATGCATTGTATTCCAAAATGTATGCAATTTTTTGGGTGAGTGGGGGAAACCTCATTAAAATATACTTAATTTTTTAAAACATTTTTTTCCTCTTTCTCTCTTCCTCCCTCCCTCCTTCCCTCCCTTCCTTCCTCCCTCCCTCCCTCTCTCCCTTCCTTCCTCTCTCCCTCCCTCCCTCCCTCCCTCCCTCCCTCCCTTCCTTCCTTCCTTCCTTCCTTCCTTCCTTCCTTCCTTCCTTCCTTCCTTCCTTCCTTCCTTCCTTCCTTCCTTCCTTCCTTCCTTCCTTCCTTCCTTCCTTCCTTCCTTCCTTCCTTCCTTCCTTCCTTCCTTCCTTCCTTCCTTCCTTCCTTCCTTCCCTCCTTCCTTCCCTCCTTCCTTCCCTCCTTCCTTCCGCAATTGGAGTTAAGTGACTTGTTAGGATCATATAGCTAGGAAGTGTTATGTTAAGTGTTAAGTGTCAGGTTGAATTTGAACTCGGGAACCCTGGTCTCCAGGTCAGGGCTCTATCCTCTGTACCATCTAGCTGCCCTGAAAATTTACTTTCTTGAAATGTGGACTGTCCCATCCAGGATGCTGACTTGCCATATTGGTTATTGCACTCATCAATGGATTCAGATGTGGGAAGGAAGGTAGAAATAATGAGGGAAAGGAAAGGGGGAACCCCATTTCTTGGCACATAGATAATCCCATGAGGCACAGTATCCCCTGTAAAATGAATTTACAGGCCCGAAAACCTAGATTGATAAATAAAAGGTTTATTGTAGGAATTTGGAAGTAAAGCTCAGTTAGAAAGACACCAGGGCCAAAGGTGGTCGTTGGTGGTCAGGGACCCTTACATGGCTGGAAGGATACCATGTGTAGGCTGGGAGGGCTCCTGCCATGAGGGCGTTCCAGCTTGTTTCTTTTATACCCGAAAAGATGATGGGGCGGTACCCAGTTCTGGTGGGCTTTTCAGTTAGCCCAGATCAGGTGAGGGCTGGGAGAAGCTGAGCTGAGAGTGGGGGGCTGGGCCCGGATATTCAAAGGGTGCCTTTGACCAGAATTTGTGATCAAGGTCAGTCATGGGTTGGGCAATTAGGAATCTTAAAGGGACCCCAACCCTCATCAGTTATAAATTTTTTTTTCCCCCCTGAGGCTGGGGTTAAGTGACTTGCCCAGGGTCACACAGCTAGGAAGTGCTAAGTGTCTGAAACAATTTTGAACTCGGGTCCTCCTGAATTCAAGGCTGGTGCTCTATCCACTGCGCCACCTAGCTGCCCCCTAGAAATAAAATATTAAAAGAATAAATGGAAAAAAAGTATAGAAAGGAGAGGAAGGAGAAACTGAGTAAATAAGAAGCTCTCTCATTGTGGTAACAAGGGCTATCAAGCCATTTACAAATCTGGAAGTAGAAATAAAGTAGGCAGATTGGGGATATCATTTAGAATGAATATATGGATCTTTTTTGTTATATGGAACAGCAGCAAATTATCAATTAAATACATGTCTGATTGTATTCTGTATTAGATGCTTAGTTATTTTATGGGGAAAAAAATCAAATTTTAAATTTTCCTTAAAGTAGAAGGAAACTGAAAGCTCTGAGGTATAGACATTCTGAAGGAAGGGAACCAATAGGAAAATTAAATGGAAAGTAGAGAGTGAAATGGTGAGAGGGGTATATTGGGGAGAGGGTTTGAGAAGAGAAAAGTAATGTGATTGCTGCCTAGAAAGATGGTTACATATAAAAATTTATTACAAGATAAAAGTCTTGGTTTCAGAGAATAATAATAGATTATGTTATTCCAAGGTAGGAGTAAATGCTTTATAGATATATACATTTAATATTTGATAAGTTATTCACAAATTCCAGATATCTAGGAATATGATTATCTAGTCTTAGTTCACTTGACTAAGCTGCCTTTCTTTGTGTGAAATAAGGTTGGGGAAAAATTATAGTCCACAAACATTTATTAAGCATTGGAGATACAAAAGAAGGGAAAAATGGCATGGCAACAAGCAAACAAATATGGTAAAAAATATGGTATGGTAAAAAAATATGTTAAAAATTGGTAAAAAAAATAATTAAAAGAGAAAAGATACTAAAATTAAGAGGGGTTAAGATTTTAACTTGAACTAGGGAAGGCAATAGGCAGAGATAATGAGAGAGGAGATTCCTGACACTGGGGATATCCAGAGAAAAGATCCAGAGAGGAGAGAGAATGTCTGGTTTGTGGAATAGCAAGGTCAGTGTCCCTGAATTGAAGCATATGAGGTTGAGAGTGAGGTGTAAGAAGACTAGAAGTGTGTATGTGTCTGTAGGTTATATATGGGTTTTAGGAAAATCATTTTAGTGTCTGCATGGAGGATGGATTGGAGTGAGACTTAAGGCAGGCAGACCCACCAGCAGGCTACGGCAATAATCTAAGGGTAGGCTGATAAAAGCTTACACCAGAGGGGCAGCTATATCAGAATAATAAGGGAACACATATGAGAAAATTTTTGAAGCGAAAATTGACAGACCTTGGCAACAGATTGGATAAGGAAGGTTTGAGAAAGTGAAGAATTGAGATTGATATCTATATTTTGAACCAACAATAATAGAAGAGAGGATTTAAAGAGAAAGATAATTAATTCAGTTTTGGATATGTTGAGTTGAAAATTTGGCTTTTATTAAGATTTTGAATTTTTAATTTTCTAGGATTAGTAAGATTTTTTTTTTTTTTTTTGGTCAAGTAAACCACAGCTATCCTTTTGCCCTTTACTGGGCTTTACAATCAGGATCATTCTAAAAATTGCCATTAAAGGTGACTTTAGTGGTCTTGGTTTTGACTCAACTTACCTTTTGCTAGTGTAATGTAAATATGTTTGCACCAGTTATTTTTTTTTAACCTAAAACCATTTGGCTTCAAAACTGTGATGCTTAATTTCAGAAAAGCCTAGAGAAACTTACATGGATTGATGCTAAACGAAGTGAGTAGAACCAACAGAACATTATATACAGCAACAGCAAGATGATGTGATGATCAACTGTGATGGACATGGCTCTTTTCAACAATAAGTGATTCAGGCCAATTCCAACAGGTTTATGGTGGAGAAAACCATCTACATCCAGAGAGACAACTCTGGGGATTGAAGGTGGATCACATAGTATTTTCATTTTATCGTTTGCTTGCATTTTGTTTTTTCTCATTTTTTTGATTTGATTTTTCTTGTGCAGCATGATAATTGTGGAAATATGTATATGAGAATTACACATATTTAACATATATTGTATTACTTGCTGTCTAGAAGAAGGGGTAGGGGAAAGGGAAGGAGAAAAACTTGGATAAAATGTTTTGCAAGGGTTAATGTTGTAAACTATCTTTGCATATATTTTGAAAATAAAAAATGATTATTTAAAAAAAGTGATACTCACATAGTCGGAATTTTAGAGATTTTGAGCCTTTGACTGTAAAGTTTTTAAAGCAGTTCTGACTTTTATATTGGGCACTGTATACAATAGATTGTACTGAAGGTCTGGAATTCTCAGGACGTAGAGCAGATGGAATCAATATTTACTACAAACCTATCAACCCATTGCGGGGAAGTAAATAGTCACTGAATGGAGGGGAAAAGTGGCTTTTTAGCTTCTAAGTGTCACGTTTGTCTAGACCACAAAGTAATGGCACGGCAACCACTGGTCTAGAAGAATTATCTGTGGTTGGACCCAAATGAATGGGCCATTCTGGGGGAAATTGCTAGAAGTCCAAAGTATTCACAAGTAAACATCAGTGAGTCAGTTATCTGTTCAGTAAAATGTATGTTGGATTTGAATATCTAGAGTCATTTAATAATACACTGTTCAGAATTATTTTGAGAAAATGTAGTTTCTGTCTTGACTTTCCATCCAGGATATAACTGGCTTATTTTATAATGTGAACTTCTTCCTTATTGTAGCATTTTCAAGAGGAAGCAAGTATGCAAAGGTTGCTTTCCAAAATAAGTTCATTTGTCTCTTGGTGTTCTGTAGTCGACTTAGTGTGGAATCACTTAGGGCCAAGAACTAGGTTGCAGAAATAGAGTGGAATGACAAGCTAATCTATCTCTCAGTTGTTGGTGAAAACATTTTGTAACTCTAGATGAAGCCCTGGCTTCTTTAATTGGATCAGAAGGTAATAGTATTAAAAAGCAAGTGTCTCCTATTCTCTTTTTTTATATGTAACTGTTGAGTCAGAAACTCCTGGACACGAAGGGCCCAATTATATTTTGAAGTATCTCTCATTTCTCTAATTTGTTTCCTTCTGAGAATGTTACTATCTGATAATCTCCCTTGATTGCTAATAGCAGTCACTAGTTTCTCTAACAAGCACATGGGTTCACAAAACATCAACAATTTTATTTACTATTTAATGGATATAGATAAAAATATGAGCCCATATAAAGTAAGAGTGGAGAGGGCTCACTTCCCCCAGAGACCTATTCAATGTCAGTCATTTATGGTATGATTCTGTATAAGGTTTCAACCAAGGTCAGAACAAACTTGTTCCTCCATTCTGGTGCTATTGTTTTTGCCTACTATGTATTATTTGGTTGCAGCTGCCTGCTGCTTTCAGTGGGGTCACTCGTCACTGCTATTTTCAGCTCCAAAGCAGCTTTCCTTAGCTGTCTAGAGGTGGTGGTCATTTGTCACTAGCCCCAACTGCTTTTATCTGAAAGCTGTCTTTCCCATGTCTCTCCCTAGTTGCAAGTAGCTGCATTTTATTGGCAAGATACAAAGGCTGATACTTTTTGTGTATTTAATTTTATATCTTCCTACTTTACTAAAAGTATTTCAAGAATTTTTATCTGAATCTCCAAGTAAATCATCACAGCATCTGCAAATAGAGATAATATTTCCACTTTTAATCTTTATTTTTTTAAACAAAAATTCCACATAGTATTTAGTTTTTGGAGGGGGTTGAGGGGTAGGTGGGGAAGAGGGGAGGCAACAGAAATACTTTTTCTTGAACCACAAAAACTAATCTTGGAGTCAAGCCCCATGTAGACATACTATGACTTTTTGCCAGTTACTTCCTTTCTTCCCCAGGTTTCAGGGAATATCTAGCTTGCTCATATTAATACATTAGACATTTTTTACTGATTCCATTTACTTGAAATGCAGTCCCTAGGAACATGGGTAGGGTGCTCTGCTGATGTGATTCCCCAAATAGATTTGAGAATCCACAGTTGTTCCTGGTAGAAATACAGGAAAAAGAGCTTTTTAATTGGCTACTGAGACAGAATCAAGAATATATTTTAAAAGCACTAATTGGTCAGGGCTTGCCTGGCTATGTGAGAAGGCAAGGGCTGCTATAAGTCTCCCAGTGGGACTGTGTAGGTCACTACCATGTGGTCTATGAACTCCTGGCCCTATTGTTCCCTCTGATGTGTCTTTTATTTCCTACTATTTAGGGGTGGAATATTGGAAGAGGCTACATCCTAGTGAGTTTTAACAGGTGAGCCACCAGAAATCCTAGAGCCAGGTCTGGGGAGGAGCTGGGAGCCAACACAGCCACCAAGATACTCAGATGTCCTACAATATAGGGACTCATTCATTGGCCATGGTGCATTCAGAAATGAACTTAGTGAGACAAAAATCATGTGAAAATTACTCTAATTTTGAGCCTACTCTTTCCAGGGGCTGAGATGGTAAAAGAGAGGGTTGGTACCCACATGTAAGGGAATTTTGCTATACTTTCATCCTTTCTTTAACTTCTCAGTAGATATCCCTTTGTAAAAGGTAGTTGATTTTAATTGGTTAAATGATTCTAAGGCTCTAATTATTGGCAACTGATACTAGGAAGAATGCTCTATTGTGAGGATTCAAGCTGATAGCATTAGAAAAAAAATATTCATGCTCCCAGAGATATTTCTAAGACCTTAAGGGAAAACCTTATTCTAGAGCATCTGACTCACAATATGAGTATAAATTGAGATGAGAATCCCCAGAGTTTGCTACACACACAAACAACTTTATATATTAATTTTGTTTCCAGGCTAAGATCTAATCAGACAGTAAAAGAAATTCTAAGTTTAGGCTAATGAGAGGATTTCTGCTTATTATGTTTTACTCTGACAAGTCTGGGGGAAAATGGATTTTCCTTTTGTCAGACAGGCAATATGGAAATTGGATGATCCAAGTCACATACTTCAAGAGCCTCATTGTAATGCAGCCAGTTTCTCATTTTAATATCCATTCTCTCATTAATTGTTAACCAGTCAGAGTTGACTGCAACCTTCAGGAACACCTGCTTTTCCAAGGGTGAAACTGAACCCGCCACCATGCTTTTCCTTTGATATTTGAAAGTGCCACTGACCTCTTTTTATTAGTAAGCATACTAGTCTTATTAATAAAAAAGATTATATTAACCAGAAATTATGTCTCTTGAACTTTTAAAATGCCAGTTTTATATGAATTTGAGGTAATATTCAACAGCTTTTCATAGGACCAGATGATTTCCAGAAAAGCTGATTATCAAGATTACAATTATACAAAATTGGCAGAACAATTCTCAGGTATTGTAAATTAACAGTCACTTTGAGGCCTTCTAATATTCCAACAGAAGAATGGGCAGCAAGGTGGCACAGTGGATAAAGTACTAGGATTGAAGTCAGGAAGACCTGAGTTCAAATTTGGATTCAGATTACTAGCTTATGTGTGTGATATCCTGCGCAAATCACTTCACTCTCTTTACTTCAGTTTTCTGTAGTAAAATGAGCTAGAGAAGGAAATCTCAAGCCCATCCAATATTTTAGTTAAGAAAACCCCAAATAGAATCATGAAGAGCCAACCACAATTAGACACTCCAACAATGATGACTGAAAAATATTTCACACGTAAAAATTATCTTTTTCATATTTATTAAAATAGCTAATCATGGTTTGATAAGGAATTTATATTACTTTACACAAGAAATACTGCCTAATATTTACTGATAAATTTAAACTTTATCAATCAAATCAGTGACATGCTTCAGTTTCTTTTTTTTTAAAAAAGATTTTTATTGATTACTTGTTTCTTACATCATAATTACATCCTACATCCCTCTAACTTCTCCTCCCAAAGAGCCATTCTATATAACAATTTTTTTTAAGATTTAAAAAATCTTTATTGATATATTTTGATTTTGTACCACCTTTAATTCCCAGTGTTTCTTTTCTTCCCATTCCAGACTACCATCTCTTAAAGCAAAGTTTAAAAAAAATACATGTAAGAAAAAATACTAATACTTATTTGGTACTTTGTGATTTAGTACCAGACTTTCAAGCAATAATTGCATTTATCTTTGGTTGTTTGGTTTGGTTTAGTTTTTGCTTTGTATCTTTCACTAAAGTAAAGTATGTTCATTACTATGAACATACTTCCTGGGCCATATAAGAGCTTAATAAATGTTTCTTTATTGAGTGATGAAACACAGCACTATTCATTTCTGGTTGAGAGAGAGAGAGAGAAGAGGGTCAAGTTGACATAGTTCTTTTATGATTTTAAAATTTTATTTTGGGACAGCTAGGTGGCGCAGTGGATGGAGCACCAGCCCTAAATTCAGGAGGACCCGAGTTCAAATCTGATCTCAGATACTTAACGCTTCCTAGCTGTGTGACCCTGGGCAAGTTGCTTAACACCAGCCTGGGGGGGGTGGGGAATTATTTTTTAGAGAATGCTTCAATCTGTACTCAGATCAAATCACTGCCTTCTTTGGATATGGATAGGATTTTTCATCATAAATCCTTCAAAGAAGTTTTGGATGATTATATTACTGAGAATAACAAAGTCTTTTACAGCTGGCCACCCCAGAAGATTGCTATTACTTTGTATATAGTATATGTCATTTCATTCATGGAGGACATTCCAGGTTTGTTTTTTGTGTGTTTTTTTTTTTTTTTCTGAAAGCATCCTGCTCATCATTTCATTTCTTTCTTTTTTAAAAAAAATTTTAAAATTAATTTTATAATTATAAATTTTTTTGACAGTGCATATGCATGAGTAATTTTTCAAAATAACATTATCCCTTGTATTCATTTTTCCAAATTTTCCCCTCCTTCCCTTTACTCCCTCCCCTAGATGATAGGCAATCCCATACATTTTACATGTGTTACAGTATAACCTAGATACAATATATGTGTGTAAATCCAATTTTCTTGTTGCATATTAAGAACTGGATTCCGAAGGTATAAGTAACCTGGGTAGAAAGACAGTAGTGCTAACAGTTTATATTCAATTCCCAGAGTTCCTTCTCTGGGTGTAGTTGTTTCTGTCCATCATTGATCAACTGGAAGTGAGTTGGATCTTCTTTATGTTGAAGATATCCGCTTCCATCAGAATGTATCTTCATACAGTATTGGTTGTTGAAGTGTATAGTGATCTTCTGGTTCTGCTCATTTCATTCAGCATCAGTTCATGCAAGTCTCTCCAAACCTCTCTGTATTCATCCTGCTGGTCATTTCTTATAGAGCAATAATATTCCATAACCTTCATATACCACAATTTACCCAACTATTCTCCAATTGATGGACATCCATTTATTTTCCAATTTCTAGCCACTACGAAAAGAGCTGCCACAAACATTTTGGCACATACAGGTCTCTTTCCCCTCTTTAGTATTTCTTTGGGATATAAGCCCAGTAGTAGCACTGCTGGATCACAGTGTGATAACTTTTTGGGCATAGTTCCAAATTGCTCTCCAGAATGGTTGGATTCTTTCATAACTCCACCAACAATGTATTAGTTTCCCAGTTTTCCCACATCCCCTCCAACATTTATCATTATTTGTTCCTGTCATCTTAGCCAATCTGACAGGTGTGTAATGGTATCTCAGAGTTGTCTTAATTTGCATTTCTCTGATCAATAGTGATTTGGAACACTCTTTCATATGAGTGGATATAGTTTCAATTTCATCATCTGAGAATTGTCTGTTCATATCCTTTGACCATTTATCAATTGGAGAATGGTTTGATTTCTTATAAATTAGGGTCAGTTCTCTATATATTTTGAAATGAGGCCTTTATCAGAACCTTTAACTGTAAAAATATTTTCCCAATTTGTTACTTCTCTTCTAATCTTGTTTGCATTAGTTTTGTTTGTGAAGAAACTTTTTAGTTTGATGTATCAAAACCTTCTATTTTGTGATCAATAATGATCTCTAGTTCTCCTCTGGTCATAAATTCCTTCCTCTTCCACAGGTCTGAGAGGTAGACTATACTCTGTTCCTCTAATCTGTTTATGATTTCATTTTTATGCCTAAATCATGGATGCATTTTGATCTTATCTTGGTATATGGTGTTAAGTGTGGATCCATATCTAATTTCTGCCATATTAATTTCCAGTTTTCCCAACAGTTTTTTTCAAATAATGAATTTTTATCTCAAATGTTGGTATCTTTGGTTTTGTCAAACACTAGATTACTATAGATGTACTCTTTTTTGTCCTTTGTACCTAATCTGTTCCACTGATTGACTGGTCTATTTCTTAGCCAATACTAAATGGTTTTGGTGACTGCTGCTATAAAATATAGCTTTAGATCAGGTACACCTAGACCACCTTCATCTGATTTTTTTTTTTTCATTAATTCCCTTGAAATTCTCGACCTTTCATTCTTCCATATGAATTTTGGTGTTATTTTTTTCTAGGTCATTAAAATAGTTTCTTGGGAGTCTGATTGGTATAGCACTAAATAAATAGATTAGTTTGAGGAGTATTGTCATCTTTATTATATTCACTCGGCCTATCCATGAGCAATGAATGTCTTTCCAATTATTTAAATCTGACTTTATTTTTGTGGCAAGTGTTTTGTAATTTTGGTCATATAATTCCTGACTTTTCTTTGGTAGATGGATTCCCAAATATTTTATACTCTCGACATTTGTTTTGAATCGAATTTCTCTTTGTATCTCTTGTTGTTGCATTTTGTTGGTGATGTATAAAAATGCTGAGGATTTATGTGGATTTATTTTGTATCCAGCAACTTTGCTAAAGTTGTGAATTATTTCTAATAACTTTTTATTAGAATCTCTGGGGTTCTCTAAGTATACCATCATATCATCTGCAAAGAGTGACAGTTTGATTTCCTCATTACCTACTCTTATTCCTTTAATCTCTTTCTCGACTCTTATTGCCAAGGCTAGCATTTCTAATACAATATTGAATAGTAATGGTGATAATGGGCAACCTTGTTTCACTCCTGATCTTACTGGGAAAGGTTCCAGTTTATCTCCATTACATATTATGCTTACTGATGGTCTTAAATATATGCTCCTGACTATTTTAAGGAATAAATAATAATTCATTCTAGGCCACTAGGTAGCATGGAGATAAAGTGCTGGACCTCAAGTCAAGAGGTACCTAGTTCAAATTCTACTTCAGATGCTTTCCAATTGTGTGAGCCTACTCAGCTAGGTCACTTAATCTCTGTCTCCCACTGTTTCCTTATCTCTCTCTTTATTTTTATCTGTCTTATATCATAATATGATATACTAATATAATAATAGATAGACTTATTGATATTATAAAATATATAAAATATACATAATAATAGCAAAATTTCCTAGGGTTTTTAGAAAGATGAAATAAGATTAAATTTGTAAAATATTTTGCAAAATTCTTAAAGTCTATAAAAATACTATTATTATTATTATTCTTTTTTTAATCTCTCTTCTCTTGACTTTGTAGACAGTAAATTGTCCTTATTATATCCCTATCTTTTTGTTAATTACCCTCTTATTTTGAATGACAGTTTTAATTAATAGAACCTATAATCTCTAATATCTGTCCCCTTTCACAAATTTTTTAGAGGGCAGAGACCTTTGCTATAGCAGAAATTCAGGGAAAAACACCAATTTTTTTCTCAGTACTCTGAAGAGTTCATGTATTTTATTCTTTCATTTGCTTGAGAATACAGTATGATTCTTCTTGATTTTTCCCTTGTTGCTTATTTATTTGGTTCACCTGTCCTATTAAATGCTTTTCTATTTGTTTTATGGCTTTCATTTTGCCTTTTGGTAGAGAAGATACTTGAATGGTGATTCGAGGTCTCTTTACATAATTGTGAATGGCCCAAATATTCAACATTGAATATAGGGTAGTAAAAGATTCTAAAGTTGAATAGGACTTTTATTACATATTTATTTTAGAGCATGCCCATCTCTATTATCTCTACATGGGACTATAGGAAAATCAATCAGGATAAAAAAATCAAGTAGATATAACAAGTTTCCATCAGATCCTTTCTTTTGTTCCCTCAATGTTATACTTTATATCAATAGTAATTAAGTTTTAATGGAAGTTGTTGCCATTAAAGTTTTTCTCTTTGTACTAATGGCCAGAAGCTGCTTGATCCTACTGAGAAAAGAATTTGTGGCTTGTTTGTTTCTTCCTTTCTTCAAGGAAAACTTGAAGGTTCACTTTACACATTCATAATTTATAAGTTACTAAAGAAATGCCTTAGGCTGACAGTTCTTGGAACTCTTTGCCATTGGATTTCACTGTCATTGGATCCTGTTCTGAGAAAAGATGAATGGAAATAAAAGGTTTTGATATAGTTCATATATTATGAACAATTTGGGGACTGAAATCTTCAAGTATTCCTAAGTGAGTGTTTATATTTATTTCTTTGCTTTTGTATATGCAGACTAAGTTGCATAATCTAAATCTTAATTCTCCAACTCTCTTACACACACTATGTTTGCAGAACTATTGTCCCCTAATATATATTACAGGTTTTCCATCTCTGTGTCATTTTTCAACCCATTCCCTATGCCAGAAATGCCTTTACTGCAACCCCAGTTCTGCCCTTTAAATCTTAGTCATTCTTCAAGGTTCAGCTCAAATGCCATATCTAACAAAATAATCTTTCCCTGATCTCCCCACAGATGGAAATGCAGCTTTTTCGGTTCTTACATAAATTTTCATTTTTCTTATACTCCTACAATCTATTCTATATTATGATTACATATGATGTATATATATATATGTATATATATATGCATATATCCCTAAAAATCTAAGCCTTATGAAGGATAAGGGTCATAATTCATTTAAACTTCACATAGCTATTTATTTAGCTATTATTATTATGTAGACAATGGTACTGTCACTTTTTCACTAAGGGCCCTCATGTGGATTAGAACCTTCTCTAAAACAGAGCTAACAAGCCCAATCTGATACAATTTATTTCTTTTTCTTTTAAATAGTGATGCCAGACTTAACTCAGAAAAGGTCATTTGAATTAAATAACAATAAATAAATCACAGAAAATTTGTCCCATAAAACTTAAACTTATTCTTCCATAGATATCTACATACTCAATGAGAATTATATGTGGGACATCCAAACAGAGAATTCACTTGACTAAGGCACACATGCCTTAAAGACCACAATGTCTGATCATTGCACTGCTGTCTAGCAGACATTTCTGAAGCTCTCCATTTTTGATGGTGGGCCATTCACTAGGCAGTGTGCACAATAGGTAAATAACAATAATGATATCTGAAATCATAATGATGGCTCCATGTTGGCTCAAAGCCCATATAATGTCCCCAGAGCAGAGTCCTCCATTCCTCTTATCCAGTACAGAAGTTTTCTGCCTACATGAGAATTTTCTTCATCTCTCTAGCTGCTAGCATTTGTCCCATAAAACTTAAACTTATTCTTCCATAGATATCTACATACTCAATGAGAATTATATGTGGGACATCCAAACAGAGAATTCACTTGACTAAGGCACACATGCCTTAAAGACCACAATGTCTGATCATTGCACTGCTGTCTAGCAGACATTTCTGAAGCTCTCCATTTTTGATGGTGGGCCATTCACTAGGCTCCTCTTCTCTCTATGCAGTGTGCACAATAGGTAAATAACAATAATGATATCTGAAATCATAATGATGGCTCCATGTTGGCTCAAAGCCCATATAATGTCCCCAGAGCAGAGTCCTCCATTCCTCTTATCCAGTACAGAAGTTTTCTGCCTACATGAGAATTTTCTTTATCTCTCTAGCTGCTAGCATCCCTTATTTATTTTTTGAAAATTATGATTTTATGGGAGCAGAGCAAAGATGACAGAAGGAAGCCAACATTCTTGCTGAGATTTCCCAACACACTCTTTTATAACAACTTTAATAAAAATTCCAAATCAAATTCTGAGTGGAAACACTAACAAAAGTCATGTTGAGTCATTTTTTTTTAACCCAGGGAAGCTTGGGAAGAAATAAAGCATGTGAGGATTGGCCAGGAAGGTACAGGTGGAAGTGTTACCACATCAGCTGTGGGCTAGGGCAGAGGAGCAACCAAGGGCCCAGGAATAGTAAGAAACTGAATACTTGTTCAGAAGAGATCCCAAGGGATCCTTGTGGGAGGAGCAATGAGTGCCATCTGGCAGCTTTGTTGCCCACTACCTCTAGTTCTAGAGTGGAAAAGAGCAGTAGTGAGGAAGCTGGTGTACTGTGTAAGGATCAGAACACAGATTAGAGAGCAGGAACCAGCCCTCTTCCCAGATTGTTTACTTTGGAAGTATGAACATAAAAGACAGAAGCTCAGGTCAGAAAAATCCTTCCTCCCATCCCACCCCCTGAAGTGAATAGAGCTCAATTCTAACTTAAAGTCCAAAGTCAGAAAAAAGTCAGGAAAATAGGCAAACCACTTCAACATCAAAAGCTGACCATAAAAATATACTAGGACTTCAGGGAAACTAAAGATAAACTCAGCAGAAGACAACAATTTAAAAACATCTATAAGCAAAGAGTCAGAGAAAAATTGGAAGATTGGAATAAGACCAACAAGAATTCCTAGGTTAGGAATTTCTAAAAGAAGGAGATTTAAAATGAACCAAAAAAGTGATTTCATAGATCAAATAAGAGTTGTAGAGGAAAAATTAAGGGGGAAAACAAAAGTTATACAAGAAATTCTTAGTAGTATATGGCACTTACACAAGAACTAGCCATGTGTTAGGGCTTAAAAACCACAAAACCAAATGCAAAAAATCAGAAATATTAAATGTATCATTTTCAGATCATAATTCAATAAAATTCCATTCAATAAGGGGCAACAGAAAAATAGATTAAAAACTAATTAGAAATTAAATAATCTAAATAACTAAAAAACAAACACAAAAACAATCACTAATTTCATTAAAGAGTATGATAACTATGAAACAATGTGCCAAAATGTATAAAATGCAGTCAAAGCTATACTTAGGGGAAAATGTAAATCTTTAAATGTTTACATCAATAGAAAGAACAGATTAATAAATTGGATATGCAACTAAAAATTTTATAAAAAGAATAAATTAAAAATCCCCAATTAAATGCCAAATTGGAAATCATGAAAATCAAAGGAGAGGTAAATAAAATTGAAGGTAAAAAAAAAAAAAAACCTCACATTGAAGTAATAAATAAAACTAGAAGTTGGTTTTATGGGAAAACAAAATAGATTAAAGTATTGGTTAATTTGGTTTAAAAAGAAAAGAAAAAAAGTAGATTCCAGTAACAAAAATGAAAGGTCAAGCTTACTATCAATGAAGAGGAAATTAAAACAATTATTAGGAGCTATTTTGCCTAATTATATACCAGTTAATCTAATCATCCAAATCAAGGGAAAAACAAATATATAAATATGAATTGCCTAAAATGGATCATTTTAATTATGTAAAATTAAAAAAGTTTTACACAAACAAAACCAATGCAACCAAAATTAAAAATGGAAAACGGAAAAGTGGATGAAAAAATTTTATAGTAAATATCTGTGGTAAAGACATAATTTCTCAAATATATTAAGAATGGAGTCAAATTTACAATTTATATAATTTATAATTTTATTTATATATTTATAATTTATTTATTTATAATAATACTAGTTATTCCTCAATTGATAAATGATCAAAGGAAATGAACAGATAGTTTTCTAATGAAGTCAAAGTTATCTATATTCTTATGAAAATGTACTCTAAATCATTATTGGTTAAAGAGATGTAAATTTAAAGAAACTGAAGCACCACCTCACACTTATCAAATTGGCTCATATGACACAAAAGGAAAATAATGAATGTTGGAGTAGATGTGAGAAAATTGTGACACTACTGTACTGTTATTGAAGTTGTGAATTGATCCAACCATTCTGGAGAGCAATTTGAAACAATCAAACTGTGATAACAATAACTTGTGATCCAGGAATAGCACTACTAATTCTGTATTCTAAGATATCATAAAAAATGGGAAAAGACTCAAATGTACAAAAATATTTATAGCAATTCTTTTTGTGATGGCAAAGAGCTGGAAATTGAGAAAATGTCCATTAAGTGGGGAATGGCTGAACAAATTGTACTATACAAATGTTATGGGATAATATTGTACTGTAAGAAATGACAAGCTGGATGATTTCAGAAAACCTGGAAGGATTTATATAAACTAATGCTAAGTAAAGTGAGCAGAACCAGGAGAACATTATATACAGTAATAGTAATGTTGTGTGATAATGAATTATGATAGACTTGGCTCTTCTCAGTATTACAATGATCCAAGACAATTCCAAAAGATTCATGATGGAAAATGCTATTCATGTCCAGAAAAAGAACTATGGAGTCTGAATGCAGATTGAAGCATGCTATTTTCACTTTTCTTTTTCATGGTTTTCTCTTTATTCTGTTTCTTCTTTCAAACATGACTAATGTGAAAATATATTTAATATGATTGTATTATGTATAACCTATATCAGACTGCTTACCATCTTGGGAGGGGGTACAAGAAGAAGGGAGAAAAATTGGAATTCAAAATCTTATAAAAAGTGAATGCCTAGGGGCAGCTAGGTGGTGCAGTGTATAGAGCACCAGCCTTGAAGTCAGGAGGACCTGAGTTCAAATGTGATCTCAGACACTTAACACTTCCTAGCTGTGTGACCCTGGAAAAATCACTTAACCCCAACTGCCTCAGCAAAAACAAAAAAATCCCCCAAAAACCAAAAAAACAAGTGAATGTTGAAAACAATTTTAAAATTCTGACTACACAGTGAAACAATTCCACTTTTGGTGGTATTTAAAAGATCATAGAAAATGGCAGAAGAACAGAAGGTTGTAAGAAGAAAAATGTCCTAATTTTCAAAATAGTGCTGCAAACATAATATGCGGATTACATAGGTAAATGAGCTTGATTTTGATTCATGATGAAATTCTAGAATGGGTCATTAAAGAGATGATTAATGAAAATTTAAAAAGGGAATCAATGATTATGAAGGAACAGCATGGCTTTGTTGAAAACATGTCATAGATCATGACAGATTAATTTTGTTTCCTTTTCTGATTTTAGCAAAATATTGATATACAATTTTTATGAGAAAATAGAGAAATATGAACAAATAAATGGGTTCAGAACTTGTTGGACAGCCAGACACAAAATAGTTGGCTTTTGTTTTGTTTTTGTCTCCTGGACCAAATTACTGATTGATAAAGGAAATAGTGTGGCTATAATTCCCCTAGATTTTTTTTAATTATAGTTTTTATTAACCAAGTATATGCATGGGTAATTTTATAGCATTGACAATTGCCAAATCTTTTCCTCCAATTTTTCCCTCCTTCCCCCTCCCCCCTGCCATGGCAGGTTAACCAATACATGTTAAATATATTAAAGTATAAATTAAATACAATATATGTACACATGTCCAAACAGTTGTTTCACTGTATAAAAAGAATAGGACTTTGAGACAATGTACAATTAGCCTGTGAAGGACATAAAAAATTCTGGTGGACAAAAATAGAGGGATTGGGAGTTCTATGTAGCCATTCATAGTCATCTCCCGGAGTTCTTTCACTGGGCGTAACTGGTTCAGTTCATTACTGCTCTATTGGAACTGATTTGGTTCACCTCATTGTTGGGCCATGTCCATCAGAATTGATCATCATATAGTATTGTTGTTGAAGTATACAATGATCTCCTGGCCCTGCTCATTTCACTCAGCATCAGTTCATGTAAGTCTCTCCAGGCCTTTCTGAAATCATCCTGTTGTTCATTTCTTACAGAACAATAATATTCCATTATATTCATATACCACAATTTATTCAGCCATTCTCCAATTGATGGGGCATCCACTTACTTTCCAGTTTCTGGCCACTACAAAGAGGGCTGCCACAAACTCCCCTAGATTTTAATATTAGGTTTTATAGTTGGAGCTTTCAATCAATAAACGTTAACACTTCTTGGCTCTTTCTGTCACTATTGTTCCTTTCTGACACACGGATTAAAAGTATGGACTGTCATAGGCAAGCTAATCATGCTAACGTGTTAGCCAACTAATAAGGGTATTTCTTTTTTCAGATAATTTAATGCCTTAATCCAGTAAAGCTACTTATATATTAAGAAGCCCCATATCAAAAATTTAATTTCTAAATTTATAGGGAACTGATATGAACCTAGAAGGACATCTTTTTTTCTAAAGGTCAAAGGGCCAAAGAACATTAATAGACAATTCACATAAAACAAAGAAATATTTGAAAAATATTCAGCTTCATAAAAATGATAGAGCTTCAAATTAAAACAACAATAAAGTTTCATTTCATGTTCACCAACAGGGATAAATAATGATAAAACTCAAAGTTGCTCACACTATAAGAAATAGGTACATCGTCATGTTGCACCAATATAAATTGGTGCAATTTGGAAATGTGGAGTAAGAAAAATGAAATAGAACATCTCTCTGTCCCCTCTCCACTCATCCTGTCTCAATAATTCAACTTTTTATTTACTTCAAATATACCAAGAGATGCTATCTTATATATCCATTATAATATAATTCAGATTATAAACCACTAAATGACACAGTAGATATTTGATGAATTTGCCACCTGATGATGATGATGATGATCAGAAAGTAAATCAAAAATTAAATTCACCTCAGTGAACTATCATCCTGGTTACATTTCTCCATCTTGTTCAAAAGGGCAAATTACATAGAAAAAAAACTTTAATAATATATCTAAACTGCAAGGCTATCTATTACATAAATAAAAACAGTTCTTGAGTTCCAAGAAAAAGTTACAAGCCTTGGATAAAAACAAAAAGAGACATATCCTATATTATTTCATTTGAGGGATACCCCTAAATAGAGTCACTGTCAACCATAGTGCCTGAAATTCCCAGCATTAAAATCAGTCTGATGTAGTAAGATATTGTTTTTATAGAAAACATCCATTAATTTGTAAATGTGATCATTGAAAGGGATCATATATTGCCATTAATAACACTCAACATGGCTCTATTTCTAAATTAAAAATGGTAATCAAAGCCTCAAGGGGAAAAATGGTATAAAGAAGGTAAAGAGATGAGTTGTATGAGAGAGAGAAGAAAAGGTCTGCACCACTGGGCATTCACTGCCCAAAGATCTGGGGATGGTGGTGGTGATGACAGCATTGTGGGGTCTGGGAGATGAGAGTACAGAATGAAATTACTGTTGTGGGAATGTCCTGAAAGATGATAGCCAAAAGGAAAGTGGATATTGAAGATAGGATGTCTTCAACATTTTTCTTAAGCCTAGTCTTAAATCTACTGATTATTCAGAAAAAAGTCAGCAGTTTTCTTCCCTCAGGACTCTCTGCCCCTTTAAATGATATCTTCTTTTTATAAGCTTTATTAACTAATGACAATTAGTAAGACTACATTTTCCAAGAAATTTGCAGTCTGAATTCAGTGAAATGTCAATGTAAATTGTTACTATGTGAGATAAGAACAGTGTTAATGGGGGATCATTTGCAATTATCATGCTATCTAACATTACCATTTCCTCTATAGCTTAATCATGAAACATAGAAAAGCAATTATTGAGGGGAACTGGTAATGAGATTAATTTACACTATAGAAATCACACAAACACATTAATTTGTACCAGTCAATCTCTCAATTATTTTAAAGAGTTGATGGGCCCTGAAATAACCTGAAAAGTTGCACCAGCTCATTTTGGATATAAATATTTCTCTTGCATTTCACTGCTCCCTCTTCCCCCAAAACAGTCGTAGGATTTTGTACTATTAGCAAAATTGAACTATGATATAAAATTATAATAGGGAGTTCTTAAAAGACTACAGGGTCTTTGTCTCCTGCCCTCCTCCTCATCCAATCATATAGCTTTAGAACTTATGTGACATCAGTAAGGTGATAGTATAATGCCTATGTTAGCCTGATAAACTGTATCATAACTATAGGAATAAAATCTGTTATTAAAGATTTTATTTCCACCAGTAACATAAAAATGTTCTATGGGAATATGGCATTTGATATAGAAAGAAGATAAACAAAGGACTATTACCCTGTAGAAAAATTAGCTTTAAAGGTCAGATGGATGTGAATGTAAAATAAATTGTTAAGAACATGGTCAAGATCTACTGATTAGCAGTTTAGTATTTCAATTAAAGATGGGTTTCAGACATGTAGTCTATTTTGGAAAAAAATTTATTCTAATTCCACTGGATTTTTAAACTTTTAAAACATTTCAATCCTATCCCACTTAAATTGGTTCTTTAATAGTTCTAGTAGCCACTGAAAATAGAAATCATTGTACTATGGAAAGAGCATTGACTCTGGAGCTAAAGGAGTTAAAATTTAGCCCCTAATATAATTTATGTGATCTTGTGCAAGTCACGCAACACCTCTGCACTTTAGTTTTCCCATGTGTAAAATGAGGGGTTGGATTCAATAATACCCGAGATTCCATCTAGCCCTAAACTGATGATCTTATTTAAGCTACAAATAAATTTCAGTTTTGGCTCTGTCACTATTAAAATTCTAAGCAATTTATTTATCTTTGATACTTTTGTACTCTTGTGAAGACTTGTCCATTTGTAAAGTGATAGCTCAATTTCATATTTTCAAACTAAGCTTACCATTAAAAAACTATCAGATCAACATAATTTCAAAGACGGTGAAAAATAATATAAATACCAAATAATCTCCAAATTGAACCAAGGAGAATAAATCAACGGCTACCCAAAGTGGACCTCTATTTTTTGGTCTTTCAGAGCCTTTATAGCCAAGTTCCCCTTCGATATATTCAATATACCAACTGGAATGAAAGTGGTAGTCAAATATCTGACAGATTTCATGCAGAAAAAGGGTTAGACGATCAGAGCTTCATCTGAGAAGGCTACAGGGAAGCAGATTTAGCTCTTTTATAAAAACCTGTTTAACTAAGAGAAATGTCCCGAAGCAATGAGTTTTCTGATATTTGGAATTACCATGAGTATACTAAATGTCCACCAAGCAGAACTGTTATAGAAGATTTTTCTGCATGAATAACTGAATAAATAAATAATCAAGCATATAACGAGTGCTGATTATGTGCCAGGCACTGTGCAAACACTGAGGATACAAATATAAAAAGCAAGACAATTCTTGTCCTCAATATACTTATATTCTATTAGGGAAAGACAGCATGAGGACACCAGAAGTGAGTGGTAGGAAAGCTGTAGGTATAAGGAGAGTCAGGCTCCTTCTTTCCAGGAATATGTATTAATTTAATTACCATTTCCAGAGCCAGAATTAGGAAATAAGCTAGGGCTAAGAAATCTCTAAAGACACTTTTAACTACCTAAGAGTCTATGTAGAACAATTTTATTGCTTTTGTGGATAAGAAACAGTGTGGTTTAATGGAAAAAGCACTGAAAAAAAATCAATAAACCTAGGATGGAGTCTTTTTTTCTGGCTATTTTCGTGCACAAATCATTGTATTGTGCTGGTCTTATTTTCCTAATATGTAAAATGAGGAGTATAATATTTATAGTACTTAACTCACAGCATCACTTGGTAAACCATTCAATGATACATAAATGTGAACTATTATTATTATTATATCTTAGTATACTAAAACAAAACAAAACATTTACTCCAGGAAAACAACTAGAAGAAGAAATACATTCCCAGTTTATATGTCACCTTAGTATATTTTGGCTTCCTTAGTAATGTCAAAAATAAGGTAAATATTAGAAGACCTCATTTATTTCTAATGAAATATCTGGCATTATTTCATCACTATTAGTTTTCAGAAAGGACTTTTTAGCAACTTTAAGATAGAGGTTGAAAAAAACATTTCAGAAATAACATTTCAAAGTGTCAGAATAGTGACATCTAGTGTTAGAATTAAATGCTTATTGTAGAATTTAAAAGAGGATAGAACCTTGGCTATATTTTCTCCCCTTGATCAAATATCACTGAAGGGCAAACATTGGAATTTGTAGTAGCCAGAGTCATCTGGGGAAAGTGTACAGTTTAAAAATATTGATTTCCTAGGACACACATTAACTGAACTAGTTGAGATATAAGGCCTTTGTCATCTCTATCATTCTATGAAATAGATGTTCTCAATGTAAATTATAAATAGAGAGGTGCATCTATATATGTAAAGAAAATGGTTTTCTATAGGCTTAATCACAGAAAAGGGATCTGGTAATGAGGATCTATTAAACTAATTATAAAGTACAGCCACAACCAAGTGATCCCTTCATGAGGTTCTTTGAGTGAATCATGAGGTCTTTGAGTGAATCTGAGAGACAGGCAACTCTTAGGATGCACTGGTCTCCTTTAAATGGTATGTGAGGCTGGAGGAAAGGAAGCCACAAGGAACCTGAAAGCAGCTACCTTGCAAAAATTGAGGCTAGAATTCTAGATGTGAGGTTCTGTGAGGTGATGGGGCACCAGGTGTTGGGACCAATGTTCTGTTGCTGAAACTACTCTGAGGTCCTAGGGTGGTAATGTCTTTGCATTGTCTTTCTTCCTTTAGACTCCCTTATAAAAAGCCTGAATATACTTTTTCTGGGTAGAAAAAGGTCTTTGAAACATTCTTTATTTTGAATGTTTAATTTTTCTTAACTTCTGGCTTTTTTCTACATTTGTATTTAATGAAAGTAAGAAGGGCAGTTAAAAGAGATGGGAAGGGAATTGACTCCAGAGAAGAGGGAGAATTAGATCTGACACTGATTTTTTTTTTTTTTTGTTCAGGGTATTACTTTTAATTGGGGGCTAAAGAGATAAAAATGACAGAAGGAATGACAGATCCTATAATACAACTTTCCAAAGCAGAGGATGAGGAAAATCATTGTAGGATGAGCATATCTTGTCTTATTATGCTTTGTTCTATTGTGCTTCTCAGATATTGTTTTGCCATGTGTGTATATATATATATATATATTTTTTTTTTTGCTGAGATAATTAGGGTTAAGTGACTTGCCCAGGGTCACACAGGTAGGAAGTATTAAGTGTTTGGGACCAAATTTGAACTTGGGTCCTCCTGACTTCAGGGCTGGTGCTCTATTCACTGTACCACCTAGCTGCCCTTGTGTGTATGTTTTTAATACACATAATTTTGAAAGAAGTTCTACTATGGGTAATATTATATCAAACAACATTGCATGCTACAAAGATATCTTTCATGAAAAGAAGAGTCAATCTGTGTGGTAAACTTCATTGTTTTATCTTAAGGAATTACTTAAGGAATTGGATATTTAAGGAATTTATTTTAGGAATTGTCAGCAACCACTCTGATCAGTCAGCAGACATCAACATTAAGGCAAAAAAAAGATTCTGACTCACTGAAAGCTTAGATGAAAATGATCATTTTTGAGCAATAAAATATTTTGAAATTAAGCTATGTACATTTTTAGACTTAATTCTATTACCCATAATAGATTATAGTTTAATGTACATATAACTTTTATATGTACTAGTAAATTAAAAAAAATTATTGTGATATTTGCTTTATTGCTCTGGTGTAGAACCAGCCCCATAACACTTCTGATGTATACCTGAACATGAGTCAGAAACAGGGTAAAAAGGAAATATGGGAATATCTCCAATATTAAACAATATATATTAATATTCACCTACACTTTAAGATGATCCTTGTATTTTGTTTGGTACTCTATCCCCATTTATTTTGCAATAACTTTTTCCAAAATTACTATCCAGAGAGCCATCCCTTATAAAAAAGAATAAAAAAAGTTGAAAGGAAAAAAAAAACAATTTGGCAACAGTACCTAAAATATCCATCAAATCAATATACATACAGTATTTCAAATCCAAAGATCCTAAGGGAATATAGTAAATAGCCGCCTGGGCTTTGAGTCAGGAAGATGAGAGTTCAAATCCTGCTTTAGTCACTTACTATATGGACAAGAAACTTGACTTCTTTAGCCTTGGTTTCTTCATTTGTAAAATGAGAATAATGATAACACTTGCTTCCTAGGGTTATAGTGAGATCCAAATATGACAACTTGTATAAAGTGCTTGTCAAACTTCAATGTACTGTTATAAATGCTAGTTATCAACATTATCATCATTTTAGAGTAAGAAGTCAGGAAGATCTGACTTAAAATAATTCTACAGTCACTAGCTGTATGATCTTTGGAAGATCTTTTAACCTTCTTAGCCTCAGTTTCCTCATCTGTTAAATGAAGGCATTACACTAGATGCTTCCAAGTCCCTTCCAACTTTAAGTTCCAATATACATACATTTGAATTATTCTTTATTGAAGATAAGCTTGATCATTATAATGATGCAGTGCTTAAGATATTTTGGTTTTAAAAATTCATCACCCAGTGACTTACCTTCTGATGATGACCATACCCCAAGTAATAAATGTGTATTAATACACTTCCCTGCTCAATGAGACCTTCCAGAGTTTGATTGAAAGAATATTCAAGAAGTTAGGACTGTTTCCATACCACAATGAAGCATTAGGATAGAATCCTATTTGTAAAGTACAGTTTTTGAAATTTTAATAACAAGGAGTTAACAATGAAATTGAAGAAATTATCAGTGGTATTGTTTTAAAATCTTATGGATTTTTAAAATCATGAAAGCTATAAACTACCACAGGGAGAACATTTATCTTTGGAATGATTGCTTTTAAAATATTTTTCTGTTATTTCTGCAAATCATGCCTTCTACCTCATCATTTGATAGGCTAGAGGAAGAATACTACAAAATAATTGTTCTTAATTTTTCATACTGACAATCAAGCCTTTATGCTATTCTCATTGGCTATTCAAAAGCAAATGAATGTTTTACCAAAATTTGTTTGATAATTTGGAGTTTCACTATAAGCAGTAGCTCATGTATCTATCAAAACAAATTGAAGAGGGAAGGAGCAAACCATCGTTTACCCATTGCAATGGCTAGCAGAGAGTATGACCAGAATGCAAGATTTTCAGGGAATCTCAATCAGAAATATGTAACTTGGGGTTTACATAGATCTTTGAGATAAATGATTACTCATTGAATTTTTTTTTTTTAACATTTTCCTACCTTTTTGTTGTTGTTTGGTTATTTTTCAGTTGGTTATTTTTTCAGTTGTTGTTTGGTTATTTTTCAGGTCGGTCCTCTGGATTCTACACAGATTATTCCCACTATACCACACAGCCTTGGGATGGAATGTTCATAGTTAATCCTTTTATTTACCCATTTTTTTCAAGAGGATTTTTGTGAAGAATTAAAGTATTAATATAAGTAAAAGATTTGGGGAGATAGGACCTGAGTTTGAATCCTAGCTCTGTCACTTACTACCTTCAAATCCAGGAAAAATCATTTAAGCTCTCTCTGTCTCACTGTCTTTATTAGTAATGAGGGGGTTAGACCAGATTTCCAGATTTAAAACTGTGGCATACAAACCAGCTCATTAGCTGGTTTTAATCATTTGAAAATACAGGAAAACTGATAAGTTTTCTCATACTGTAATGATTCATTGTGTTCAGAACAATGTAAGATAAAGTTATTGGTAGTTAAAATTCCTATTAAGTCTTTTCAAGGGTAACCTTGTCCTGAGGGTGAGTTTAAACTCATAGAATTAGAACTTGAATAATAGGTTATAGACCATGTAATCTGACCTTTGGATTATACAGATGGGGAAATTTTGGTGTATAGGGATAAAATAATTTGTCTTATTCACATAGCTGGTAACTGTCAGAAGTGAGCCAAACCCAAATATTCTAAGTATTTCAAGTAGATATATGTCATTTTCAGACACTGGGGGAAGACAAAATCCAATGCCAAGTTTATTACGAATTTCCTAGTATAAAACTGAAAATCAAGACTATGTAGAAAATCAGCTTTCCTGCCAAATCACAAAGGATGTCCTGCAGAGGGTACAAATGGAAGTGGTCTCTATTTTATGGCGAGTTTCTCCAAATGTTCCTCTTTTGCAGGTGTCATGATATTAATGTCATCAAACTCAGGGTTGCTATCACACTCATTTTATAAGGGAAAAAATCTAAATATGGAGTCATAGGACCTAAATTGGAACCCAAGTTCTGATACTGAATAGCTGTGTGACTATGAACAAGTCACACATTGAATGTCAGTTTCTTCAATTAAAAATGAGATGAACAAACCCCTTTTGCCTCTAATGTACTTTGAAATTTTATATCTACGATATTGTTATATTTATTATGATCTTTAGTTAAATCAATACTCCTTTGAAATATCAAATTAATTATTTAAATTAAAAACAAAAAATCAAAATGATGGAAAAATAAATACTCATTGAGTAATTCAACACTAAATAAAATATGGAAAGGGTAGGTCCAAATGGGAAATAAAATGAATCAAGGACTTAGTTGAAGGAGGAGTCTGGTGGTGAATCACATTTGGAAAGCTGCATAGTACTTTCAATGAATCCACACTATTGCAAAAGTCTATTGAAACTATTATCCTCCTAATGAATATATATTTCATGATCTTGGAATTAAATTGCAGGTAATCCAAAGAATAAAGAAAAGGTCTAAGATAAGTTAGCTATTGCCATTGATGATGGCTTGTCTTCAGGGGCATAAAAAAACCGTCATCAATGACATGTATGATCACAAAAGGAGATGGATCAGTTTTGCAGTAAGAATGAGGGAGTAAAGATAGCTTGAGGGCTGTATTGGTGTCTCTAAAATATGAAAAAAAATCAGAAGATGGCCTCTAGCTTATTAAGAATATCATTTATAGAGGTCAACATGGACAAAAATCTCACAGAAAAAAGGAAGAAAACGTCAAAAAAAAAAAACACCAATGAAGAGAGTGCCTATAGAATGATATTTTGAATCCATTTAAGTGGTCAATTAAAGAAAAATCTCTAATATTATTGGGAATAGAAATATAAAAATCAAAAAATTTCTACCCTCATGGAGTTTATGTCCTACTAAGAAGGCTAGTCAGGGATCTGGGATATACAGACATTCTTTGATTGTTTCTCATTTGCTTACTGCTCAAAAACCTTTTGTTGGATGCTGAGTTGGAACTGAGAATGCAAAGAACTCCAGAGGAGAAATTCATTCTTGCTCTAAGATTCTGGATAGGGAAAGAAATAGCAACAGCCTACTTTTCCAGTTGGGCTGCTATGAAGCCATGAACACATACTATTAATTTGTATATACAAAATTATTTCAAAAGGGAGAGAGCACCAATAATCTGGGCATTCAGGAGAGGTATCATTTAGAAAGTAACACCTGAGCCTTGAAAGCAGGGAAGAATTACTAGAGTAGAGGTAAGCAGGGAGAGCATTTCAGGCATGGAGGTCACTGCACAGAGACATGAGGTAGAAAATGAAATGTTATAAATGAGGAACATTAAGAAGTCCAGTTTGTTTAGAATATAGAGTGTGAATGGGAGTAATCTGGGAAGATGAACTAGAATTAAAGATTTTGAGGTTTTTATTTTTTAAAATATCTTATTTTTCCTAATTAATGTAAAAACAATTCACTAAATTTTTTTTAAGTTTCAAATTCTCTCCCTCTCTCCCTCCTTTTCCCCCTTATTGAGCAGGCAAGTAATTTGATATAGGTTATGCATATGGAGCCATGCAAAATATATTTCCATATGAATCATGTTGTGAAAGAAAACAGACAAAAAAAATCCAAAGAAAAATGGAGGAAGTAAATGAAACATTTGCTTTGATCTGTATTAACTATCAGTTCTTCCTCTGGAGATGTTAGTATTTTTCATCATAAACTGTGAAGGGCTTTAAATGACAAATACAGGAGTTTGAATTTTATATTTGATTTTAAAATTTTGCAGTTTTATACTCCAGCACAATTCATCAGTGTGAGAGTAGAAGTGGAGAAAACAGGTATTGGGAAAAATGCAGGATTTGGGTCTAACAAGGAACAAATGCCAAGAAATAAAGGACTTGATTTTGCAGCATAAAGTTAAACTGGTTAATTACATACTTTTTAAAGGATAGAAAATGGCTTATATTAGGGATTAGAGAGAGTCCCAACATGTACACAAAAAATAGGTTTTGAAGTGAAAGAGACAGAGATGTGGGAGTATAGGAATTCGTGGCCCAAAAGAAGAATGTCAGGGTTCTAGATCATGGAGATTGAACAGTTATCGGTGATGTTCTCACAAACAAGGGTATGTAGATCATGGGAGTTAAAAATATCAATGAATAGGGAGTCTGGGGTAGTTGAAGGAATACCAACATGAATACTGATAGCCCTAAGTATGAGTCCAGGGGCTGGGATATCTTTTTAATAGTTTGAAAGAATAAGCAAAATATAACTATCACTGTCATTTCAATAGAATGATTGATAACTATTGATGACAATGGAATTTACATTGCACGTATGACAGTTTTAGTAGACTTACTGACTTAACTAAGTTTTGGTTCTTCCCACCATTAACAGTGGTGACTGCAAAAATCCTGGGTTAACTGGAGTGATGGTATAAATACAAGTCAATCCAGTTTATAACAACCTCCTCCAAAACCCAGATCCTGTTCTAAACTAAGAGACATTCATCTATACTTCAATGATTAGCAGTGAAGCTAATTATAGGTTCTTCATAGAACAGCCACTAGAGGGCAAAGATGTTACAAACATTTCAGTAATTCTGATGGAAATTGAGGAGTGTGTTGACAAAAACATGCCATTTAATATACTATGTCACTATCCCTAAAAATAGGACACAGCATGCTTTTTTAAAGGTATAGTATAATTAGATATTTCACTGAATCATAGTTTTAGAGCTAAGCAGAGAGTTTAGAGCCACTATAATTCAACCTCCTTAGTTTACAGTTGAGAGGCCCTAGGATGCAGAGGACAAATAAAAACCCAGAGTTGGATTCAAACCTTCAGCTTACAGATGATCTAGACTATGATATTTTAAAAAATATCTGCTCATTTCCTATCTCATCATTATGTGAAATTTTTCTCTGTGTTTTTACGCAAATCCTCAAATGACCATTTGCCCAAGCACTGGAATTTTTCTTCTAATTCTTTTAGAATAATGGGGTGACTACTTCTACTCAATCTCACTAGATGTCCAGCACATCTGATAGTCCAATCGTATATGCTTTTGAAACCATTCTTGGCCAAGATGCACGAAATGCTTTGATACTGAAAGAATTTAGAAAATGTATTTGATGAGTCATTACTCATCAAATGATATTTGAAAGATCCTGGAGAGGGGAAAGTTGCTACAGCATTGGAGAAGGTCAATCACTGTTCTGGTTTTCCAAAAAAAAGGAAGAAAGCAAAATATCCAAACTATAGGATAAGCCAATTTAATTCCTGGCAAAATACTGTATTATATTAGTAAAGATATTGTTAGTTATTATATGGAAAAGGAAGTGATGATCACAAAGAACCACCATAGTTTCATCAACAACAGATTATAACAAATCTTATTTCCTCTTTTTGATAACATCTCTAAAATGGCAGATAAAGGAATTCTGTAACTATAATTTATCTTAATGAGAACAAAGTATTTGATAATCTCATGCTGTTCTAATGGGTGAGATAGATATGTATCATCAGCTAAGTGGTGCAAGGAGATCCAGCCAGAATTAGTTAAATGTTTGGATTTAGAGATTCATCACTAATTGTTTGATGTTAGTTCAGTAAGAGATTTCCAGTGTTGTGGTCAAGAGACCATTTCTTGATCTTGAGTAGTTTGACATATTAATCACTGACTTAGATAAAGGGATAGATGAAGGGCATGCTTATTAACTTTGCAGAAGACAAAATTGTTTTGTAATTGTTAACACACTGACTGAAAAGATGTGAAAAGATTTTAACAGGCAAGAATGTGGAGTTGAATCTAATAAGATGAAATGTATTAAAGATAAATGTAGGATAAACCTCATGGGGAGCCTGAGGTATTGAAGTACAAAAGGCAGAAAAATGTCTTAAATAGTTGTAGAAGTAATTGCTGCTGATAATTTATTTTTCTATTGAGATTGCAGGCTTCTGAAAGTATGGCTGCCTTTACCTGTCTGCCCCAGTTCCTGAGTTTACACTATGGGTTTACTAGCGGCTATCCTAAATTGTAGATTTTATTTCTTTGCTGTTGTCTCATCAAAAGACAACAACATTCTAACTTACCTGGTGGTTGGCAGTTACCACAATGCCTTTCCAATGGTTGATTTGAATAGCTGACCTTGAACTGGTCTGATCCCTGGCCAGTTGCATAATATATACTTGGCTCTGATAGCAAAGTCTGCCTGTCTTTTGACAAATCCAGAAAGCATTTCCAAGTATGGTGACTCACTTACTGTAGTTTTTCATCTTTTGTTCACAAATCTTAAGTTAGACATAAATGTCTCCTGTTTAAGCTATATATTTTTAGAAACCTATATTGTACTACTGCCAATGTAGAATTATAGGACTGGAAGGGAACTTGTGGGGTCATTTACTTTTAGTTTCCTTACTAACAAAGAAATATCTATATCAATCCAGACATAAAATTGTCAATCCTATTCATATCATCTCTGGTGTCTCATTATAGATAATGACATATATAACTGGACCAGTGTCTCAGTCTTAATGATGCATGAATTAGTAAGAGGGAGTAAGGAAAGTAATTATTAAAATTCAGAAGAACCCAATCAACAGAAACGTAGAAGAAACAGAAGAAAAATATTCCTATAGAAAATAGTTTCTCCCTTTTAGGTTTCTGTAATCAACATAGAGTTACTATCTCTTTCATCAGTGGAATTCTGCTGTGTGTGTGTGTGTGTGTGTGTGTGTGTGTGTGTGTGTGTGTGTGAGAGAGAGAGAGAGAGAGAGAGAGAGAGAGAGAGAGAGAGAGAGAGAGAGAGAGAGAGAGAGAGAGATGGATCTTTTGGAAGTCTGATGAAGCTTATGAACACTATCTCAAAATAATATTTTGTAAGATATTTTAAAAAATACATAGAATTACAAAGCAACCAATTTGATTTCTAAATATAGTTATCAATAAAACATCCTTTAAAGATCATGAACCTCAATTTAAGAGTTCCTGCTTTAGATTGTGGAGGGATAATTCTTCATAGAGATTCTATCTAAAAGTAAGGTGAGAGAATTAGAGTACCCAATCTTATTATAAGAACCTGCTGAACTATACTATATCTT
The DNA here is from genome assembly GCF_048593235.1 of Sminthopsis crassicaudata. Lineage (NCBI taxonomy): Eukaryota > Metazoa > Chordata > Mammalia > Dasyuromorphia > Dasyuridae > Sminthopsis > Sminthopsis crassicaudata. The sequence continues at coordinate 246,693,043 of NC_133617.1, read as the reverse complement.
CTGTATATCTAAGCATTATGCCAGTTAATAAAATGTATTTTGTATAGTACAACAGGCTAGGAAAATGTATAGGTGTTTTGAGGTTAATAAAGGAATTCACTATTGTATTAAAATATTGATTTTTAAACACCATCAACTGCTACTAAGAACAATATCCCATTTTCCATTGAATCCTCCTAATGGATTCTCCATTGTAAGAAAAAACCATCAACAATGATCTCTCTTAAAGAATATAGCACTCTCCATTTGTGGTCATCTTTTCCCTTCCCCTTTTTTAGTTTGTGGAGTAAAATATGCTTCCTCCTTCATTCTTTGAGAAGACGATTGGTCGGTGCTATTAATTTACTGTGTTTTAGTATAATTTTCATTTACATTATAGTAGTCTCTATATATTTTTCTTGGTTTTGTTCTCTTTCCTCTGTATGAGTTCAAAGAAGCCTTTCTATGCTTACCTGGATTCTTTGCATTCATTATTTCTTAAAGAGTGATAAGATTCCATAATATCCATGTATTACAGTTTGCATAGCTATTTTTTGCTACCATCAAGAGTACTAACTCAAAAGGTATGAACAGTTTAAAACTTTTCTTTACTGTACATTTATTTAAATATTTATTCCAAGATTTGGTCTGCATTTTAGATGCAAATATTTACTATAATAATCACCTGGTGATTATGTTAATGATTATGTGTGTAGCTCAATGGTAAGAGTTTGATCACAAATCATTTTTTATCTACCATTCTAATGAAACATATTGAAATTTATACATTTTAATATTATTCCCTTGAAAACAAACTCTAGTGCTGATCAATTTGAGATAAAAATGAATTATTTATCTAGTTATTATATGAATGAATCATATCATAATGCTGGGAATATAACAAAAGCAACTTTTTGTTTGTGTTTGGCTGTGATTTGTATGTTCAATAAATAAAAATGTCTATATAAATAAATTTACTTGCATTTTTTTTCAGCCAGGATTTAGGAATATATTCCTACTTCTGTTTCAATGAAAAACGAAGTATAGAGTGATTAGATTCTCTGGCACTAAACTGATTCTAATGGTACATTAATGAAATGCTGTTCAATTCTAAAGGCCCTATAATGTGTGGTAAAAGAGCATAAGTCCCCAAAGAGTAGAGGATCCCAGTGGGTTCCTGATTCTGTTTACCTTAATCAATTTTCTGCTGATCTCAGAGACAGAAAATAAGGAAACATCTCTTTCAGAATGATGCCTGGATTCATAATTTTTCCTTACTTTCTCTTTTCTAGAAATAATCCATGATCCAGTCCTAATCATTGTAGTTCAAATACAAAGTCAGTTAAAATGCAGAGGTAATAATAATTACTATAGTGAGAGGAAATGTTTGTATACAAACTAAATATAGTTGAGATGAGCTTGGTTTTTCATGTTGCTTCCATGTGTTCCTCACTATCATTCCTTTTTTTTCCCTTCTTCTTTATTTTGATCTTTAAGAATGCACTTAATTTTTTTTTTTTGGCCAATCTACGACAGTTCTACCTTCCAAATATAATTTGAACGATCTCCTTCAGCCCCTTATATCTCAGAAGGTAAGTTCTTTTTCTTTCTCGTTCTTGAACCAAACCTGATCCCTTGCAACTATATAACATACCAATCTGGAGAGTCTTGGGTAGTTTTTGACCCAGTAATTACTAGCTCTTATTCAGTGAACTAGATTAGAATGATTTGTTCTTGAGTTAGGTCAGGGAGTTATTAAAGGGATATATACACACAAGTAGAAGACAGATTGAGAGGAAGGAATGGGAATTTCACTGTCAGGGGGTTCCTATCCAGGACTTAATAAGCAGGACCAGAAAGAATTAGAGGCACAGAGATAACAGGAAAGATGTAAAACAGAAAGAGGGACTGAGAGAGGGCTAAGCTTTGGTATAAAAAGAGAGAGATCAAGGAGAGCTATCAGTTTCCTACATATTTCTCAGAGAAGATATCTCACAACAGAATACTTGGGCTGAAACTACCAACAAAGCTACCTATCTCTCCAAGGAGTGAGGAGAGTTCTAACAAAAGATCCATTCTTTCTATAACTTCCCCTCTAGGTATCTGCCTGGTAACAGGTATAGTGTTACTATATACTGTAACATATTATTTTCCTTGGCTTTCTAGCACTCTGCTTTTACTTCTCTAATTTTTTATGGGAGAGGCTGTCAGAATCAAGGAAAATAAAGCAGAAAGGGAAGAGATTGATAGAAGATAAAAATAAAATGGTATTCATAAAATTAATAAATTAACAATGACATAGTGATCAGCTTTTATAGCTTTGGGTATCCTTACACGAGTTCTCTTAGCATAGAAATTCAGAATGAGTGGCTGACAATTCAGGACAGGAGTGCTGTAATGTGATATTCAAGAAGGTAAAAGAGCTGGGATAACCATCAAGAATAACCTACTCAGAAAAACTGAGAGTAATCCTTTAAGGGGGAAAATAAATATTTAACAAAATAGAGAACTCTCAAGCACTCCTGATAATAAGACCAGAGTTAAATAAAAAATTTGATTTTCAAATACAAGACTTGAGAGAAGCATGAAAAAGGAAAACAGGAATGAGAAATCATAAGGGTCTCAAAGTTAAATGGCTTGGTTTTTTATATAAGAATATGACACATATAGCTTTAAGAATTTATCATTATTAGGAAAGTTAGAAGGATTCTACATAGAAAGAGAGATTCATTCATATGGGAATGAATCAATTAGATTGAGATGATGTTAAAAGAATCCTTCTGGGAGAAGGGGAAAGGGAGAGGAAGAATGGGAAAATTACCTCATATGAAAGAGCAAAGAAGCACTTTTACAGTGGAGGAAAAAATGGTGTTGTGAGGGGTGCACAGCATTTGACTCTTAATTATATCTAAATTAGTTCAAAGATGAAAATATATACACTTACTCAATTGATAATAGAAAACTAATTTGCAACTAGGAAGTAGAAGGGGAAGGAAAAATAATGCAAAAAAAGAGATAATAATAAACGGAAGGGCAGGTAAAAGAACATAGAAAAATCAAAACAAACTTGAAAAGAGGGACAGGATAAAAAGAGACAAGGATAAACGGAAGAAAATAAGATGGTGTGAAATGCACAGAAAGTAATCATAACTGTGACTATGAATGAGATGAACTCATTCATAAAATGGAGAGAATCCAACAGAGTCACTACTATTCAAATGGGTGTGTTATTTGTCCCTAGCCAATTCATTCAGATAGTTTTCCTTATAGAAACTGTTGAAGTATATATCAACCAAGAGATAAATAACCCTCCTTCCATTTTGAAGACCATTGTTTGTTGGTAGAGAAAACTGATAGAGAACTCCAGATTTAATATTATCCTTCTGTGATTGATTAGCTTTTCTTGTGGTTGTAGCAGAGCTGAATTCCTTTACTCTTGTCCTTGCCCTAGGTATCACCTATGCTGACCATACTGAACTTTCCAGAGAACATGTTGTACAAGGACATTCCTTGCACAACTACTTGTGCTGTATCTGGAATGTTGTATTGCATATTAGTCAGTGACAGAGTCACTACTATTCAAATCACACTATTTTGGTGTGTTATTTGTCCCTAGCCAATCTTTTTCTTTTTTTTAGAATAGTGGAATTTGGTTTTGGTCTCTATTGAGTACTCTAAGTGATGAAATTGTCATTTACTTGTTTTCCTTAGTTCTGAAATAAGAAGGGCCCCTGGAATATATTTGTGGTGGATTTTTTCCTCCTTGATGTTGTTAAATGTTTTTCCCCTCAATAATAGTTTAGGATGGTCACTGAGTTTGAACCAAGCTTTTTATTTATTTATTTTTGCTAGAACATTTTTGTGAGGGAGTTATGTCCTGGGGCTATCATTATATTCTCTGTCAGGCTTTGCAGAACTAATTTCTGTTTGAAGTATGGAAATAATGCCATTTTGTAGGCCATCCATGTTAAAGATTAATATATACTTGTGGAATGGTTGGGAAATATCTAACTAGGGCATATATTTTAAAGAGCTGTTGTGTTTACAGGCACATTGGTATTGTACTCCTTCAAAGGTATTTGACTTTTAAAAGAACTAGGGGAAAGAATTCTCTTTCTAAAGGAAGTTAATCACAAAATGTTTACTTATTGAAACAGAGCATCAGAACTGAAAGGGAACTTAGAGATCATCTAATGTACAAATCTCTTATTTATTGATGAGAAACAGAGATATCAGTAGAACCAAAAAAAGAACTCAGATCTTTGGACTCCTTCACAAGTATTATGATGCTTACAAACAAATTGCTAAATGTTGGAAAAATGTATAGCTCAAAGCTTTATTGTCTTTAAACAAAAATTTCTTTCCTTTTCTTGAGATGTGTACCATTCTTTTTAGGTCCTTGCCTATTTTTTCTTTGCGTTTTTCCTTTTCTTAAATGATTCCTCTTGTTTTCTTTACCTCTCTTCAATTACAAGCTGGAACTTTCTTCCATTAAATATAGGACTTATATGAGACTTATCAATGATCTGTAGGCTCTGGACAAAACAAAATAGCACTATGAGTAACGAAGCTTTTCCTTATTGGTTGTTGTAGGCAGTCCCACAAGTAATCTTTGGTCACTGTGTAAGTAGGCTGTTTTGGAAGTGTTTTTCTATCTACTAGCTTCATCTCTTCTACCAGTTTGCATATATGTATGTATTGCTTTTTCTTAGATTCTTATGCTGGATTTTTAGCCATAGTTCACTTTCTAAGCCTCCAAAGCTCTGCTCTGGTCTCTTTTATCTTCTCTTTCAATATTCTCTATCCATTAGACCATCTGGCTGCTTAGGTATCTCACTGGAATTGATCATCTTTCACCCTAAATACGCTTCTCCTTTCAATTTCCCCACTTCTCCTGAGGGCACTATCCTGGTCACTCAGGTTTATAACTGTAAAGTTATAAACTCAGGTTTATAACTGCAAGCCATCATTCCTCACACCTAAATTACTAGGCCACTTCCCTGATTCCTACCTATGTCCTTTTTAATCCATTCTTCAAACAGGTGCTAAAATAGTATTCCTAACTCTGACCATGCAGTAATTCTGCTAAGAAAATTTCAGTGATTCCCTGTTGGCCTGATGTTTAAAGCTTTCTATAATTAGACTTCCAGTTACCTTTTTCTTCTTAAAAAAGATTTATTGTCACTCTTTTATATTTCTGCATATTCAGTTATTTAAGTCCTGTTTGATTCTTCGTGACCTGCTTTCAAGGGTTTTGTTGGCAAAGATACTAGAGTGGTTTGAAATTTTCTTCTCCAGCTAATTTTACAGATGAGGAAACTGAGGTACACAGAATCAAGTGACTTGCCCAGGGTCACATAGCTAGAAAATGTCAGAGGCCAGAGGAAGAATTCTTCCTGACTTCAGGCTCAACACTCTGAACTCTGTGTCACCTAGTTGCCCATTTGCATTTATATCATAGTCTAATAGCTATCCTTAGCCTAAAGAATTCTTATTATAAGGAAATGCACCTAAGAAAAATAAATCAGCACATTCGTCACATCTGATAATACATACTTTTTTTCTGTACCAATAGTCTACCACCTCTCTGCTGAGAGGCAGGAGACATACTTCATTGTCAGTCCTCTGATTGGGTTGATCAAAGTTCTAAAGTCTGTTTTCCCTTTCACTACTGTGATCATCAAATGTTTTTTTTTTTTTTTTTTCCACTTTATTTTTTTCATGTTTTTTCCCTCTTGATTTGTTTCTTCTTTCACAACTGTGACTAAAATGGAAATATGTTTTATACATGCTATACATGTCACATATATCATGTGTATCACATACAATGACACATATATCACCCATCTCAAATTGCCCACCATTTCAGAAAGAGGGTACGAAAGGGATAGAGAGAGGGGAGAAAAATTTGGAACTCAAAGTCTTGTAAAAATGAATGATAAAAATTTCCTTGACATACAATTGGGAAAAATAAATTACTATTAAAAAAAATGTAAATAATTGTATCAATTCTGGGTTGAATCTGGGTCATTGAGATGGTAGTGATGGTAGTTTGCTCTACCTGGAACATATCACCTCTTATCTCTCCCTCATGTGCCCCAGTGTTTTAGCTGGACTGGCTTGCCTGCCTTTGCTGGGGATGATTGGCCCCTTTCCATCTTAAAGCATCATTTTGAAGAACAAACAAGATAGTGTAAGTGAATGCTCCAAGAAATTGTAAAACACTATAGACACAATCACTACCACCATCATTAATTAAGCATTTACTATGAAAGAGTACCCAGAATTTAGAGAGTGCTTTAACATTGCAAAGCACTGTATATACATTTTCTTATTTGATCCTATCTGCCAGGCATTATGCTAAACGCTTTGCAATGGGGATTTTAAAAAAGAGACCAAACCAATCCCTGACCTCCAGGACCTCACATTCTAATAGGAGAAACAACATGCAGAAGGCTATGCACATATAAGATATATACAATATAAATGTTACCTAGGAGCGAAGGCACTAGCAATGAGAAGAACTGACAAGAATCTCTTGTAGTTAATAGGATTTGAGCTGTCTTGAAGGAAACCAAGGAAGCCAGGAGGCAGAAGTAAGATTGGAGAGTATTCAGAGAGTTGGACAGGTAAAGGAGGACCAGAAAGGAGCAGTGTTATGACAAACTAGAAAAGAATATTCAGGAGAAGAGATTGACTGATACTGTCAAAAGTTGCAAAGATTGAACATATTACTTTATCAGACTCGTGGATAGAAGACTTTATGAAGAAACAAGAGATAGATGTAAATAGCTAATTTTGATTACATTAAATTAAAAAAGTTTTGTACAAATGAAACCATTGTGGCCAAGATGAAGAAATTAAAGCCACACATAATCATATAAAATAATTTAAATCATTATTTATTATAGAAATCATTATAGATTATAGCAATGTGAATTAAAATAATTTTAAGGTATCTCACACTTATTCAAAATGGTACAAGGGGAAAATGACAAGATATTGGAGGGAGGATGGAAAAATTGGAACACTAATATACTGTTGGTGGAACTGTGAATTGATTCAACCACTTAAATTTTTCTTTTAACTAATATTTTATTTTTCCCAATTGTATGTCAAGGAAATTTTTACAAGATTTTGAGTTTCAAATTTTTCTCCCTCTTTTCTCTCTCCCTTCCATACCCTCTTTTAAAATGGTAGGCAATTTGATCTAAGTGATATATGTGTATAAGTGACATATTTCCATTTTAGTCACAGTTGTAAAAGAAGAAACAAAACAAGAGGGAAAAATATGAAAAAATTAAGTGGAAAAAAGTATGTTTTGATCTGCATTCAGAGTCTATCAGCTCTTTTCTGTATGTGGATAGCATTTTCCATCATGGTCTTTTGTATTTGTCTTCAGTTATTGTGCTGCTGAGAAGAGCTAAGGCATATAAATAGTTGATCATCCTAAAATATTGTTGATGCTATGTACAACATTTTCTTGGTTCTGTTCATTTTATTTTGCATCAATTCATACAAGTCTTTCCAGGTTTTTCTGAAATTTGACTGCTCATTATTTCTTATTGCACAATAATATTCCATTATATCTGGAATTATGCTCAAAAAGTTATAGATCTGTGTATACCCTTTGACTCAGAAATACAAATATTAGATTTGTTTCCCAAGATGATTGAGAAAAAGGGGAAAAAACTTATATGTTCTAAAGTATTTATCACAGCTTTCTTTGTGGTGGCAACGAACTTGAAGTTGAGGGGATGCCCATCAACTGGGGAATGGATAAGCCAGTCGTGATATATGATTGTGATGAATATTATTGTGCTGTAAAAATGATGAGCACATTGATTTTAGAAAAATATGGAAATATCTGCATGAAATAATAAAGAGTGAAATGAGCAGCACCTGGAGAATGCTATATATATATATATATATATATATATATATATATATATATATATATATATAGTAACAGAAATATTGTTAGAAGAATAACTATGAATAAGTAAGTTACTCTGAGTATTATAAATATTCAAATCAACCACAAAAGCACCTATAAAGGAAGTTGCTTTTACTTCAAGTGAAAGAAATAATAAATAGATATATACATAGTATGATTTTACATAAACGTAAATCTCTGTGAAATGTTGGCCTTCTCTGGTGTGGAGTGGGAAGAGAGAAAAGGAAGGAGAGAGTTTAGAATTTAAATCTAACAAAAATAAATTTAATTTAATTTTAAAAGGAAGACTAGGTTTATACTGGTAAGGCAAAAATTGATCCAAATGCTCATCACCTGATAATGAGGTGATAGACTCAAGATGTAGAAGGAGATAATATTGGATATTTCCAGTTCAGAAATTTGTTTTGTTTAATTATACATATTTGTTATAAGGTTTTTTTCCCCTTTCTCCTTAACTAAATGTAAGTTGACCAAAAATAGACCAAAAATGTAATTATGAAAGTGAAAGAAAGAAAGATCTTATTAGATTGAATTTTGAATTAAAATTTAAAAAATTTAAAATGCAGGGAAAAAGAAAATAATTTGCAATTTCTAGTTTAAAAAATTCACTTCTGCCTAAAAAAAGTTGTAAAGTTCAAGATATATAAGGATTGAGAAAAAGTCATTATATTTTTCAATTAAGAAATCATTGGTAACTTGGGAGAGAATAGCATCAGTTGAATGATGAGATTAGAATCCATACTACAGAGAATCTAGAAGAAAATGAGGGGACACTGTAGATGAATTTTTCATGGAGTTTGGCCACAAAATGGAAGAAGGATTTTGGACAATAGCAATGGTAAGAACAAGTAAGGTTTTTTTTTTTTTTAAATAATGGGGGAGAGATAGTCATGTTTGTAGATAGAAAGGCGACAACCAACTAACAGAGAAAAATTGAGGCTTAGTGAAAATGGGAGTGATAGTATATGTATATACTGGAGAAAACAGTATAGAATGTGATCACTTGTAGTATAATAGAAAGGTTTGCCCCGAGGAGAAGCACCAACTCATTTCATGAAACAAGTAAAGAAGAAGATAGAGGGGAAAGGCATTTAAGTGATATTAAATGAGAGAAGGGAAGAAGAGAGAGCTTTTGGAAAATGATTTCAATTTTTTCCATTGAAGTATGAAAGAAGGGTGAAGGGTGTCTTGGAAGGCTTAAGGAGAAAAGAAAAGGCTTGAAATAAGGATTTCTTTGAATGGGATAAGTGAATCATCTAGGGAGGTATAAAAGGATTGCCTTACTGTAGTAAGGACTCAGTTAATCTTATTATTAACATATTATTTTTATTATTATTATTATTAATGATGATGATTAAATATAATAAAGTGAGGATCAGGAATTAATTTAAGAATATGTTTCATGTCTCTTTGCAAGATACTTTATAGACCTTAAAGTACCATATAAATGTCTGCTATTATTTTTGATCTAATTAGCAATGTTATAGTGTACTTTAGCACAGTACAGGGAGTCCCAAAAGTCTTAGTGTAGTTTTAAGTCATTAAAGCTTAATGTATATTGCTTGAACTATTCTTTGCTCTTTAAATCTTGACATTTTTCAACCATATTAAAATTGGTTATTTTAAGCTTACATATAAATATACAAAATGCTTAATAGAGATAACACAATATGGAACTTTCTTAGGCAATAATGGAGATAGGAAGGTGGTGCAAAGACTAGAGCACTGGACTTTAAGTCCAAAAGACCTGTTGTAAAATCTGAAATCAGACACTACTAGTTTATGATCCTGTACAAACTCCTTAATTATTCTCTGCCAGTTTTATTCTCTGTAAAAGTAAAATAGCACCTAGAGTATGGACCCATTATCTGCCATTTACGTTAATTTTGGATTGATAATCAAAACTAAGGAAACAGAGGCTCTCCATCAGCTAGCACCACATCATTCATAGTGGAACTATTGGTTATAGCAATGAGGAAATTTTGAATGCTGTAGATAAGTTAATGTGGAAGCATATTTTCTAAGGATGTCAACACAGCTAATGAGATTGATGTATGAATTGTCAGGGGGAGCTCAGCATTTGAGAGAGAAGTGTTAGACTGCTTACCACACTGGAAGTCCTCATAGCCATTGTGCTGATTTCATTTATGACTGTGAAATTGGGCAGTCTACCAACACCATGCCAGAAGATTGAACTGCTTTCATTTGAATACCTTAGGAAGATTCTTAAGATTACCTACCACAAAATACTGGACATTGAGGTCCTCTCTTGAGCTGAAGTGTCAAACATAGCTTGAATGTTAACCTAACCTATGAGTTCCGGAAAACTCATACAAGGCAAGTGTTCACATGAAGGTCAGAAGAAGTGGTACAGGGAGACTTTCAAGTTCTGGCTAAAGAACTTTAGTATTAATTGTGAGACACAGGAGATCCTGGCACAGAACCACCCAGCAGGGTTGGTTCATCAAAGAAGGTTTTGTGCTCCGTAAGCAAAACAGAATTGCAGTAGTTTAAATGAAATGCAAAACAAAGCAAATTTAGAGACATCTCCACTCCAAATGTTTATAGGGACTATTTGTGCTTGACCTGGGGTAGCCTCTAGAGATTGTATTGGACTGACTAGTTACAGTTCTAAAAACCTTTGAAAACTTTATTCTATGGAAGTCTAAAATGGAAACTTGAATGACCACTGCTCATTTGTTTATTATTTAGATTATTGTCCTTTGTTTTCAAAGTGAACCAACAAGGCTCCAGCAGAAAGTAATCTTAATCAAGTATTAGTTGTACTGTTTAGCCTCTGAAGTCTTTCTATTTGAAATTCTATGATTTCAGTTGCATTTAATTTAATCAATTGAAGATTAGAATGATTTGCTTTTGGTTTCAAAGTGACAATGAGAACTAACATAAAAATAGAGAAAATAGCAGATGTAGTTTTAGTGAATCTAACAGCTGTAAATGCAAATGTTATTGAATTTAATTATTTTGAGCAACATTTAATTAGAAAAACTATAGAAAACACGCATAGCTCCAGTAGTAATTGATAAATATTGGCAGATATTCAGATGAGTTAAAAGATGTTTTTAATTTTGGTTAATGGGTCAGATTTTATCTTCTTGTAAATGCCATACTGTACTGGAGACACATTATACTTTTGGAGGTGTGTTGGTTCTTTCAGGTCTTTAGGGAATGTTTAATGAATGTGAAAAATGAGTTTTGCTTAATAATCTTCCACTAGCCAGAAGAAGTTGATGTGCAATGCAGCTGGCCAACTTTACCTAGGGCCCTTGCTAGTATTTGGCCCATTGTACTTAAAGTAAGCAATGCATTTTTTTGAGAACAAGGACTATTTGTTTTTATATTTGTATCCCTAATACCCAGTACAATATCTGAAATAAATGCTTGTTGACTGAATATGTTTATATATACAAATATATATATGTATATATATATGCAAATACACCACACACACATATGTGTGTGTGTGTGTGTGTGTGTGTGTGTGTGTGTGTGTGTTATTTCTTCATGAATCAGGTTAGCCTTTTGCTAGAATTTATTCTTATTAACCTGATTTCTTTTGGGGTCAGAGAACATGCCCATGAGAATCAAGCAAATTTTGGATCCATCTTCTTGCCAGGACATGATCTGATAGGTATAGTAACAATAAAATGTAGGTGAAGGATATTAAGGTCATCCAGAACAGGCAACAACACCCTTCTGCTCCAGGGACATTTACTAGTTGGGCCCCTTTCTCAAGGAATTATCTTTTGACACTACAAATGACCTATTCTGTTTCAATCTTTTCATTCTAGGAAAGATCTTGGAATTCTCTTTCCTTATTTTCTACAGTAGTGGCTATATAAAGCAGACAATTTCCCAATAGTACTTTATCATCTGATTTATATTATGTTGGAAAAGTGTGCAATATGTATGATTGTGACTCTAAGACTAGCCCTTTAATAACCAATCTGAAGAGCTTTAAAATATGTATTTTAACATAGGACACTATCTTCAACATTACCTATTAGTAAAATAGAGATATAAGTTGTACCAGTAATTTCTTTATTATAAAGGACTCCTGGATAGAGAAAGTTCCTCCTTCAATGCAGGTATACCCCTGAAACTTCTAGTCTTTTTTTAATTAGAGTGCAATAAAATTCATTGATTGCTTATGCCCAGTGCACAATCCTTATCCTCCAAGGGCTTATGCTCTGGTGGAAGAGATGAAACATAAATACATGAAAAATTAACTATTGATAAATTTTTAAAAATCCTTAAATTATATAATTCTGTATTAGAAACTGAAGACCTTAGGGGGTACTAGGGCTATATATATCACCATTTTTGATTGAATAAAGTTCTTTCACAAGCTAGCTTCCAGAGTAAGTCCTACGAAGTTTTGAAGGGAATTCAAAATCACAACATATAAAGATCCCTTCAAGGAATGGGGGATGTTTAGTTCAGACAAGAGAAGACTTGGCCTTCTTGGTTCTAGAAGGCAAAAAACAGAAGCAGTGTGAAGAAATTGCAGAATTATGTTTTAGTCTGCTACCTCTATTTTGTCTCCAACTGGGTTGCAGCTTCTAGTCTTCAAGAGTTTCCTGGGACAATGAGAGGATAAATAACTTGCCCAAAAGTTGGACAGCCATGAATTGATTAGGGACAGGACTTGAATTCAGTTTATTCCTGGCTCTCCAAGGCCAGCTTTTTCACCTATTATACCATATTGCCCATGTTGTCTCTAATAAGAGTTAACTAATGCATAATTGAAATGAATGGAAAGATTGTACAATTTGAAAGAATAAGTAGAGTTTTCAAAGAATCACAAAAATCTTTTTTAAGTTTGTTCTGAGGAATTTCTTTTCCAGTTAATCCCTGCAGCAATAACTAGACTTATTCTCCAGAGTGGGTTAAAATAATATCGTTCTATACACCCATTCTATAAGAGAGGAAATTGAGATCCATAAAAGAGAAAACTGAGATCCTGAGATGTCAAGTGACTTCTCTAAAGTCACACAAATAGTTACTGACTAATCCAAACACACTTTGGACTCCAAATCAAATGACTTTTCTGTTATATCATGTTTCTCAACAAATAGTTTGAATAAATATTAAACAGCAGGTGTGTTGCTAGAGATGAGATATACAAACTTTAAGTGAGGCTTACAGACTAATAGGTAGATAAGTAGTTGAAATTTAGATTTCTAGAGCATTGAACTCAGAGCCAGGAGATCCTGACTTCAAATCCAGCCTCAAGTACCTAGTAACTGTATGACTCTGGACAAATCACTAAACCTCTCTGTAACTCAGTCTCTTTATTTATAAAATGGGGATGATAATAGCACCTACATCACAGTATTGTTATGAGGATCAAATGAAACAATACTTGTAAAAAGATTTTACTTAAATCCTGTTTGCCTCAGTTTCCTCATTTATAAAATAATCTGGAGAAGGAAAAGACAAACTGCTATATTTTCTCTACTAAGAAAACCCAAATAGGATCATGAACTGTCAGACATGACTGAAAAACACCAATAAAAAAAACTTTTTTTGATGGAGGCACCAGTTCCTTAAGCTCTTTGATAGCAGGGACGATCTTTCTTTGTGATTGTAGTTCCAGAATTTGCCACAGTGCCAGGCACACAGTAAGTGCTTCATAAATATTTGTTGACTGGTTAAGGAGACCAGAAAAGGATTCCTGGAGGAAGAGACCTTTGAACTGAGTCTTATAGAAAGGGAGAGAGCATAATTTAAAGCATTAAAGGAAGGAAAGAAAAGCATTCTATGAATTGGAAATAACCAGTGAAAAGATAAAGATGGGAGATGGAATAATGTATGTGAGAAACATGAAGTACTACATGGTCCAGTATGGCTGAACCAAAGAGGTAAAGAAGGAAGCAGAATATCAAAAGATTGGAAATGGAGAAAGAGGTGAGTTGTAAAGACTAACTATTAAATGCTAAAGGGCTTTATATTTTATCTTAACAGACAATAGATAACTACTGTAGTTTATTGATGGGGCTGGAGGGTGGTGATGGTGGTGAGGGGCTTAGACCTATATTTTAGGAAAATCATTTTATTATCTGAGTGGAGGATAGATTGGAATGGGGAAAGATTTGAGGCAGGAAGGCCAATGAAAAGTTATTGCAATAGTTTAAACATGAAGTGATGAAGTCTTAAACTACATTGGTGCCAACGTGAATAGATCTTGAAGAGAAAGAAATCATTAGACTTGGTAATGGATAGGATATGTAGGACAAATGAAAATGAGGACTTGGGAATGACCCTGTGGTTTTAGGCTTGAGTGACTGGAAGGATGCTGGTGCCCTTGACAGTAACAGATAAGGTACAGAATCTTAGGGAGAAATTATGAGTTCTGTTTTGGGCATGTTGAGTTTTAGACATTCTGTTCCAAATGTTTAAGTACTTGGAGATGCATAATTGGAGCTAGAAGAGAGTCCAGGGCTAGATAAATAAATAATAGATAAAAAATAGATAAATAAATCTGAATCATCTATATAGAAATAGTAATTGAATTTCTGGGAGCTTATGATATCATCCAGTAAAATAATATATATAAAAGGAAAAAGAATCTAGGACAGAACCTGGAAAGACACCCATTGGTATTGGATGTGATATGATTAAAGATTCAGCAAAGAGACTGAAAAGAAATAGTCAGAAAAGTAGGAGAACCAAGAGAGCAGAATCACAAAAACCAAAAGAAAACAGTGTCAAAGCTATCAAGAGTCCTAGAAGGATGAGTATAATGAAGAGATCATATCTTCAAATAAGAGATTACTGATTAATTTTGAGAGAGGAATTTCTGTTGGATGATAAAGTCAGAAACTAGATTTGTAGATTGTTTGGAAGAAACTGAGAAGACAGAAAGTAGAGGCACTGGTTATAAATAGCTTTTTTAAAGTTTAGCAGAGAAGGGGAAGAGAGGAAGAGAGCTGATGAACATGGTAGCATCTAATCAGAGGTTTTCATGGTTGAGAGTGCCTTGTTTTTATGCAGCAGGAAAGGAAACAGTCAAAAGGAAGATACTTAAGATTAAAACAGATTGTGGGCAATCTACTAAAGGAGAATGAAGGTGGGATCAAAAGGACTTGGTGGGGGAGGGATGGTCCTGGCAGAAAGAAGGATCCTAGTATAAGAAATTGGACTGAAGAAGTTTTAAGCGGGGAGGTATTTGAGTGATATGAAGAGGAGAAAAGAAGGAACTCTTAGTAAACAGATTCATTTTTTTTTAGTAAAGAATGAGACAAGGTCTTCAACAGAGAGATTGGTGAGAGAAAATAGTGTAAGAGGCTTAGGGATAGAAAAAATGGTTTGTGATAGTTAAGCAAAATAGGCAATCAATAATAAAGGAAGAGTAAAATTGTCTTACCTTAGAGAGGGCCCATTTGAAGTAAGGTAACATGAATTTATAATGGACCCAATAATAAATTTTAGGATTTCCTCCAATTCTGTTCAGTAGCATGTGAATAGGAACAACAGAGATGGTTAGTGGGAGTCAACTGGAGCTAGGATTTGGCAAGACATTATTAGAGTTAGGACAGGGGAAAAACAATTCGAGAATAGAGGATAATATAGAGTTGATCAAGGGTAATGATCTGAGATAGTACTGAAGAGTTGCAGATAATGGTGAGAATAGAAATAAGTTTAAGAGGAGTGAAGCACAGGGAAAGATAGAAAGATAGAAGATTGTGATCAGACAAAAGAAAATGAAAAAAGAAAATTTTTGGAAATGAAAGAAAAAAACATTTGTGGGCAACTTTTGAGTATAGCTGAGGTGTGGTAAAGGAATAGGTCATGGGAGTTGATTAAGGAACTGGAAAATTAGGGTATTTAAGAAACATCTACATGTATGTTGGAGTCATACATAATGAAGCAAGAAAGGAGGGAGAATGCCCTAGTATACTGGTGACTGACAGCATTGGGGGATACAATCACAAAGAAGGAGAGATTGTTGAGTAATGGATAAGGGGAGTGTTTGCAAGTGAGAATAAGGAGCAAGAAATAGTTTTAACCCCAACACCATAACAAGTGAATTAGGGACATGAGACTGTAATTAGTACTGGACAGGATGGCAAGGGACGAAAACAGTGCTGGATCTGAAGGAAGGCAGATAATCGAGTAGCAAAAAATGAAAGTGATAAAGGAAGAAGTTTGAGATAAAAGCATGTTTGTTAAATTATGGAGAAATCTTTCCAGAAGATGCCAAATACAGACAGCTGAAGAGTCAGGGAAAGGTGGAGTTGAGGGGGTTGTGACTCAAGGAGTAGACAACTGAGATTAGGAAGGATGGTTTGTTCTTTAGCAGCCAGGGATTATTATAAGGATAAAGAATTTAAGAGGGTCACTGAAGAATGAGTTTAGGCAGTAAGCAACAATGCTAAAGGCAGAAAATCAGAAAGTTCAAGTTAAGTGATTTGTGTTAGTTCAGTGATCAAATGTTTGACAGGATGTATTGTAGTAAATTGCAGTACCAGGTTCATTTACTAGTCTAGAAGTCTAGGAAGAAGAGACAGAAGGTGTTTTATACTAATCTGGAAGCTCCCTGGGAGCAGTGACTGCCTAAATTTTCATTAAGCAAGAGTGTAAGATAAAACAAATTTAAAGAAAGCTTAGTCAGATTCCTATCTAAGGATAGACATTTAACAATGAAAATGGAAGGATAATAAACAGAATAAAAATGAAAATCAACTGCAAAAATTTTAAACTGCAAATTTTTTTTTTTATTTTACTGATGACAAATCCCAGAATAATGTAAGAGACCTTGGAAAAGATCTGTACTCACTCAAAACCATTTGACTCAACCAACTACACAGAAAATGAAAAACAAGTGAAAACTGAAGACTTCACTGAAATTTTCATAGTTTCACTTAAGGTTGCACGTGCCAGTGGAAAGTTTGCCTGGAGTTCAGCTCAAATCAGATTGAAAAGTAATTGGAAAATATTTAACAAAATTAAAAAATATAAAATGAATTACATAATAAGTGATTTTTAAAGTCAATATGCTACCTGTAAGGATTCTTATGTAAGATTTAGGGACCCCGTTTCTTTTTGAGTTTGATACCGTTATTCCAGACAACTCTCTAAGATGATGGGTTTCAGAGAAGGTGGTTGACCTGTATTGGCAGAAAAAATTTCCTTCCCTGGGAGTTTTGTACATCATTGAAATCAAGATTCATTCTTTCTGACTATCCCCTATCTTGCTTTCTTTTTAGTGGTTTTAATTTAGAGAACATCAGTATATTTATAACAGAAATCAAAAGGAAGACTTTAACAAATTTTTTAAATAGTAAATTTCATTGGGAGGCTTTGGTTTTATTAATGCCTGCCAAAAAAAATTATGTGATTGTAAAGATGGCTTTCCAATTGGACATTTATTAAATACCTATTAAGGCACTTGCTAGGTTGATAAAAATATTAAAATGAAAGTTGTTCCTTTTGAAGAGCTTATATTCCATTGTTTAAAGAAGGTAACAATAATAAACATACTATTTTTAAAATGAAGCTCAGATCTTTACCTAGAATTGTTTAAAAAGTATAAAATGGTCATTCTAAAATAAATCTATTTATATAGGTATTTTATTTAATAAATCATAGATCTAGTCCTTATTTCCTTTTTTATTTAATAAGTTAATATAGGTATATTAAAATATCTTTATATATATAAAAAAATTAAAGCCTCTTACAAAATCTCATCAGTTTTCACAACAATCCTTTAAACAATGATGGCATCATCCAGGGAGATTAGTCAATTTAATTAGACATTCATTCCATTGAGGTCCAAAACAAACCTAAAAATGGACTTTGGTGAGTCTGTCTAGTGGTGAGATAACCCATGAAATTTGATACTTTGGTGACAAAGTAAACAGATTGGTGGTATGGAAGTGATAAAGATTTTGGGATTAAGGCACTGGCAGTAGAAAAACGGCAGCAATGTCCAGATAGCTCTGAAGAGACCAGAGAGTGAATGATAGTACAAAAATGCTGCACTAGGAATCAGAATGCATCCAATTTGGATTTTACTGTTTGTTGTGTGAACAAGGCAAGTCAGATCCTTTCTGGATCTTTCTCATGTATAAGATGAAGGTGTTGGATTAATAAACGACTAGAGGCCCCATTTCTAGCTGTAAATTTATGACCCTAAGAGTAACTCAGTATCCTCCCAAACTCAGTATCTCTCGAAAAAATCGCATCAAAATAAGTAACAGCAAAAAATAAACTACTATTTGAAACAATGTGATATTCAGGTCATTAGACACCAGATGATCTGCAAAGAGTGCCTTTTAAATAAAAAACTGACAGCAGATCCCTAGGTGGCTTGGAAACAATTGGAGGCTTTGCAAATTGAAGGAGTGCAGCACCGAAAGGCCTGCCAAAGTACACGGATCTCTTCAGCGAGGACTAAAGTCGGGGCTACTGACCGCCACTAAATTGTAACATCCTCTTCAGACTGACCTGTAGACCGAACATCTGCAAGCCTGCTAAATCTAGTATTAATATAAGGAGTGTACGTGGAGAACGGGAGCCGGGGTGCCCAGCAGTGTTACAGAGCACTACTTCCATGGCATCACCTGTGACCCAGAGCCCTTCCGTACCACAGCAATAATATACTCAAGACCCTATACTTAGCTTCAGAAAGACCCGAAGCCAAGAAGGGGGCAGCTCCGCCTACAGGCCCCAAGAGGGTTGACCGACCCCAAGGGCAGAGAGGAGTGGTAGCAGAGGCAGCTGGGCGGTGACGCACGAGGTGGACGCGGGTTCCTCCCCTCGACTCCCCTCCCTCCCGCGGAATAGACCAGAAACACGAATTGGGGGCGGAAGTTGAGAGGGGGATGGTTAAAGAAAGGGCTGGCTTGTTTGGCAAATTAAAGGGCATTTTTTTTTCCTGGGCTGAGATAGGAGATGGCACCGACTACGGTGTTTGTGCCAGACCTTTGGTTTTCCGCAGTTACCAATGAGGATCAAGTACTCTTTCCCCTTCTCCCCCCTCTCTACTGAGTGGTGCGCTCGGCCCCGACCCCCGATCCGGCTCCGCGGTAAATTCACTGCAGAGAGTCGCGGAGAGGAGGGGGCACGTGGGGAGTCCCACAGGGGAACCGCGAGCGTCCGCTAGTCTTCCCGGTTTGCTCGCCCCCTCCCCCTGCTCCAGCGCTTTCCTCCCTCCTGCAGAGGCGCGGCTCCGGCGCCGCCCAGTCACCTCGCACCCCACCCTCCTTTCCTCCTGCGAGCAGGAGCCCCACTTCCCGCAGCCTCTGTCTCCCCGTCGCTTTCACATCTCTCCCTTACTTGCCAGCGCGTCGTGCGGGGGCGGCGCCGGGGCCCAGCCGACTTACCCCGGCGCTGGGAAGCGGGGATGCTGCCGTCGCCGCCGCTGCTGCCCCTGCGGCCGGGACAGCACCTGGAAGAGGAAGCGGTGGTAGCGGCTGCTGCAGGACCACTAGCTTGTGCGCCAGTCCCGAGAGGGATTCTTCCTCCAGCTTCGCTGCTTTCCGGGCTTTCCCCGTTGTCGCTCGGTCTCTGCTGCCGCCGCTGAGCGCCGGGGCCTCGCCAGGCATGAGGAGACGCAGCACCGGCCAGCCGAGACCTCCCGGGCCCCCAGGGACGCCCCCGGCCACGGAGCATCGCGCCTGCCGGAGGCGGCCAGGGCTTCTGCTTTAGTGTCGGTGATAAGAGAAAAACCGGCGGAAGGAGGAGAGGCTGCGGCTGCTGCAGAGGCTGCTGCTGCGGGAAACCGGGAGAGCCCGGGCGGGGGGCGACTGTCCGAGCTGGAGATTCCAGTTCCCGGGAACTGGACGCCTTGCCCCGGATTCGAGATGAGGATGCGAGGCTGGAGCATCTGAGGCGGTGGCGCCTGGGCCACCGCCGCTACGCAGGGTCGTGCTGCAGTTTGGTGCCCCTTCTCCGCAGGGAAGGCTAAGCCGGGGCTCACCTCCTGCGCTTCACCCCACACCGATCTCCCGCCGCTGCCTTTTCCCACCTGCGCTCCGGCCCCGTAGTATCTAATTGATAGAAACTCCCTCCGTCCCTGCGCCTTCTCATTCGTCTCCCTCTCGTGTTCTTTAGTGCTTTTTCACCTTTTCCACCTTCGCTTTTCTAAACCCTTTCCCCAGCCACTTTAGCTTTCATCCTGTCCCCTCACTTCCCCTCCCCTTCCGCCAAGTTCATTCATTCCCTCTGTGTCTACCCATCACTCAGACCTCCCAGCTTCTTTTTCTCCGATCGCTCCTTTCACCCTTTCTCGGCTTCGGCTTCCCCTCTGCATTTTGCGGGGTGGTTTAAAACAGTCCATGGGAGAGTAAGGCCTGGACAGTTCCCTAGTGCTCGGGATCGTTGAGCATCCTGCTCTGCTAGTTAGGAGGAGGAAGATGTCTCTGCTTAAGTGGTTGCTGCGGGTCTCCAATCGCTCTTTGCTCGCCTTCATCTTCTTCTTCTGCCTCTCGTCGTCTTGTCTATACTTCATCTATGTGGCCCCAGGAATCGGTAAGCGCTAAGGCATTCCCTCCTTAGACCAGAAGTCATAAATCTGCATGCACTCGCACCCAGCAAAATCAGATAGGGAAGATAATTTGGTTATTACTGGGGTAAGGGTCTTTAGGAAGTAGTTTACTTCAAACTTTCTACCACTGGATATGGTGTGTGTCACAGTTTTGTTGATTTGAAATAAGACAATTTCAAGGAAGTAAATTCAGAGTCTAGATTCAAATAGACAAATTCACTGTGAATGCCTCTGTACCTATTTTATGTGTTCATGATTGTGTTGTACTACTGTGCTACCCCCAAACCCTCTAGTTCCTTAGCTGTGGAGTAAAATAGGAGGAATCAATCCTAAGGAATTGGTTTTTTAGGTAGCTGAGAGTTTTGGAATGTATTTGCTGCATTTCCAAAATGAAATCAGATGACAGTATTCCTCTGCTGTGTGGATTTAAGGGGGAATTCCATAATCTGTCTTCATCAGGTAACACAGTTACTCCTTGTGGAGATAGTAACTATGTTGCTTTTCAGTGATAGATTTTCTCACCTGCTACCTGTTTAACAGAACAGTGTTAAAAATTAGTGAACCACTGATATATTAAAATTCATATTACAGACTCATGCTTCTTTGACACTAAATTTAATATACAGAACTAATGGCTTACTTAATGTTTTAAATGGTCATTTCCGTAGGATTTTTTTTCCTCCACAAGCTTGACTATCTATCATATTGTTCAAGGGTTGTTTTATTCTAGCATTATGGCTGGTACCTGGGAGAATGTAATGTTTATGGGAATCCATACATAATGTATTTTAAGTAGTTTTGCTATATTTCTCCAATTGCTGATTTTATTTCTTACTTAAAAGTTTTCTATTTTATCCATCACATGTGTTAAAAACCATCAACTATATAATGTGAACATATATATATATATATATTTGGAAAACACCTAAACTTACAAGTTTTTGAGTCCTAAAAATTATAGATTGCCCTCAAATTCAAAACTAGAAATCTACTAGAAACCATAATGTGCTTTTATGGAGTGATTTTGAAATTTTCAAAGCACTTTGTGCTATATTAATGCTACAACAAGCCTGGGAGGTAAGGTATATTTATCTTTCTTTTTCACATGAGGAAACTGAGACTAAGTGATTTACAGGATCATACATCTACCAAATAAGTGAGGCAAAATTTGAACTCAGGTTAACCTGACTCTAGGGTCTTGAATTATGGTTGGTTTGAGTGATGAGGGGTAGGGGAAGAAGTAGTCTCACAGAAAGCAGGGAGTATTAACATTCTTGAGAATGGAATTTTTTTTTGATATTTATTTTTCTTGGATAGAAAAAACATTAAAATCTGATGTCTGGCAAACCTGAAATTTCGCTGAAGTTTGATGTATCTTAATTTTTTTTTTTTTTGGACATAGTTTGGACGTAGCACTATAATTGTTTTTCTGAAATGAAGTAAAACATTTATTAAAGTCCTACCATGTGCCAAGTGTTTTACACTATCTTTAGGAGGTATTATTATTATTGTGAAAACTTAGATAGAGAAAGGTAAAATAACACGATCAGGTTCCAACTAGGAAGTGTTTAGATTTGAACTCGGGTCCTTCTAATTTTAGGCACCCAATCATAATCCATTTCATTGCACTTGACTCCAGTCTCAGCTGAGCTAATTCCATTAAATGAAAATCCTGTGGCATTGACTTCACTAGCAGTAAAAAAAAAAAAAAAAAAGCTCAGTAGAATTAATTACTAATTTATAAGGCAAAAACCATAGTAAGCTTTCTATTCCTAAAAATCTGTCATTTTTTGGATCTTAACAAATCAGTTTCTCAAAATCTATAATAATCTATGCTTTGTGATCTGATTCTTTAAAATCCTTTTTCTAGGGGATGTCTAATTTTTGAAACCTTGAAGAAAAAGTATCTAATTTTTAAGTT
This sequence comes from Sminthopsis crassicaudata, assembly GCF_048593235.1. Classification (NCBI taxonomy): domain Eukaryota; kingdom Metazoa; phylum Chordata; class Mammalia; order Dasyuromorphia; family Dasyuridae; genus Sminthopsis; species Sminthopsis crassicaudata. The sequence goes on along the minus strand of NC_133617.1, from coordinate 246,670,675 downwards.
ACAATATTATTCATTTAATAGCATTTTGCAACAATCAGATTTTTTGAAAGCAATTTAAGTTCTTTACAAGCCATATGAAAAATTAGTGAATTGAACCTAGTCACTTTATTTGAGGATCCTTTATGCTCATCTACCTTTTTCTTTGAATTGGTAGTTTTAACTACTTACTAATTATTATATTTTTATGTAATGTTTTACAAATACATTAAATATTATGGATATGACTTCAAAATTTAATTATTCTGAAAACCATTGTAAGAAAAAGACTCAGAAGTTTATTAATCATCCTTCTCTGAACATGCATTATATGTGTATAATTGTATAATAGAAGATCAATTTATTTACTTCCATAAAAACTTTGATAGCCCCAACTTGAAATGGTTGAAATGACTTAGTCTTACTATCATTGGAATGTGATATTTATCCAAAGTCTGGAATTAGACTTCTTGTATAGTAAGACCATTAGACTTCATTAGTTTTATAAAGCATGGTCTGTTTTAATATGTGTCATCATCATTTAAAAGCAGTCACAAGTAATATTATAACTTGTGAATGGATATAATTTTGTTCCTCTGAATCATTTGATAAGATGCAGAACTGTGAACTCAAAATAATTTCCCTGGTCACTAATGGCAATTAGCTTGACACTGTTATTTATGCAAGGTTATGTTTAGACTAAAATTTTGTATTACTGATCTGCCTTTACAGTAGTTTAAAAAAAATCATTCTGATAGTCTACTTACAGGATATGACTTTCATTGTTTGCAATAAAAATATAATTAATGATGGCCTTCAACATTTTTGAAAACTTACTGTTTATATGCTTCATCCTAGTAATGATACTATGTCCTAGCAATGACATCCCAGCAATGATAGCATAGAGATGAGGATTGGGCCAGGGCAGCCCCTTTCAGTAGCATTTGGTCAGTTTCCTAGAGCAGTGAGAGGTTGTTACTTTCCCACAATTAGTAGGTCTCAAAGGTGGGCCTGCAAGGATCCAGGTCTTCCTGATTTACTGACCGGCTTTCTATTCACTGTACAACATGATAGTAATAGTTAATAGCTAACATTTTATATAGTGCCTTTTATCAGCCAAGCACTGTGCTACATTGATCCTTACAACAATTCTGGGAGGTAGTTGTCCCCATTTTACAGATGAGGAACTGAGACAAACTTTGTTGTCCAGTGTCACAGAGGTAGTATGCATATGAGATCAGACATGTACTCAGGTTTTTTCCCCGACTTAAGGCCCACTATTCTATCCATTGTGCCACCTTGCTGCCATGAATTGAAACACTGCCTCTCTGCTAATAGATATATAGATACTATAAATGAAAATTCTATGGATATATATATACATATATCATTATTATTATTATTATAAAAAGAGAGGGTCAAAATGTACTTATGAATTAAACTAATTAAGAACTGTTTTTGTCTTTTCCATAGAAGAGATGATACTCAAACTGAGACTTTTTTATGGGGGCAAATCTTTCTTGGGCATATACAGGAAACATTATTTTTTTATTACAGTGTTTATTAAACACTTCACATCCTATGCTCTGTCCTAAGTGCTGGAGATACAAATAAGGAGAATTTCTAAGAAGGAGCTCAAGGAACTTATCAATCTGATGGGAGAAGATAGCACACAAGAAGAAGCTTAAAGGGGAGAATACCGGAGGGTACAAGGCAGGGTCCCAATGAAGATGATGATGATGATGGAGTTTCTGCTGGTGGCAGATGAAGACATGGTTGACATTTTGAGCCCTTTATAAAGGGAGAATACAGGGGAGTTTTTTGTTCTATTCTTCAATCAGAAAGGCAGATGCAACTGAGGTGACTGAATGAGATGTGAATAGCAAAGCTCAAGTGGTTCTCCAGGATGATTTTATCCTCCATGGGGCTTGATGAAGATGAGGATGATGATGGAGGTGAAATCAAACATCACACCTGGTGTCAAATGAAAGGCTTGTTCAGACTCTATCCTTTCTTTCTAATCACTTCCAAGATTTGTGTCTTTTTAAAAAACTTTTCCAAATGTTATATTGATACTTTGTATATCACTTATTTCCCAGTGACTATCCTACTCACCAGATCCTTACCTTGTAATAAAAAAATACAGTTAAAACACATCAACACATTGGCCATACTTGCCTTATATGTAGGTTACTTGCTTTTTTACTGCCTGTCCAAGGAAGTCACATTTGGCCAGAGAATTGCATCTTCAACTATCTGGATTTCTACTTTACTTCTTAGACTCAATATATTCCAAACTGGTTATCTTTTCCCCAAACCCTCCCCCCTTATGCCTTTTCCATTACTGTGGAGGGCAATGCTTTCCTCCCTGTCACCTGGGCTCACATCCTTAACTCCTTAGTAGTTCTAACCTTGCTCCCTTCTTCCCTATTCCATCTCTTGCCAAAGACCTGACAATATCTCTTTAGCATCTCTTAGAAATACCTTCTTTTCATCTCAAATACTGCCATCACTCTGGTGCAGGCTTTCATCACCTTCTGCCTGGATTGTTGAAATTGCCTGCTAGTGGGTTGTCTTACCCCCATTCTATTCTATTTAGTTGGCAAAGGGATTTTTTTACTTTCCTCTTTAAATTCTGTTGGCTCCCTATCACTTCTACAATAAAACATAAAATCAGTTGCTAAATAAATACCATAAATTCAATATATTAATGCCAGAGGTGCCCCGCTTGTTTGTAGACTATTTTTGTCTGAAATTTATTCAGTTCTCTTCTGTGCATAATGCCCCCCCCAAAAAAACAACAACTTAATTGAAACTATTTTTTTCCTTTTGGGCATCATTATCACTATCCTCTCCCTGCAGCCTCATTGAAAAACTCTCTTTTCTATTATAAATCATTAATCAGGCAAAACAAATGGATACAGTGATCATGTCCAGAAAAGTTATGTCTCATTTTGTAGGTTTCATCATCAATTCCCTGGAGTTAATCATTGCCTTAATTGGAACTGTTAAGTCTGTCAGTTGTTTTTCTTCATATTGTTGTATTTAACACTGGGTCTGGATCCATTGTTATGGATTATTAATTATTAGTTATTAATTCTTATGAGAAAAGTCCTGTCGTCACCAAAGTATTTGCATCGGAGCTTCTAATAGAAAACAGTCGGAAACAAAATCCATATGCTGGACTGGGAATAGTTACACAATTGTGATATGTGAGTATAATAAGGCATTACTTCTGTCAATCTATGAACATTTTGTGCTGGACACGGTACTCAGAACTGGGGATACCCTAAGCATCTGGTATATCTGGCAGAGAAGGGAGGGATGAGTTTTTGGAAATCAGAAACCCTCTGGTATTCAAAGACCACCATAATTTGTTCTTACATCTTTTTTGTCTTTATATGGAGTCTGTGAACCAGTGACACTATCCCCCTTACTGTTCTTTAAACCAGCACATCCCATCTCTCAAGGCTGTATTTTCACTGGCTGTAGTCCATTTATGTATAATGTTCTTTCTCTTTTTTTGCCATATTTTTACTTCTTTCAAATCCCATTCAAAACCCTACCTTCCACAGGAAGGTTTTTTTTTTTTTTTTTTTTTTTTTAATTCTCTTAATTCTAGTCTTTATCTCCACTTGTCCTATGTATAGCTTGTTTATACATAGTTGTTTGCATGTTGTATCTATCGTTGGACTTTGAGCTCCTTAAGAGCAAAAATTGTCTTTTGCATTTTTTTGAATCCTTAGACTTAGCAGAATGCCTGGCACATAGTAGCTATTAAATATTTGATTTATTGATTTGTATGGTGGGGGAGGGGAGACAGTTGCTCCTAGAGAAACAGTATCCTTCATTATTCCTGTCTTAACCATGTATCACTATTGTTCAGTATCATTACTGGATGAAACAGGCTAGTTTGACTCATAGTGCCAGTTTAGAAGCAAAGTATTTTGGAAAGAATACTAAATTAGTAGACCGGAACCTTGGGTCCTAGTCCTGGCTCTATTATTATCTTACTGTCTAAATCACTTTATCTTTTGGGACCTCAGTTTCCTAGTCTACAAAATGAAGGAATTTGGTTAGATCTTTAAAGTTCTAAATCTCTAAAATGTTGTGGAAAATGAAATAGCCATTCCTATGTTTAAAAATTAAATTTATTTTTATTATTAATAATAAATAATAAAATATTTAATCTTTTAATTTATAAGAATTTATTTTCTCTCCCAGCCTCTTCCCCCAGATGATTGAAAAAAGAAAAAAAAGTCTTGTAATAAATGTATAGTCAAGTAGAATAAATACCCATATTGGACACAACAAAAACGTGTCTCATTCTGCATGTTTAATTAATCATTTCTCTATTAGGAGATGATGATTATTTTCATCATTGGTCTCTGGAATCATAGTTGATTATTGCCTTGATAGAATTCTTGAGTGATTCATTTTGTTGACATTATTTTTTATTTATTTATTTTTAAATTTTGTAATTATAACATTTTTTTTTGACAGTACATATGCATAGGTAATTTTTTACAACATTATCCCTTGTATTCCTGTCTGTTCCAAAATTTTCTCCTCCTTCCCTCCACCCCCTCCCCTAGATGGCAGGCATTCCCATACATATTAAATATGTTATAGTATATCCTAGGTACAATATATATGTGCAGAACCGAATTTTGTTGTTGTTGTTGTTGCAGAGGAAGAATTGGATTCGGAAGATAAAAATAATCTGGGGAGAAAAACAAAAAATGCTAACAGTTTACACTCATTTCCCAGTGTTCCTTTTCTAGGTGTAGCTGATTTTGTCTATCATTGATCAATTGGAATTGGATTAGCTCTTCTCTATGTTGAAGATATCCACTTCCATCAGAATACATCCTCATACAGTATCATTGTTGAAGTGTATAATGATCTTCTAGTTCTGCTCGTTTCACTCAGCATCAGTTGATGTCTCTCCAAGCCTCTCTCTATTCCTCCTGTTGGTCATTTCTTACAGAACAATAATATGCCATAATATTCATATACCACAATTTACCCAACCATTCTCCAATTGATGGGCATCCGTTCATTTTCCAGTTTCTAGCCACTACAAAAAGGGCTGCCACAAACATTTTGGCACATACAGGTCCCTTTCCCTTCTTTAGTATTTCCTTGGGATATAAGCCCAGTAGTAGCACTGCTGGATCAAAGGATATGCACAGTTTGATAACTTTTTGGGCATAGTTCCAAATTGCTCTCCAGAATGGCTGGATTCTTTCACAACTCCACCAACAATGCATCAGTGTCCCAGTTTTTCCACATCCCCTCCAACATTCATCATTATTATTTCCTGTCATTTTAGCCAATCTGACATGTGTGTAGTGGTATCTCAGAGTTGTCTTAATTTGCATTTCTCTGATCAATAGTGATTTGGAACACTCTTTCATATGAGTGGAAATAGTTTCAATTTCATCATCTGAAAATTGTCTGTTCATATCCTTTGACCATGTATCAATTGGAGAATGGTTTGATTTCTTATAAATTAGAGTCAATTCTCTGTATATTTTGGAGATGAGGCCTTTATCAGAACCTTTAATTGTAAAAATGTTTTCCCAATCTGTTACTTCCCTTGTAATCTTGTTTGCATTCGTTTTGTTTGTACAAAAATTTTTTAATTTGATGTAATCAAAATTTTCTATTTTGTGATCAAGAATGACCTCTAGTTCTTCTTTGGTCACAAATTCCTTCCTCCTCCACAAGTCTGAGAGGTAAACTATCCTATGTTCCTCTAATTTATTTATGATTTCGTTCTTTATGCCTAAATCATGGACCCATTTTGATCTTATCTTAGTAGGTGGTGTTAAATGTGGGTCCACATTTTGTTGACTTTATAATGTTGTTATTGTATAAGTTGTTCTTGTAGTGCTCTCACTTCATTCTGCATCAGTTCATACAAGCCTTTGGAGGTTTCACTGAAACTGTCCTCTTCACCATTTCTTTCAGCATAATAATATTCTACTACATTTATATATCATATTTTTTGTTCAGATATTCTCCAATTGAAGGAAGTTCCTTACTTTTAAATTGCTTGCTAACACAAAAGAAGAGCTGCTTTAAATATTTTTATATGTATTATGTCTTTTCCTCTTTCTTTTATCTTTTGGGAATATATGCTTAATAGCATAGTTGGGTCAGTTTGCACAAATATTGGGGTACTTTTCCAATTGCTTTTAGATTGTCTGTACTAATTATTAACTCTATTGTACTGCATTAGGCATTTCCCATTTTCCTTCCTTACAGGTTGAATGTTTAAGGGCTCAGGATATTTAAGGACCCTAGGGCCAGTGTTAACCCTTTTCCCCTTAAGAAGCATGGATTAGAGAGAGAAAGTTCCTTCTAGGAACTTCTATTAATATAGATATTCAAGTAGTTAGCTACAAGAGATACTAAAATTCAAGGTAAGGAAGAGGATGGAAAGGAAACCATGATCATTCTTTTTCTTAAGAGATTTTGAATCTTAGTAATCATTATCTAATCATAGGATCCTCAAGAGCCTTCACTTGATTTTCAGTAGAGTATAATTTGATTTAACACTCAACTTATGAGGCTCCCCAGCATGCTATTTCTGATAAAGGTCTTGTCTCTCTGGTTCCTTCTCTAGGGAAAGAAGCAGCAAGTTAGGTTCCTTGAGTATATCAATTGTAGTTTAGGGCTCAACTCATATGGTTACCATAGGCATTTTCCTAGTGATCAGTCAAGTAGCATTTAATAAACACTTAGTATGTGCTTGGTAGAGGGTGCATTAGACCATAGAGTGAAGGATATGAGAGGTGTGAGAAGATTGGTGTCAAGGGGCCAGTATATAAGGCCCACTAAATGAAGGAATTTATATTTGATTCTACCTGTTCTGAGCTAGAAGTATAGTCCAGTTTAGAGTGACACAAAGCCAGAGAAATGTGAATTGTTTCTTAAAATCAGAAAAATAAAACTAGAAAAAATTTAAATGGTTTGTTTACTGATTTAAATCTTAAGGGTTTCTTTCTTATAGACAAATGCCCCCATTTTTGCTTTTCTCATTTACATGTGATTAAAAACATGCTATTAATATTATGCTGAAATTCAATTAGAATGCTATAGTAAGGAAAAAAAAAACATTTTTTTGAGTTTTTCAGTATTGTCGTATTCCATGCTCTGACCTCTTTTTATTTTCATTTTTCTTAATATGTTCCAGTCAGAATTCATGCGTAAATGAATGCACTGTCTTTCTGTTTTCAACCTTATGAACTCTAAAATCTACATGTTCAAAGCTTTTTAGAATTTTCATTCAGGTTTGATTTTTTTAAAATAGGAAATCTTATTGTGAGTTCCTTTTTTAATTTTATAATTATAATTTTTTTGACAGTATATGTGCATGAGTAATTTTTTTATAACATTATCCTTAGTATTCATTTTTCCAAATTTTCCCCTCCCTCCCTCTACTTCATCCCCTAGATGACAAGCAATCCCATACATTTTACATGTGTTAGAGTATAACCTAGATACAATATATGTGTGTAAATCCAATTTTCTTGTTGCACGCTAAGTATTGGATTCCGAAGGTATGAGTAACCTGGGTAGATAGACAGTAGTGCTAACAGTTTATATTCACTTCCCAGTGTTCCTTCTCTGGGTGTAGTTGTTTCTGTCCATCATTGATCAACTGGAAGTGAGTTGGATCTTCTTTATGTTAAAGATATCCACTTCTATCAGAATACATCTTCATACAGTGTTGTTGAAATGTATAGTGATCTTCTGGTTCTGCTCATTTCACTCAGCATTAGTTCATGTAAGTCTCTCCAAACCTTTCTGAATTCATCCTGCTGGTCATTTCTTACAGAACAATAATATTCCATTACCTTTATATACCATAATTTACCCAACCATTCTCCAATTGATGGACATCCATTCATCTTCCAGTTTCTAGCCACTATGAAAAGAGCTGCCACAAACATTTATTGGCACATACAGGTCCCTTTCCCCTCTTTAGTATTTCTTTGGGATATAAGCCCAATAGTAGCACTGCTGGATCAAAGGGTATGCACAGTTTGATAACTTTTTGGGCATAGTTCCAAATTGCTCTCCAGAATGGCTGGATTGTTTCACAACTCCACCAACAATGCATCAGTGTCCCAGTTTTCCCACATCCCCTCCAACATTCATCATTATCTTTTCCTGTCATCTTAGCCAATCTGAGAGGTGTGTAGTGGTATCTCAAAGTTGTCTTACTTTGCATTTCTCTGATCAGTAGTGATTTGGAACAATCTTTCATATGGGTGGATATAGCTTCAATTTCATCATCTGAAAATTGTCTGTTCATATCCTTTGACCATGTATCAATTGGAGAATGGTTTGATTTCTTATAAATTAGAGTCAGTTCTCTATATATTTTGGAAATGAGGCCTTTATCAGAACCTTTAACTGTAAAAATATTTTCCCAATTTGTTACTTCCCTTCTAATTTTATTTGTATTAGTTTTGTTTGTACAAAAGCTTTTTAATTTGATGTAATCAAAATCTTCTATTTTGTGATCAATAATGATCTCTAGCTCTCCTCTGGTCATAAATTCCTTCCTCCTCCACAGGTCTGAGAGGTAAACTATCCTCTGTTCCTGTAATCTATCTATGATCTCATTCTTTATGCCTAAATCATGGACGCATTTTGATCTTACCTTGGTATATGGTGTTAAGTGTGGATCCATATATAGTTTCTGCCATACTAATTTCCAGTTTTCCCAACAGTTTTTTTCAAATAATGAATTTTTATCCCAAATGTTGGTATCTTTGGGTTTGTCAAACACTAGATTGCTATAGATGTGCCCTTTTTTGTCCTTTGTACCTAATCTGTTCCACTGATCGACTGGTCTATTTCTTAGCCAATACCAAATGGTTTTGGTGACTGCTGCTATATAATATAGCATTAGATCAGGTACACCTACATACACCACCTTCATCTGACTGTTTTTTCATTGATTCCCTTGAAATTCTTGACCTTTTATTCTTCCATATTAATTTTGTTGTTATTTTTTTCTAGGTCATTCAAATAGTTTCTTGGGAGTCTGATTGTTATAGCACTAAATAAATAGGTTTGGGGAATATTGTCATCTTTATTATATTTGCTTGGCCTACCCATGAGCACTGAATGTCTTTCCAATTATTTAAATCTGACTTTATTTTTGTGGCAAGTGTTTTGTAATTTTGCTCATATAATTCCTGACTTTTTTTTGGTAGATGGATTCTCAAATATTTTATACTCTCAACATTTGTTTGGAATGGAATTTTTCTTTGTACCTCTTGCTATTGCATTTTGTTGGTGATGTATAAAAATGCTGAGGATGTATGTGGATTTATTTTATATCCAGCAACTTTGCTAAAGTTGTGAATTATTTCTAATAACTTTTTATTAGAATCTCTGGGGTTTTCTAAGTATACCATCATATCATCTGCAAAGAGTGACAGTTTGATTTCCTCATTACCTACTCTTATTCCTTTAATCTCTTTCTCGACTCTTATTGCCGAGGCTAGCATTTCTAATACAATATTGAATAGTAATGGTGATAATGGGCAACCTTGTTTCAATCCTGATCTTACTGGGAAAGGTTCCAGTTTATCTCCATTACATATTATGCTTACTGACGGTCTTAAATATATGCTCCTGATTATTCTAAGGAATAGTCCATTTATTCCTATACTCTCAAGTGTTTTTAGTAGGAATGGATATTGGATTTTATCAAATGCTTTTTCTGCATCTATTGAGATGATCATATGGTTTTTATTAATTTGATTATTAATATGGTCAATTATACTAATAGTTTTCCTAATATTAAACCAGCCCTGCATTCCCGGTATAAATCCTACTTTATCATAATGTATTATCCTGGGGATGATTTTCTGAAGTCTTTTTGCTAATATCTTATTTAAGATTTTAGCATCAATATTCATTAAGGAAATTGGTCTATAGTTTTCTTTCTCAGTTTTCGATCTATCTAGTTTATTATTTCTGCCTTCCTGCATTTAATTTTGAGATCTGTATGTCCTACTATATGGTCAATTTTTTAATAGGTTCCATGAACCGCTGAGAAGAAAGTATATTCCTTTTTATCACCATTCAGTTTTCTCCAAAGGTCTATCATACCTAGTTTTTCTAATGTTCTATTTACCTTTTTAATTTCTTTCTTATTTGTTTTGTGGTTTGATTTGTCTAATTCTGAGAGTTCAAGGTTGAGATCTCCCACTATTATAGTTTTGCTGTCTATTTCTTCTTGTAAACTCTCTTAACTTTTCCTTTAGGAAGTTAGATGCTGTACCACTTGGTGCATATATGTTTAGTATTGATATGGCTTCATTGTTTATGCTACCCTTTAGCAGGATATAGTTTCCTTTCTTATCTCTTTTAATTAGATCAATTTCTGCTTTTGCTTTATTTGAGATAAGGATGGCAATCCCTGCTTTTTTGGCTTTACCTGAAGCATAATAGATTCTGCTCCAACCTTTTACCTTTACTCTGTATCTCCCTGCTTTAAGTGTGTTTCCTGTAAACAACATATTGTAGGGTTCTGACTTTTGATCCAGTCTGCTATCTGCTTCCGTTTGATGGGAGAGTTCATCTCATTCACATTTACAGTTAAAATGACTAATTCTGTATTTCCTGCCATCATATTATCCCCTGATTATGTTTTTTTCCCCCTTTACCCCCCTGAACCCCTTCCCCAGTATTTAATTTATATACCCCACTTGTGACACACAGCCCTCCCTTTTTAGTATCCCTCCCCCCTCCTTTTAAGTCCCTTCCTCTTTCTTGTACCCTTCCCTTATTCCCCTTTTCCTTTTCCCTTTTCCTCTCCCCCCTTTTAATGAGGTGAGAGAGAATTCTCTGAAAAACAAATATGTCAATTATTTACTCTTTGAGCCTACTCTGATGAGAGTAAGATTCACACAATGTTTCTCCCCCTCTCTAAATTCCCTCAAATGTGGTAGATTTTCTATGCCTCTTCCTGGGATGTAGTTTCCCTCTTTTTATCACTCCTTCCCCTTTTTCTGATAGTATCCCCTTCCCTTTACTACTCCCCCTTTTTTAAATATTATATCAGTAAAATCAAATTATCACTGCAGACTTTCTGTATATCCACAACAGAGATACAGTTCTCAAGAGTTCTTTTTAACTTTTTCTGCTTCTCTTCAGTCTTGTGAATGTAGATCAAGTTTTTTGTTTAAGTCTGGTTTTTTTCTTAGAAACAAATGGAATTCCTCTGTTTCATTAAATGACCATCTTCTTCCATGGAAGAAAATGCTAAACTCAGCTGGGTAGTTTATTCTTGGTTGCAATCCTTGTTCTTTTGCCTTTCGGAATATCAGGTTCCAGGCCCTTAGATCCTTTAAAGTGGAGGCAACCAGATCTTGGGTGACCCTTATTGTGGCACCTTGATATTTGAGTTGTTTTTTCCTATCTGCTTGCAATATTTTTTCCTTAGTTTGGTAGTTCTGCAGCTTAGCCACAATGTTCCGTGGAGTTCTTTTTTTAGCGTCTTTTTCCGAAAGTGTTCGATGAATTCTTTCCATGCCTATTTTCCCTTCTGTTTCTATTATCTCTGGACAGTTCTCTTTGATGATTTCCTGTAAAATAGAATCTAGGCTCTTTTTTTGATCATAGTTTTCGGGAAGTCCAATGATCCTCAGATTATCTCTCCTAGATCTATTTTCCAGGTGTATAGATTTTTCCCAGTAAGTATTTGACATTATTCTCCAACTTTTCATTTTTTTTTTTTTTTGTTTTTTTTGTTTTGTTTGACTGATTCTTGGTTTCTCAATGAATCATTCATTTCTGTTTGTTCTGTCCTGATTTTTAATGAATTATTTTCTTCATTCACATTTTTTAATTCTTTTTGTATATGCCCAATTGAATTTTTAAATGAATTATTTTGCTCTGTTGAATTTTTTTTTATTTCACTAATTTTTTTAAGTGAATTATTTTCTTTTTCCATTTCAGAAATCCTACTTTCTTGAGACTTTTTTATTTTTTTCAATTCAGAAATCCTACTTTCCTGTGATTTTTTAACCTTTTCTAATTCACAAATTTTGTTTCCCTAAATCTCCTGTGAATTCCTTATTTTTTCCAACCCAAATTTCAGGACGTTGTTATTCTCTGTCATAGCTTCTCTTTCCTTTCCCCATTTTTCTTCAAACTCTCTTAACTTTTTAATAGTCTCTTCTAGAAGAGAGTTATGTGATGGAGGGCAGGGATCATTCCCCTTTAGGGTGTTATCTGGAGACTGTCTGCTGTTAGCTTCCTTGGGGTTGGATACCCGCTCTTTCTCTGTGTAGAAGGTGTCAGTCGTTCTCTTCAGCTTCTTACTGTTAAAAATCTGTTGGGGTTTGCCCTTGGGGTAAGAAATTTATTTATTTATTTATCAGCTTCCTCCCAGACAGGATGGATGCAGAGTCCTGTGCCTGAGCTAAGAGAGAGCTCTGGGAGAGAGTTCCCTTCCCCCCTCCCCAGAAATGCCTCAGAGGTGGTTAGTATTGCTGCGCTGTGAGGAGTGCCCAGTGAAGGACCCCACTGTGGGGCCTAGCTACTGCCCTGAGGTTTAAGGCTGAACAGTGAGAGCGTCACAAACCCCAGCCAATGCCTCCTGTGGGGCGTGGATATCAGCAGCTGATGTGAAAAGCCCCTGCACTCAAACTGGAAGTGTGTGCCCGGAAACCATTTCAAAGGTTCAGCTTCTCTGGGAATTCCTTGGCTGCTAGAATTCCACTGCCTCAGGCTGAGCCCGGCACTTTGTGGATTAGAGGCTGCCTAGGGCTGTGTCCCCGCTGTTCAGGCTCTTAACTACCCCAAGGAGAAGCCCCAGGCAGCAGAAGGCGGCTGCACAGTCATGTCAAGATCTATTAGGTCCCTTCTGGATTGGGGTGGTTCTAGGATCTGGCTTTATATTTTAAAGTGGCTTGATTTCTCTTCTGAACTGCTATTTTATAAGCAAAGAAGAGTTAACACCCTGTGTCAGATCCCTCTATCTCAGTGGCTTCTTTGATCCCAGAGTTTTCCCCAGCCTGATCGGCACAGTGTGTTACCACCTAAACTTGTCTGTGCTGGCCTTTTTTTCCCCTCCCCTCGGAACCGACCTTTTCTGTTGAAATTCCAGATTCTCTTCAGCTGGTAAGTTGTGCTTCTAATCCTTGTCGTTTTTTTTATCAGTCCAGGGTTATTTTTGAGGCTGATTTAACTAATTGGTAATGAGGGAAGAAGGGAGCTTACAAATTCACGTGTATCTTCTCCACCATCTTGGCTCTGCCCCCCTTACTGTAAGTTTCTTAACTGATTATATTTAATCTTCTTAGTTACCAGCCTTTTCTCCCCTGATTCTCTAATCTATTCCTAGGTTTCATAATCTAATTTTAAAATCAGTAAGAGTTGCTTTTAATCTTTGATGTTAGATTTCTTTTAAGGCCACTGATGTTCTATATAATAGTCTATTTTAAAAAACTAATTAATATATTTATCATTCATTTATTTTTCAATTTTCATTTTCAGGTTTTTCTCTCTAATCTCTCCCCTCCTCATTGAGAAAACAAGTAATTATGAAGACATGTAAAAGCATATTTCCATATTAGTCATGTTGCTAGAAAAACCCCCAAGAAAAATAAAGTGGAAAAATATGCTTTATTTTGCACCTGTCGTTTATCAGTTCTCTCTTTGGAAGTAGATAGCATTTTTATGAGTCCCTCACAAATTGTCATGGATCATTTAATTTATCAGTGTTGTCAAGTTTTTCACAGTTGATTATTGTTACAATATTGTTTTTACCTTGTAGATTGTTCCGGTTCTTCTCACTTCACTTTGGATAAGTTTATACGAGTTTTCCCAGGTTTTTCTGAAATTATCGTGCTCATCATTTCTTATAAAACAATATTCTGTTACAATCATATGCCACTTTTTTAGCCTTCCCCTTTTGATGAGAATCCCCTCATTTTCCAGTTCTTTGCCACCATACATATAGGTCTTATTTCTTCTTCTTTGATGTTGTTGTAGTACAGGCCTAATAATGTTATTGTGGGGTCAAAGGATAGCCCTTTGGGCCTAGTTTCACATTGTTCTCCAGAATGGAACTCTACCAAGAGTGCACTAGCATATCCATTTTTCACATTCCCTTCATCATTTATCATTTTTCTTTTCTGTGGTTTTAGCCAATCTGATGAGTGTGAGGTGGTAATTCAGAATTGTTTTGATTTGCATTTCTCTAGTCAGTAGTGATTTGGAGCATTTTTTCATGTGATTATTGATAGCTTTGGTTTTGTCTCCTGAAAATTGTCTGTTCATAATCTTTGACTCAATTGGAAAATAGTTTTTATTTTTGCAAATTTGACTCATTTGAGAAATGGGACCTTTATCTCAGGATATGGTGAAAGAAGTTGGTCTTAAGTAGTTTCTTCCAGATTGCTCTCCAGTTTTCTAAGCATTATTATTTTTTTCCTTTTTGGTCAAAGAATGAATTTTTGCCTTCAAAGCTTAGATCTTTGGGTTTATCAAACACTAAATTATGATAGTCATTTATTATATATTATGTGCCTAATTTGTTCCACTAATCAGCCCTTCTGTTTCTTATTTAATAGCAGACTGTTTTGATTACTGCTTTCTTTTTTTTTTTTTTTTAAGGGAAATTTTTAAAAAAATTTTTATTAATTTTTATAATTATAACATTTTCTTTGACAGTACATATGCATAGATAAATTTTTTTTTCTTTACAACATTATCCCTTGTACTCCCTTCTGTTCTGAGTTTTTCCCCTCCTCTCCACCCCCTCCCCTAGATGGCAGGCATTCCCATACATATTAAATATCTTATAGTATATCCTAGGTACAATATATATGTGCAGAACTGAATTTTGTTGTTGTTGTTGTTGCAAAGGAAGGATTGTATTTGGAAGGTAAAAATAATCTGGAAAGAGAAACAAAACAAAACCAAAAAAACAAAACAAAACAAAACAAAAGCAAAACAATGCTCACAGTTTACACTCATTTCCCAGTGTTCCTTTTCTGGATGTAGCTGATTCTGTCCATCATTGATCAATTGGAATTGGATTAGCTCTTCTCTATGTTGAAGATATCCACTTCCATCAGAATACAGTATCATTGTTGAAGTGTATAATGATCCCTTAGTTCTGCTCGTTTCACTCAGCATCAGTTGATGTAAGTCTCTCCAAGCCTCTCTGTATTCCTCCTATTGGTTGATTACTGCTTTCTAATATAATTTGAAATCTTGCTAGGATGCCTTTTTATTTTTGTTTTGATTCTCTTGATAGTCTTGATTTTTGGGGGGGATAAATTTTTTTTTTCTAGTTCTATAAAATTTTTTTTGGTAGCTTGATTGGTATAGCAATGAATAACTAAATGAATTTAGATTGAATGATCATTTTTATTTTTATTGGCTTAGTCTATCTATGAGTAATTAATATTTCTCCATTGTTTAGATCTGTGTATGAAAAGCTTTTTTTAGTTGTGCTCTTCTGGTTCTGTTTGTGTGTCTTGGCAAGTAGACTTCTAAGTGTGTAGTTATTTTAAATAGAAATTCTCTTTCTATCTCTTGCTGCTGGGTTTTATTAGTAATATATTGAATGCTAATAATTTAAGTGGATTTCTTTTATAGCCTGCAACTTTGGTAAAGTTGTCAATTATTAGGTTTTTTGGCTGATTTTCTAGAGTTTTTTAAGCATACTTATTTGCAAAGAGTGATAATTTTGTTTTCTCATTGCTGATTTTTATTCCTTCTGTTTCTTTTTCTTGTTTTTATTACTATACCTAGCATTTCTAATACAATATTAAATAATAATGATGATAATGGAGATACTTGTTTCACTTATGATTTTGTTAGGAAGGCTTTTTTTAGTTTATTCCCATTTATACACTAAATTTTATGGTGGTTTATTTTAGTTAAATAATTTATTTAAATAAGTATTTGATTATTATTTGATTAATTATTACTATATATATATATAACATAAACATATTACATAATTAAATAAATGATTTAGTTAAATAATATATAAATTTTCATGTGTTAGAGCAGTAGTTTCATACAAGTTGAAAATTTGATAAAATACCATGTTTAAAGTAAGCTAAATTTATATTGTAGTTGTTCAAAAAGGAATTCCTTTCATCTTGGTCGGTTTACATGAGTGGACTTTACAAAATAACCCAGAGAACTCCAATGTCTCCTACCTTGAATTTCTCTAAACAGTCATTCCCAGGAATCAGTAAATTTCAGTGTGTGTGTTTGTGTGTGTGTGAAGCTTTGAATAAATAAGGTATACATAAAATAAACTGAGAGTAGACTTATAGAAAAAGCAATAAGATTAAGGAAGACTGAGGCTTCTTGTAAAATGAGACTTTAGGTAAAGCTTCAGAGAAGACAAGGTGCTATAATTCAGAATTGAGGAAGGGGAGCATCCTTAGCATGGGAGTGAGGTGTTAGCTAGGAATAACATAAAAATGCAGAGCTGGGTAGATGGAGAGTCATGTTTAAGATGAGCAAAGAGACCTGAATCACTGGATTATAGAATATGTGTGTGTGTGTGTGTGTGTGTGTGTGTGTGTGTGTGTGTGTGTGTGTGTGTAAGGTATAAGGTATGGAAAGATAGGAAGGGGAATTTAAAAAGCTAAGTGCACACTAGTCCCTAGGAGCTATAGAGTTTGAGGTAGGAAGAGATTTGACAATCTTCTTCATCCAAAGGGCAGGGGTAAGAATATTTCCTATTGATTTGAAATTAGCTTTCTGTGGGTATGGAAGCTGAACAAGGATCTCCTTAAACTTTCTCTGATGAAACATGAAATTTTATGCTGTATTCTATTTGATCGTTATAATGAATGTGTGTAAAACTCTACTTAATGATTGGGAGTTTTAAAAAAAGTATTTGAAGGCAATTTAATATCTTTGTGCCTTTATTCAGGCTGTATGGATTATTCTTTTTTTAAAAAGTTTTTTATTATAACTTTTTATTGACA
The DNA here is from genome assembly GCF_048593235.1 of Sminthopsis crassicaudata. Lineage (NCBI taxonomy): Eukaryota > Metazoa > Chordata > Mammalia > Dasyuromorphia > Dasyuridae > Sminthopsis > Sminthopsis crassicaudata. The sequence goes on along the minus strand of NC_133617.1, from coordinate 246,653,696 downwards.
GAACATATGCCTGTGTAATTCTTTACAACATTATCCCTTGTGCTCACATCTGTTCCGACTTTTCCCTTCCCTCCCTCTACCCCCTCCCCTAGATGGCAAGGGGGGTCTTATATACATGTTAAATGTTATAGTATATCCTAGATAAATATATATGTGTGCAGAAGCGAACAAGTTCTCTTGTTGCACAGGGAGAATTGGATTCAGAAAGTAAAAATAACCTGGGAAGAAAAACAAAAATGCAAACAGTTTACACATTTCCCAGTGTTCCTTTTCTGAGTGTAGCTGATTTTGTCAATCATTGATCAATTGGAACTAAATTAGATCGTCTCTTTGTTGAAGATATCCACTTCCATCAGAATACATCCTCATACAGTATCATTGTTAAAATGTATAATGATCTCCTCGTTCTGCTCATTTCACTCAACATCAGTTCATGTAAGTCTCTCCAAGCCTCTCTGTATTCATCCTGCTGGTCATTCTTACAGAACAATAATATTTCATAACATTCATATACCACAATTTGCCCAGTCATTCTCCAATTGATGGGCATTGATTTATTTTCCAGTTTCTAGTCACTATAACAAGGGCTGCCACAAACATTTTGGCACATACAGATCCCTTTCCCTTCTTTAGTATTTCTTTGGGATATAAGCCCAGTAGTAGCACTGCTGGATCAAAGGGTATGCATAGTTTGATAAGTTTGGGGGCATAATTCCAGATTGCTCTCCAGAATGGTTGGATTAATTCACAACTCTACCAGTAATACAACAATGTCCCAGTTTTCCTGCATCCCCTCCAACATTCATCATTATTATTTCCTGTCATTTTAGCCAATCTGACAGGTGTGTAGTGGTATCTCAGAGTTGTCTTAATTTGCATTTCTCTGATCAATAGTGATTTGGAACACTCATATGAGTGGAAATAGTTTCAATTTCATAATCTGAAAATTGTCTGTTCATATCCTTTGACCATTTATCAATTGGAGGATGGCTTGATTTCTTATAAATTAGAGTCAATTCTCTATATATTTTGGATATAAGGCCTTTATCAGAACCTTTAACTATAAAAATGTTTTCCCAGTTTGTTGCTTCCCTTCTAATTTTGTTTGCATTTGTTTTGTTTGTACAAAGGCTTTTTAATTTGATGTAATCAAAATTTTCTATTTTGTGATCAAGAATGACCTCTAGTTCTTCTTTGGTCACAAATTCCTTCCTCCTCCACAAGTCTGAGAGGTAAACTATCCTATGTTCCTCTAATTTATTTATGATCTCATTCCTTATGCCTAAATCATGGACCCATTTTGATTTTATCTTGGTATGTGGTGTTAAGTGTGGGTCCATGTCTAATTTCTGCCATACTAATTTCCAATTTTCCCAGCAGTTTTTGTCAAATAATGAATTCTTATCCCCAAAGTTTGGATCTTTGGGTTTTTCAAACACTAGATTGCTATAGTTGTTCACTATTTTGTCCTGTGAACCTAACCTATTCCACTGATAAACTAGTCTATTTCTTAGCCAGTACCAAATGGTTTTGGTGACTGCTGCTTTATAATATAGTTTTAGATCAGGTACATCTAGGCCACCTTCATTTGATTTTTTTTTTTTTTTCATTAATTCACTTGAAATTTTCGACCTTTTGTTCTTCCATTTGAATTTTGTGGTTATTTTTTTCTAGGTCATTAAAATAGTTTCTTGGGAGTCTGATTGGTATGACACTAAATAAATAGATTAGTTTAGGGAGTAATGTCATCTTTATTATATTCGCTTCAGTTTTTGTATAAGTTCCATGAACTGCTGAGAAGAAAGTGTACTCCTTTCTGTCTCCATTTAGGTTTCTCCAAAGATCTATCCTATCTAACTTTTCTAATATTCAATTTACCTTTTTGACTTCTTTCTTATTTGTTTTGTGGTTTGATTTATCTAATTCTTAGAGTGCAAGGTTGAGATCTCCTACTATTATAGTTTTGTTGTCTATTTCTTCTTGCAGCTCTTTTAATTTCTCTTTTAAGAATTTAAATGCTACACCACTTGATGCATATATGTTTAATATTGATATTGCTTCATTATTTATGCTACCCATTAGCAAGATATAGTGCTCTTCCTTTTCTCTTTTAATTAGATCAATTTGCTTTTGCTTGATCTGAGATGAAGATTGCTACCCCTGCTTTTTTAATTCACCTGAAGCATAGTAGATTCTGCTCCAACCTTTTACCTTTACTCTGTAAGTATCACCCTGCTTTAGGTGTGTTTTCTGCAAACAACATATTGTAGGATTCTGGCTTTTAATCCAGTCTGCTAACCGCTTCTTCTTTATGGGGGAGTTTACCCCATTCACAGTTATGGTTAAAATTACCAATTCTGTATTACTTGCCAGCTTGTTAATCCCTGCTTATGCTTTTCTCCTCTCCTTCCCCCTTATCCCCCTTCCCAGTATTAAACTTGTGAGCACCACTTGCTTCTACCTTTTTAGTATCTTTCTCCCCACTTAGAGTTATTCCCCCCATCTTATCCCTTTTCCTCACAATTTCTGTATTCCCTTCTGTTTAATATACTCCTTCCCTTTTCATTTTTCCTCTCCCACTTTTCAATGAGGTGGGAGAAGTTTCACCATAAATCGAATATTTCTAATATTTTTCTCTTTAAGCCAATTCTGATGGCAGTACAATACACACTATGTTCATCCTCTTGCATTCTTTCTTTCAGATATAATAGGTTTCCTTTACCTCTTTGTGAGATGTATTACCCCCATTTTACCCTTTTCTGGGTATAATTTCCTTTCCACCTTTAGTTTCTAGAACAATGTATACATTCTTTACACAAGATTTCTTTTTACCTTTTTAGGTTTCTCTTGAGTTCTATATTTGTAGATCAAACTTTTTGTTTAGTTCTGGTTTTTTTTCATCAAAAATAGATGAAATTCACTTATTTTGTTGAATGTCCATTTTCTTCCCTAGAAAAAGATGCTCATTTTTGCTGGGTAAGTTATTTTTGGCTGCATACCAAGTTCCTTAGCCTTTTGGAATATCATATTCCAGACCCTTCGATCCTTTAATGTGGATGCTACTAGATCCTGGATAATCCTTATTGTGGCTCCTCCATATATGAATTGTTTTTTTCCTAGCAGCTTGCAGTATTTTTTCCTTCATCTGATGGTCCTGGAATTTGGCCACTATATTTCTTGGTGGTTTGATTTTAGGGTCCCTTTCAGTAAATGATCAATGAATTCTTTCAATTTCTATTTTACTCTCTATTTCTATAACATCTGGACAGTTTTCTTTGATAATTTCCTGAAAAATGGTGTCCAAGCTCTTTTTTTCATCATATTTTTCAGGGAGTCCAATAATTCTTATGTTCTCTCTCCTGGATCTATTTTCCAGGTCTGTTGTTTTCCCAAAAGATATTTGACATTTTTTCCCCATTGTTTCATTTTTTTGGTTTTGCTTGACTGATTCTTGGTGTCTCCTCGAGTCATTCACTTCTATTTGCTCAATTATGATTTTTCAATGAAGTATTTTCTTCACTCACTTTTTTTTATATCTTTTTCTAATTGTCTAATTGAGTTTTTTAAGTGAGTTGTTTTGTTCTATGGAATTTTTTTCCATTTCACCAATTTTATTTTTTAGTGAGCTGTTTTCTTTTTCCAACTCACTAATTCTGTTTTTCAAGAATTTGATTTCTTTATCCACTCTATCTTTAAGTGAGTGGGATGACTTATCCATACCCTCTTGCCAAGCTTCCCTTTCCTTTTTCCATTTTTCTTCTAGCTCTCTTGTGAGAGCCTTTTTAATTTCTTCTTTGAGAGTCTTGTGCGCCAAGGACCCAGATGATTTCCTCCATTGGGGATTCATTTGAAGACAGTCTGTTTTTAGTCTCCTCAGAGTTTAAAGTCTGCTCTCTATCCATATAGAAGTTATAAATAGTTAGAGTATGCTTTAATTTTTTGCTCATTTTGTCAAAGAAGAATAAAAGAAAACAAATTAACAAGAAAAACAAATGCTCCACTTTTTTTTTGGGGGGGGGGGCTGCATGGTATAACCAAGCTTCCTCTACAGACTGAAGGCGGCAGCAGCAAGGCACTAGCAGGACAGCAGTGGCTGTGCTGCATTTTATTGTTTCCTCACTTGAAGGCAGGAAGTGTTTCCTTTTTGTATTTGTTCTGAAGACAGAAAATAGTGCTTGGCAAATAGTAGATGTTTAATAAGTGATTATTAGTTGCAATGTCTCTTGGCAGGTTATCTCATGGCTTTTAAGAATTTTAGGTATTCACTTTTTTGCCCTGTCTTTTTTTCTGGAACCTGTTAATTATGAGTTCCAATTACTCAAGGGTAGGTTAACCAAGATTTGTGATTTTAAGTTGTAATTATAGGCCATGGAAACACTTTTAAACAATAATGAATTAGTTGTTTTCCTTAGATATTATTTTTGTGCTGTTTTTCTTGATACTTTCTTATTAAGAAATCTGTCTTTTCAAATGGTTTTTCACCTTCAGGGATTAGATCTCTAAGGATAATAATTTAAAGAAGGCTGTTTAATGAATAGGAAATTATTTTTAACATAGCTAATTGATTTTATATTGGTTTCTAAGGGTATAATATGATACATTTTTATCCATCCACCACCTCACCATGCATTCTAAAAATTATAATATTGGAAACTATTATAAAACTTTGTCACAGGTGATTTCAAGATCATGTGTTCTCATCGGTTTTTGATTTTTGACATCTTGGGATATTAAAAAAAGCATGATTTTGACATTTAATTCCAAATTTCCATTATCCAGCAGTTTTCTGCTATATTTGGATGATTTAGTTTTGGTAAAATCTACAGTGCTCAGAGCTTAACAATTTTCTATTTCCTTTATTTCCCAGTGTGTTGAATTGAAAACAGCCCCTAGCCTTACTTACATTAAAAGATTTTAGTTTGATGCTTACTTTGCCCTTAGGAAATCAATTAACTGCTCTTTGCCTCAGTTTTTTACTTTATAAAATAAAGATGATAGAATACTGTCTTGCAATATTGTTGCAAAGAAAGCTGTTTGTAAATTTTAAAATATGATGTAAGCATGGGGGTTGAAAACAGTATTCTGAAAAACATAGCTGTATGAATCTGGTAATCAAGGGTAGACTTATTTTTTTCTATGGTTTATATGATATATATATATATATATAAGCATATGCATATATGTTTGTGTATATATATGTGTGTATATATATATATATATATATATACATATATATATATTTGCTATAAACTTTTTTGGATGTGTACGTCTTTTCCCCTTTAAAATTTATTTTATTTTATTTTTAATACACATTTCTTTATGAATTATGTTAGCAGAGAATAATCAGAACAAAAGGGAAAAACCATGGGAGAGAAAAAAAGTAGAAAAAAGTGAACATTGCATGTGTTGATTTACATTCAATCTTCTGGATGCGGATGGCATTTTCTGTCCAAAGTTTATTGGGATTATTTTGGATCACTGAACCATTGAGAAGAACCAAGTCTTTCATAAAAACCATATATTCTTGCTATTTTTGTGTATGATGTATTCCTGGTTCTGCTTGTTTGCTCAGCATGAGTTCGTGTAAATTTTTCCTGGCCTTTCTATAATCAGCTTGTTCATCATTTTTTTAATAGAACAATAATATTCTGTTATCTTCATGTGCCACAACTCATTCAGGCATTCCTCAATTGATGGGCATATACCCATTTTCCAATTCTGTTACTACAAAAAGAGCTGATACAAATATTTTTGCACATGTGTGCCCTTTTCCCTCCTTTATAATTTCCTTAGGATACAGACCCAGTAACGGGATTACTGGGTCAAAGGGTATGCAAAGTTTTATAGCCCTTTGGGCATAGTTCCAGATCGCTCTTCAGAATGGTCGGATCATTTCACAATTCCATTTCACAACAATTTCACAATCAGAAAGATTCATCTCTTTGATTTCAGGCCTGGCACTCTATCTACTGTGCTAGTTAGCTGTTTCTTCATATCAGAAGATTAGATAGCATCTAAAAGTTGTTACTTGCGTGACAGTAGTCCTACATTTGAAAGAAATGGAGATGTCTAACCTAATGAGGACAAAATTTAGCAGGAATATGATAGCTCTCTTTATTTGAAAAACTGTCTCATAGGGAAGAATGTAGGAATTATGTTTGGAAATTGCAAGAAATCAAAACAATCTGGGGACTGCCTCAAAACTTAGTGGGGTTCCACTTCCTTGGAATTCTTCAGTCAGAGGCTCAATGGCCATTTGTCTATTATATTGTTGAGAATATTTCTGTACAGTTTAAACTAGGTAGTCCTTGCAACTTAGCCTTTACCAGACTACTTAATCTTTCTGAACCTCAGTTTCCTTTATTTATAAAAATTTAAACTTGATCTCCAAGGTGTCTTAATGATCCTATGATCCTATATCCCTCATTCAATCCCTGAGACAGTAAGTAAAATGGTACTTGATTAAAAAAGGGTAAGATTTTCAGAAGTTCATGTTATAGATTTGATGAAGGCAATTTGACAACTGGTCATCATTTTGAATTCCTCTATTGGGGATTTAATCAATCAAGTCTCTATCATTTAGAATCCTAAAATCATTGATTTAGAACTGGAGGCACTTTAGATAGTCTGTCTACTTTATCCTTTTATTTTATTTTACATAGGAGGAAACCAAATAATTATACAAATCCACACGCATGTTTTTTGAGGTATTGGGATGGGGAATGGAGGCTAGCCCTGTGATTTTTTTCAGTGTATTAAACTCTTAAGAGATGAAATTTCCTCTAGCAATGCAGATCTCCAGCTGTTTTGCCACTTAAAATTTAGTTTCCTGGGACACTGAAAAGTTAAGTGTTTTGTCCAATGCTACAGAACTATTTTACTACAGAATAGATTTTAATACAAGTTGACTTGACTCCTGGGAAGGCCTTTTAACCCTTCCATCAGACTACTTATTTCATTTATTAGTGTAATAAACATTTGAATTAAATTAAAATTACTTTCCCAAAGAGGTTAATATCAGGGTATTGACCACTTTTTTCATAATTGCAGAGGCAGCTCTTTCTGGAAGACTAGAAAATAATAGAAAAATTTTAGTGTTTTATCATATTGCCATAGTACTTTATGTAAAAGGTTTTTTTTTCTGTATTTTAAAGGATATTTTTTATTATTGAAAATCTAGACTGAACAGAATATGACTGATGCTATTTTAATTTTCAATTGGAATTCTCTGCTGATAACCCAGAAAAGACCCCCAAATTTCCCTTCCTTGTAAAGAATTTTTTTCTCTCATGTTCTCTTGCTCTTTATTGACTGTCATCACATGAACTCTGGTTTTAATATGAACTTCCCATACTTTATCTTCAATGTTTTATTATATTAAAAGTTTAAAAGATGGATACTACCTTCAAAAATTCTGATTGTAATCCATTCATTCTTTGCAACCCTTGTCCATATGTGTATAAATAAATACGAATGAGTCTACCTAATGTAGAAGCCTTTCTCTAGATCTCCTAACATTACTGTAATAAGTATTAGTGCATCTATTATCTATTGTCCTTTTACTGCTTCCTTTTCTGATAACAGATTGGTTTTATATCTCTTATAGCACTTTGAGAATTCAATTTGTTTTTGTTAAAAAGCTCCTTACAGTTTTAATTTTTTAGATATTGTAGCCACATAACATTGTTGGAGAATATTTATGTAAAATAAATGGGATTTTATTTCAGGGAACAATTCTATTCATTGAAATGTCTTTGTTATTTATCAGATGTAATTCAACTGACCTCTTTCTTCTGTTCAACTAACAGCCTATAGTTTGTCATCTTTCTGTGGTGTCTATCCAAGAGTTATGTAATATCTCTAATTGTCCAACTGTATCACATAATCTGAATAATAGACCTTTATCCATTTATGTGGATAGTTAGACTAAACTCATTTGAGTAATTAAGGCTCGCTTGGGAATTTGATGCAGTCATCACAATATCATTCTTAAATAGGAACACTTTATTTTTCCTACAAAGGATCCTTCTTTCATTTGGATTCTGAATTGAATCTCATCCATGACAACTGTAAATAGCTTTGGACATATTTCTCTCCCTTTTTGTCTTAATTTATATGAATAATTTCTTAGTTATCCCTATTTTGCTTAAGTCAGTGAATTAGAATTCTTCTATCCCACTTAGCACATCAATTTTGGCATCTAGGCCATAATCTCACATCACCTTGAATTTGTTTAGAAACATAAAAAAGGAATTTCTTGACCTCATTGTTTCCAAATATTTGTCTTATGTAAAATGATAGGGTCGGAGTAAGTGATTTTAAAGGCCAGTTCTAACCTTTTTTTCTTTTGGAAGTTATATGTTTATCATTTTTATTACTATATCACATTTCTCTCTCCCTCCTTCCCTCCCTCATTCTGTGAGACAGTAAACAATTTTATATAGGTTATATATATTTAATCATGCAGAGCACATTACCATATTAGTTATATGATGAAAGAAGACAACAAAAGGAAAAAAATCCTCAGAGATACAGGAAGTGAAAAACAGCATTAATTCAGGCTGCATTCAGACTTCATGAGTTCTTTCTCTAAGTAGATAGCATTTTTCATCTTGAGGCCTTTCCAATTGTCTTGCTGAGAATAGCTAAGTTATTCACAGTTGATTGTTGCAAAGTATTTCTTGTTACTGTGTATAATGTTCTCCTGGTTTTTCTCATTTCACTTTGCATCAGTTCATATACATCTTTCCAGGTTTTTCTGAAATCTTTCTGCTCATAATTTTTTTTTAGCACAATATTATTCCATTACACTCATATACCAAAGCTTGACATTCCCCTAATGGGCTTATTCTCCTCAATTTCCAAATTGTTTTGCTAAACTTCAAAAGAGTTGCTGTAAATATTTGTGTACAATTAGATCCCTCCCCTCTTTTAATCTCTTGAGGATATAGGCCTAGTATTAGTGATGGTATTGCTGGGTCAAAAGGTAGGTTTGGTTTGATATCCTATTGGGCAGAGTTCCATTTTGCTCTGCAGGATGGCTAGATCAGTTCACAACTCTATCAACAATGTATTGGTATCCCAATTCTCCTACATTTCCTCCAAAATTCATTATTTTTCCTTTTCTGTCATATTAGCCAATCCAATAGATGTGAGGTGGTACTTTAGTCACTTTTAAAAATGTAATTGTGGGGCAGCTAGGTGGCACAGTGGATAGAGCACCAGCCCTGAACCCAGGAGGACTTGAGTTCAAATATAACTTCAGACTCTTAACACTTCCTGGCTGTGTGACCCTGGTCTCTTTACCCCAATTGCCTCAGAAAAAAAGAAAAAAAATGTAGTTATAATTAAAAATACAATAGTTGGATGATTCAGTTTTACCTACTATTGTTATATTAGTTTGTCAACATTAATATTTTCAACTTTTGTGATTTTTAAAAGAGTTTGGATGTATGATAAAACTTCAACAGTCTTAACATTTTATCATTTTATTGTTTAATTTTTGAAGGGTATGTGTATGTGTGTGTGTATGTTCAAATTCATAGTTTCTTTAGAATTTAGAAGGATTTATGAGTTTGGAGTCAGTCACATATTAAACAAAGTAATAATTTAACATCTATTTTAAGATTAAATCATTACTATCAAAACATTTATTAAATAAATACCTATTATATAGCAGACATTATTATATTAAGTACTAGGAGATGCAGTTAATAAAGACAATCCTTGCTTTCAAGGAGCTGACATCTGATTGGGGGAGTGAAGAAAACATACAAAAAAGAGGAAGAAAAAGGGGAGGGGGAGATATCTGAGTTATCTGATGTGGGGACATCTTGTTTCCTAGGGTTGAAATCAGGCAGCAGATGAAAAGTAGAGAGTGAGTTAAGCATCCACTTACTTTCCTTTATAAAGGAAAGCTTTGGGAGGCTTTGGTACTCTTATCATTCAGGGGGAGAGGAAGGTGGAGGAAGTGTTGTCAATCAAGGCTTGAGTTAGCATCCTGGTGGTGAGTTTAGAAGTTATGAGCTTAGCTTTGGAGAAACATCTTGTTCCAGGACAGCAGATACAAAGTGAAGTGAATTAATAAAGAAGTTAGAAGCTAATGCTTGATTTTAATAGAACGATCGAAATGCTATAAAGGTCTTTGAAGACAGAATAAAAACATTGCTAGTTTATTTTAGGAGTGCAATTCTCCTGTATTCTGTAAATTGAATGTATTAGGTGTGGTATTACGTAAGTCACTTGTTTCAGCAGAAATTATTTTTAGTTTCACTGAAGAAGCTTTTTTTTTTTTTTTTTTTTTTTTTTTGGTGATTATTCCTTTTCTTTAGTCTATGGCTTAAAAAAATCCAGAGCTAGAAGAAAAATCTGCTCTCTATAAACCAGGAAATCCTGTCTGAATAAATAAAATGTATTTACTGTTCAGGTTTCTAGAAACATTGTGTCCATGCCTGAAGTAAAACTGGATTGAAATCAGATTCTTTATTTCCATTTTGAAAGACTGGAAAGCAAATGAAACATATAACTTTGTTTCTTTACTAATCATCTTTCATTGCTGCCCATTTGTTTTAAAGAAGATTGTACTTCATTGTACTCTTTCCCATTTGGGTTTTGGGAAATTCAATTTAATATGTGGAAAAGGGAAGGTTGTAAGCAGGTCAAGCAGAGCAAATTAATATTTTTCCGGCTCCATGGAATAGTGGATAGAGTGGTGAACTTTGAATCAGGAATGCCTATGTGAATTCTGCCTTAGACATTTACTAGCAGTTTGACTGGGCAAATCATTTAACATTTCTCAGCCTCAGATTCCTCATCTGTAAAATAGGAATAATAATACCTGCCTCACAAGTTTGTTGTAAAGATCAAATAACATATAAAGTACCTTGCAAATTTAAAGGAATATATATGTGTATATACACATACATATGTATGTATACATATACATATATATGCTATGTGTCATTAATCAACTAGTTTATCTTCATTCTATCTATAATTTTAATTAATTGAAATAATGCCTGCTGTGTGCTAGGCATTTTTCTGGGGATTAGGGATTCAAAGACAAAAATGAAACAATCCCTACCCTCAATTACATTAGAGAAACAATATGCACACATAAACATTATGTGCAAAGTATTTTACAGGGTTAGGGTAGATATTTGTATGTTTGAAAGAAGCCAGAGCAGGCAGAAGACTTTGGGTTTTAATCTTGATTCTCTCAATGGCTGCTGATATTAAGTGTTTTCAGTTATTTAATTTCTATGAATCTTGTGCAAGTCACTTAACTTCTCTGACTTAACTTTTATGTAAAATGGAAATAGTGATCTGAAAACACTGGATCAATTAATTGAACTAACTATAAAGTACTCTATAAATTGTGAGAAATTTTTAAAGGACTTAAGGAAAAAGCAAGAATTTTAAAATGTTAATTATGCTACATTGAGTCAGAAAATATTTTTCATGCTTTAATTTAATTAAAAATGTGGTAGAAGGAGCAAGTGTGCTTAGAATGGTGTGGTTTGGGCAATCATTGAGGTTGATTGAGATTATATTTTTTCCATCCCTCATTGATTGAATCAGAACTCATTTGTCAGCCTGCCATTATTACTTTATGTTTAAACAACACTAAGTAGGTAATTTGGGTAATGTGGAGAGTAATTTTCTAGTGTTTTATTTTTCTTTGTTTTCTCTTTAGCAAACTAGATAAAATCAGTTTAGGTTGTAATAGCTAACAATTTGAGAAATTGTTATATTAAATACAATATTTATAGTATGTTATTTTATGTTTTTCTTGTCTTTATAGTCAACACCTATCTGTTTATGGTACAAGCCCGAGGTATAATGTTGAAAGAAAATGTGAAAACAATAGGACATATGATCAGACTATACACAAATAAAAATGCTACTCTCAATGGTACAGGTAAGAATATTTCCTGCTTAGAATATTTTGCTTTACATTGATTTCTATTTTTAGAGTAAGCAGTAGTTGAAATAATTAAACTCTAGGTTCCCCCCATATGAATATTTGTTAAAGTTGAAAATATCTTCTTGTATATTTATTATTGACTTCTTTTGAAATAACTTAACTTTCCCAAACTAGGTATTGTATGTCATATGCATTTTAGAAGATGAAGGCAAATTTTAGTAAAGTGATTATGTTAAGTACAAAAATATTAATTCTTACAACAAAATAAAATAAAAGCATTATATGGACAAAATTTTGATTTACCTATTATTTTAAGAAGGAATTAGCCACATAAAGATATTTCTGTTCATAATTTCCAAAGGGCTGTGGGTTTCCTATATGCTTATTCTATGAAAGAATATGGAGTATAAGTTGGAGTGCAATAACTTTCCATAGTCATTATCTATAAAATTAAGAAGAGAAATTTCTATTGAAAATATATGTTGAGATCTAAAGTTGTGTAGTTAGATAATCCTAAGGATTTGTTATATATAGATTTGGTTTCATTCAAAACAATTTTCTCTCTTTCTCCATCTCTGTCTGTCTCTTCTTTCTCTCTGTCTCTGTCTCTGTCTCTGTCTCTCTCACACATCACAGTTAATTACCTTGCCCGGGTCATACAGATAGTGTCAAGTGTCTTGAGGCTGAATTTGAACTCAGGACCTCCTGACTCCAGGGCTGGTGCTCTATCCACTATACTACTCAGCTGTCTCTCAATTGAATCTTCATGCAATGTCACACACACACATATATACATACATATATCTTTCTGTCTATCACAATTTTCATGGGAGGCATTATGTCAGAGCAAGAAATATGTTTAAATCTTCTCTCTGTCATATATTTGCTTTGTGACCATGGGCAAAACACTAAGCCTTACCATGCTCTGGGTGACTCTGAGACTCTGAGTTCCATTTAAATTGGCAATTTATTCAAGGGAGAGATTTCTCTTCCTTACTGGGAGTACCCCACATTGTTAAAATTAAAGGTCTGAAAAACCTTTTTTTTGTCCTTTTTACATATGTATATGTTTATATATATGTCATATAAATTTTAAAAATCCTCAATATGATTTTTCCAATTTAATTTGTGATGCAACAAATCAAAAAGCAAGAATTTTTTTTATTGTTCTTCACCTTTCTGGCTTCTAGATTAAAATTTCCAAATATTTCTTACCTTTCTTAATAGTAGAGAAAAAATTATAGTAATTGACTGCAGTTTAAATTTCTGTGACCAGAAGATTATTTTTTTTCAAAAACACTTAAACTTTTCTTTAAAATTGAAAAAAATGTGATGAATTCAGAATTTTCATTATTCTATTGAAGGTTAATTGTTAAGCTTGTAAGTACTTTATATATTGTGTTTACTGCTGTTCAACAAATAGAAGTGTTTAAAATTCCCAGCTGTTCTTGAGAGGAAAGAATTCACATAATTGGAAAGAAAACATCCATTAAACACATTTGGGCTATTATCATATTTATATAATTGAGTACTATTTAGAGAATCTGAATCTTTTGTGAAAGTCAGGGCCCACTGAAGACAAGGGCTTATTGGTAAAAGAACAAAGGAGCCTTGTCTAAATGGGAAGTAATCATCCATGTATCTGGTAGTTCATTTTACTTTGTCAGTGTTACTGATCAGTAGTACAGGCCCAGTAAATATTTGTCCAATAAGTTTATGAATCAGTAAAAGAATATGGATTGTTGTTATTTTAAAAATTGCTATTATAGTGTTTGCTATCATGGCTTTCCTTTATTGGAAAGGGAGGGGGATAGAATTTTTTTTTCTACTTAGGTGTCTAGAGCAAAGGATTATTGATAGAAGGGCAAGTGTTTTTAATAAATCTTGGAAGCAGGTATTTGTTTAGGTATTCTCAGTGGTTTTTCTTTTGTGTTCCTGTAGATTTCTCTGCCAAATGTAGGCTTTGTCCTAGGTCAAGCATGTCAGATTTAATACCATCTTAGAAAATAGGTTTTTTTTTTTTTGTTTTCTCCTTCAAGTAATTTAATAAAGCTTAGAAAAAATTAGGAAATTACAAGAAAAACCTTCTCCACAATAAAATTCTAAATAAATAAATTTCTTATTTTGTGGTCTGATTGGGGTGAAGGTGAAAGTATCCCCTTTTTTTTTTCCTAGGATGGAAAAGGTATATTGTAAATTCACAATTAGGTGAGTGGGAAACAGTTGCATATGCAGCCTCAACTCTGCATATGCAGAGTTCCAAACCTGAATTTTTCTTACACATTTTTTCCTTGTATGTGATACTGAAAATATATTGTAGAGTTCTTTTTATTTTTAGCATACATAATTTTTTATTCAAAAATTTTATTTGAAAAAAACCTTTCTCAAATCTTTGTTCAATCTGGCAAGCTTAGGTTTTTTTAAATCCTATTTTTAGAGTCAAGCAATCAATTATCAGTTTTCTTAGACTTTCTTTCCCCAATTTTTCTCATTACCTCATTTTCTCTCCTCTGAACTCCTTTAAAAAAATTTACCCCAATAAGGAATCAGACATATGTGTAATAGCAAAAAAGGTAAAATTCCAGGCAATAAATATCTTTAATTAGATTGAAAAAAAAAAAAAAAAAGCTTAGCATGACATTTAAACCATTCGTGAGAGGAAATGGTTTATAAGGAGCTGGTTTGAGAAAGCTTGTTTCTGCCTACTGGAAAAAACATTCATTTCCATGAAAAATAGGATATAGAAGATAATTTATATATGAATGTGTATAATCCTGGGGTGCTAGGGTTGAACCCCAAAATATATTGGGGTTTCATATTAGTGTCATGAGATCTCTCAAAAGAATTTGTAGACTTACACTATCTCCAAATTAAGAGGCTAAGATATTATTGCACTATTGGCAGCAGGCTAAGTTCCAAAAAAGAGTTTAGCAACTAACAAGGGAAAAAGATACAGGCTAAATTCCCTAGCAGAAAGGAGGAAGCTACCATAACTCAGGCAAAGTTCCTTGAGAACTTGCTGCTCCAAGATGGGCAGTTCCTAATGAACTAGCCATTGGGAGTTTAGTAAGTGGGCTAAGTTCTTAAAAGGAGTTAGTGAAGAAGTGAGACACTCCTAGGTTCTTTTATAGGAGGAAAAATGACCCGAAATGTTGATATCTATAACTTGGCCTTCTGATTGGATACAGTGATGGTGAGGTCATGATAATTTTGTCAGTGCAAGGAATTGGAACAAGGAATTCAACAAGGGCCCACTGCTTATTTAAATTCCGCTTAAATTCAATAGAAGCTTTTTCCTGTCAATGCTCCTTCCTGTTGATTACTTAACTACTAAGGACTTAGGGCCTTTTTTTTGCTGGGATCTAAATTCATCCCATCAATATAAACATATTCAAAATCAATATTATTTTTCAATTCTTTATTACTAGGCTTCTAAATGTCAAGTGAAAATTATCTGTTTATTAATAAAATAATGATTTTTTTTGCCTGGAATCTCATATTTCAGAATTATTTATTATTTGTGCTATAATTATTTAAATTCTACAAGCATTTGTTAAACTGGACTGTGTGCTGGGCATTCTGTATTTTGTAATATAAACAAAAGTAAAATGTCCTTGCCTCCAAGGAACAAAGTTAGATATCCACATATATAATGCAGACATTCTCAGTACTGAGTTTATTAGTTCTTTAAGGGCAGGGACTGTTATTTGCTACTTTTTCTATCTCCGGCACTTAGGATAGTACCTGAAGAATGAGGTACTTACTAAATGTGATTGACTTATTGTTTTTTGTTATTTCAACAGTTAGATTATAAGATCCTTGAGAGTAGGGACTAACTTTAATAAACTCTTTTTTGGATTCCCAGCTGTTCCAACACTGCCTGGCACATAGAAGACACTTAATAAATATTTATTGATTGATTGGATCAGTCTCAAATAATCCATCATACATCATACCTTTCTGTGAAAGTTGTGATTCTAATAGATAATACTCTTACTTATCTCACCATTTCTTTAATCTCTTGAGAGAGTAGTGGTTTTATGAATTTATTATAGTGTCATCTCTTTAGAAGCTTAGACAGTTAATTACCTTTGTCTCACTCTTTGGTAAGAGAGACTACTTGACAAACTGACTGGCAGTTAAATGATGGAGAATTACTAATTGGTCTTTTAGGGAGACTATGTAGATAAAATGTGGGAGAGGGAATCTTTTGTAAACAATATAAGTATCTTTTCTGTTTCCTTTGGAACAATATGGGGTTACTATATGGAACTAGAATCATTTTTGTAGTTCAGCCTTTGAATGTTATATGGATTGTAGAATCATGGCATGATTTGTAAGAGATGTTGGGATCAATAGAATACTCTATTATTTAGTTAAAAATAAAATACTCTGCTGATTTAATAAGTTGCTGTGTAGTTTTAGGGTTTTTTGGTTTTGGTTTAGTTTTTTCTCCCAAGGAAAATAAGCTTCAAATTAGAAAATGGAAAAAAATGATAATAGGGAGGTGATCATTATGATGAGTGAGGAGAAAATAGGAGAGAATGTAGCTCTATTTTATGTTATCAGGCTAAGATACATTATATCCTATAAGGTATTAAAAGATCTGGTAGATGTGACTTCAGATCCCAGTGACAATTTCCTTTCTCTGCAAGAAACCTTTTCCAATTCATATTGTTGCCAGTAACTTCTCCCTGTTGTCTCCAAATTTCTCTGGTATAGTGTTTGCTTGCATAGAATTGATTGCTTTATGCTCTAAGCTTCCTGATGACAGGAATTACCTGATTGGTAGAGAAAAGACTGAGGGTGTAAGATTGGGGAAGATATCTGAACTTCTTCTGAAAAAAGAATGTCTGTCCTCTCCAAAGCTCCTTCAACTCTTTCCCTCATGAATCACACAGCATCATATCAACATACTAGCCACCAATTAATAGGCTTCATGTAAAATGCTACAGACTGGGCTAATAAACTTGGGTTACACTCATGTACAACAAATTTTTTGTAGCATTTGCCAATTTTGTTTTTTTAAAATAATAACCTTTTATTTTAAAAATACATACAAATATAGTTTTTAACATTCATCCTTGCAAAACCTTGTGTTCCAAATTTTTTCCCTCCCTTCTCCTACTCCTTTCCCTGGACAGCAAATTATCTAAAATATGCTAAATATGTACATTTATTCCATATTTCCACATTTATCATGATGTGCAAGAAAAATCAGATCAAAAAGGGAAAAAATGAGGAAAAAAAAGCAAACAACAAAAAAGATGAAAAAAAAACTATGTTGTGATCCACATTCAGTCCCCACAGTCCTCTCTCTGGGTGCAGATGGTTTTCTCCATCACAAGTCTTTTGGAACTGGCCTGAATCACCTCATTATTGAAAAGAATCATGTCTGTCAGAATTGATCATCATATAATCTTTTTGCTATGTACAATGTGCTCCTGGTTCTACTTACTTCACTTAGCATCAGTTCATGTAAGTCTCTCCAGGCCGCTCTAAAATTATCTAAAATTAAAATGTTCAATAGCATTCAATATCCTTATTTATTCAGCCATTTTCCAATTGATGGGCATCCACTCAGTTTCCCAATTTCTTGCCACTTCAGAGGGGCTGCTGAAAACATTTTTGCACATGGGGATCCTTTTCCCTTTTTTGTGATCTCTTTCAGACCCAGTAGAACCACTGCTGGCTCAAAGGATATGCACGGTTTGATAGCCCTTTGGGCATAGTTCCAAATGTTCTCCAGAATGGTTGGATTAGTTCACAACTTCGCCAACAATGTATTAGTGTCCCAGTTTTTCCATATCTCCTCCAACATTCGTCATAATTTTTTTTCCTGTCATTTTAGTCAATCTGAGATGTGTGTGGTGGTACCTCAGAGTTGTCTTAATTTGCATTTATCTGATCAATAGTGATTTAGAACATTTTTTTCATATAACTAGAAATGGTCTTATTTCTTCATCTGAAAATTGTTCATATCCTTTGACCATTTATCAATTGGAAAATGGTTTGTATTCTTATAAATTTGACTCAGTTCTTTATTATATTTTAGAAATGAGGCATTTATCAGAATCATTGGATATAAAGGTTTTTTCCTAATTTTCTGCTTTCCTTCTAATCATCACATTGGCTTCTACTCTGCATTGGTTTTATTTGTATAAAACCTTTTAAATTTAATATAATCAAAATTAGCCATTTTGCCTATCGTAATATACTCTAGTTCTTCTTGGGCCATAAATTCCTTACTTCTCCCTAGATCTGAGAGGTAGTCTATCCTTTGTTCTTCTCATTTGCTTATGATAAAGACATATCTTTATGTCTAAATCATGAACCCATTTTGACCTTATCTTGCTATATGGTGTTGTGTTGGTCAATGCCTAATTTTGGCTATACTAATTTCCATTTTTGTCAAACAGTGAGTTCTTATTCCAGTAGCTAGGGTCTTGGGATTGTCAAACACTTGATTACTGTAGTCATTGACTGTTGTGTCTTATGAATCTAGCCTATTCCACCGATCAACTACTTTATTTCTTAATATGCAACAACATTAAACATCCATTTATTCAGTTCCTGTGTTGTAAATAACATTATGCCTAGTATGGGATTACCAACTTAAATATAATACTGGCCTTGTCCTCAAGTTGCTTATAATTTAATAGGGCTGATAAAACATGTACTAGAAGAGAAATAACTAAAATGCAAAGTAGACTGTTTAAAATGTGTTTGATGTTCTTTTGTGTTTGAAATCCTAAATTCATTCAATATATATTCATTATGGGAAAAATGTCTAATTATAAAATGGAGCCTAGTTTTTTAAAAAATCATTAATAATATCGTCACTGATTTATGAAACTTATAACAGCTGGTTGAAAAGCTAAAATTTTATATAAATGAAGTTTTCTTACATCTGAGACTAACTTTAAAATATACATTTCAGGGGCAGCTACTTAGTATAGTGAATAGAGCACCAGCCCTGAAGTTAGGAGGACCTAAGTTCAAATATGGCCTCAGACACTAAACACTTTCTGGCTGTGTGACCCTGGGCAAGTCATTTAACCCTAATTGCCTCAGAAAAATAATTGGTCATTTCAATTTATTAAAAAATGTGAAAAAGATTGCTTATATTTCCCTGTTGAGGAGATAACATACAATGAAGGGTCAATGTTTACTTCCAGAATTTTTTGGCAGTTTAGGTGGTGACAAATTTTATGATTACCCCAGCATCACTGTAGCTTTTTATTTTTATTTTTTTTTCAAGTTGATTTGTATAAGCTGGTACCTTGAAAGTGTTTAATTTATATTTCTTTGATTATTATTTGTGAAGTTGAGCATTTTTCAGGTGATTATTATAAATTTGTTTTTCCTTTTATAAATTGTCTTTTGATCATTTATCCACTGGGGAATAAGGGTTGCCATTCAGTTTTTTTTTACCAGTTCCTTCTTTATTTTAATTGTATATAAAGTTTATAACTGTGATATTTGCCATATATATATGTCTAAGTGATTATTTTTCTCTTGCTTATATATTAGCATATAAATTTTTATGTTGATTTGAGTATACTCATATTGTACCTAAGTAATTCTTTATATTATATTTAAATAGAAAAAGCTAATTTCCCTGAAAAATTGAGATGACTGCATTATATTTTATAGGGGCTCTCCTTTAGCTGTCCATTTAGTTACCATATGTTATTGAGTCTATATTAACAATAACATTTCATGGTACAATCTCTCATGACTTCTGTCTAATGTATTGCAGTAGACTCCTAATTGAGCTCCCATCTTGTCTTTCCTTCTGTATGATTTCCAAAGTGATTTTCTTAAAGTACAGACCCCCCTTCTCCTTAAACTTCAGCTCTTCCTTATTAGCCTCTTGTTCAGCATTTCAGTTCTTCACAGCTTTCCCCCAAACTACCCTGTCAAACTTTTCACTTATCATTCCTTTCATGTATACTGACTTTCATGTTGTTCCTTACATAATGACATTTCATCTTCTATCTTTCTGCTTTTGCAGAGCATATCCCCCAAGCCTGGAATTTAAGTCTTCCTTTCCTCTGCCTCTTAGAATACTTATTATAATTCAAAGCTCAGATCTAAGTATGATCTCCATAATGTCTGTCCTTCTCTTCCAGCAACTAGTTACTTCCTGTACAAACCACTTTGTATTAGTTTTTTATTTTTGCACATATTTATATGTAAACATGCTTTCTTCCTGGTATATTGTATTAAAGGCCTCCCCACTGCATCTGCCTCATTTGCGTACATGATGCTGGTAGAATGTATCTTAATAAATGCTTGTTTATTTTTTTCAGACTTATACAGTTTTTAGAATAGTCTCTTAATTAGTATTTATGTTTTATAGCCATACTTTTCTGTGAATATAAAGGCTTTCATTCTTGAATATTCACCTAAAATTTCACATGAAATATATAAGAAAATATTCTTACAGTCCACTTTGAATGACTAACCTGTGAGTAAAGATGAAAGGAGAAGATTCATACTTATATTCCCCAATTAGGGTTTAGAGTAGATAACCTTTCAAGACTCATTAATCTCTAATTCTGTTTTGTTCCTATGATAATTTTAGGACTATGATTCTCTGACAATTGAGTTGCAATTTTATCAAATACACATCTGATACAGGTGTTATTGTAGTTAAAGGGTCTTGGGATTATTGTACATATTAATGGGAGGTAGATACACTTGGCCAAAATACTAAAGGGAATAAATAAAATCTCATTAAAAATAATGTTTCTTTGTGTTAGCACATGCTTTTAAAAATCTGTTAATAGTAGAAAGAGGGTTATGAAAAGATTCTTAATATATTATCTACAAAAGTGTCAAATATCTACTCTAACTTACTACAGATGATATAAGAAGTACTATTTTCATTTTAATCTTCAAGACCCTGTATGATATATGGGAACTCACTTTATAGATTGTATAGATGAAGCTTTATTGTGAGTTTGGGCATATTCTATTCTAGTTGTTTGGGGTGATAGCTAAGTGGTATGTTTCCCTGCTATATTTCCAACCATTTGTAGACTTGCTTGTCCCTTTACAAAGTGAATATGGGGATCAAAAATCCCTGGTTTGCCATAGTTTAGACTATCTAGAAATAAAGTATCGGGATATAAGACAGGCAAAAAAATAGTTCTTATGAAAATGGATCCGTTCCTTTCTAAATGCTATCTTTAGGATTCCCTAGTAATCTTTGTAAAGTCAGCCAGAGAACAGATATTGAACATATGATTTGTATTCAAGAAAAACTGAATTAAAATCCTGATTCAGACACGAGGCAAGTCATTCAACTTTTCTTAGCATCAGTTTCCTTATCAGTAAAATGAGGGGGTGGATTGGATGATTTTTAAGTTTGCTTCAAGCTATAAATCTGTGATCCTGTGGCTTTAAGGACATTATCCAAGGTGATTACATCTCCTTCTCCCTAACTGTAGTTTTGCACATAATTTCTGGGACTGCTACTGTGAATTCTGTGTATTTTATTTTTTTCCACATTGATAATAATACATATGCTAAAAAACTGGTAATATAAGCATCAAGTAATTTAATAGAGATAGAAAACTCTAATTTTTCTTTTTTTTTTTCCCTCAAAGATTACCCTGAAGGCAATAATTCAAGTGATTATCTTGCCCAAACAACAATGTATCTTCCAGAAAACTTCACATATTCTCCTTACCATCCATGCCCAGAAAAGCTGCCTTACATGAGTAAGTGAAACCTTATGTTAATTCAATGAAATGTTTATTTGTGCTACAATTCGTGCTACACTGGAGCCATTGTCTCATTGCTGTGGGAATTTCTTCCATCAGTGAAAATTGCAATCTATTCATGCCTTCTCATTCTCTATAATTCTTGTCCATGTTCTTCCTTAGATCCTTCACAAAGGGTCCGGAAAGGCACAATAGAGATACTTTCATTTAACAGAATAGGAAACTGAGATGAAGTCAGGTTTAATTGACTTGATCAGTGTCTCATGGATAAAATTGGAATTTGAACCTAATTCATACTACGATAAATCCTGTGCTCTTTCTATTGAATTGCATCGAGACCTTCCAAGGCTATTTCAGTATAATCAGCTCATTTAGTTATATGTTTTATTTTATATATTTAAAACTATGTTCTGAGAAGAAATCCATAGGCTTCGTCAGATTGCCAAAGGGGTCATAGCATAAGAAAAGATCAGTCTCTGTTTTATTCTACCCTTTACATTTTAAAAATAAGGAAATCTCAAGACCTATAGAGAGGAAATTATTTTTTTTCAAAATCATGCAGGTCATACTCGATAGAATTGCACTTTAAAACCAGGTGATGATATGCAAAAAATGGTAATTTGTTTAGGAAAGCGCTAGAAGTCTGGGACAGATCAGGAAAGGCCTTTTATTGAAGGTGGAACTAAACTTTGTAAGGAACTAGGGATTTCTGTCCTCATGCAGATGAGAAGAGGGACTACATTATAGGTATAGGGGAAAAATAGTTGGGAAAAGGATTGTCACATAGAGGAACATTAAAAAATCAGGTAGCCTGGAGCATTAAAAAAAGGGAAATAATGGGTAACAATCCTGGAAAGGTAAATTGGAGCCAAGTTGTGAAAGGCTTTAAATCAACCAGATAGTGGAGTTTATATTTAACCCTAGAGATACTTGGGAGTTACTGAAATATTATTGACTACAGTAGTAGCATGTGACGACTTTTTTTAAAAATAGGGAAATCACTTTGACATAAGTAAAGTGTTTGAATTATTAGAGTGAGGTACTTGATATTAATTAGGAGGTTATCAAAGTTACCCTGGTTAGAGGTTATGAAAGCTTAACGTAGTATGGTAACTATGTGAATGGATAGAAGAGGGAAGGTGAGAAATGTGGAGAATTGTGAAGATTTGGTGATTTATGGGATACATGGGTTAAGAAAGAGTGGGAGACTAAAAAAGATGATGATGACCTTGACAGAAATAAGGAAATTAAGAAGAAGGGTCTATTTTGGACATGTGTTTGAAATGTTCATAGAACATATTCAGTTTGAAATGTTTAATAGTTCATGATAAAATACTAAACTCAGAAGATAAACTAGAGATAAACTATTTTTAGGTCTGTTTGTGATCTGCGTTGAAATGATCATTAAATTAATGCTAATAAGGTAAGAAGAAGAGAGGACTCAGGACATTATCTTGGGATTTATGGAGTAAGTATAAGAGGAATTGGGAGTAGGAAATAGATCCATCCAGCAAAGGATACTGAGGAGTGGAAAAGTAAGTAGGAGAAGAAGCAAGAGAGCATAGTTTTTAGTATATGCTTGAGGATTGATTGATCAGAAAGCTATTGCAATAGGATAGGCAAATGATGATAAGGACCTGTATTAAGGTGATGGTTGTGTAAGTATTGAGGAAATTAGATAACAGAAAGGGTGCAGACCTGGGATCCTGGAAAGATAGTGATGATCTACACATCTATGAAGAAGTTTGGAAGATGGAGAGGGAGGTATTTGGGGAAAGGTATTTGGGAAAATTGGATATGTTGAATGTTTGAGCAATACTTGTTGCAGACCAAGTACCATCAACAGGGAGGTTAGTTCACAAGTATTGGGAACAGTAGCACTTAGACTTCTCACCATGTACCACCTTCTCTGTTCTCAGCCATTACCTGGGAGAATAGCCCTTTTGGAGATATGACTTAGCAATCATTTCTGTGGTGATTGCTATAGCCACTATACTAAAGCATATATATATATTTATTTATTTATGAGTGTGTATAATATATTAAATTGTACAAATAAAACAATATATTATATATTATATTATACAAATAATATATTACACACATTATGCACATTTATAGGTACATATAAACATGTTTATATGTACCTATAAATGTGTGTAATATATTATTTGTATAATATAATATATATATATAACATTATATATATATAAGTATATATCTATAATATAGTGCCACATCTACTGAAGACCCAGAAAAGAAAATTATCACCATCCAAATCCTTGTTACTCTCAAATGGCTTCGCATCAGAAACCACTGGTTTTATTAATGGAGATGATCTTAAAATGCATCAACATTTGCTTTGCCATTGTATCCTAAGGACCCCTGGACTTTTTCATTTGACTTGTACCCAACACCTTCTAAATGTTGATGTGTGCCCCAATTGGAGTGTGTATTACTTGAGAGTAGTGACTTTTATTTTCTGTTTGTGTTCTTGGAGCAAACTTTGCACATAGTAAATGCTTACTAAATGCTTTTTCATTTATTTATTTATTCATCAGATACATAGAACTGGGAGTTATTTGCATAGCCATAGGAGTTGTAATGCGGAGAGAAGAGAAATAGACCTAGAACAGTTTTAGGGAAGACCCAATATGGATGATGATGATCCAGCAAAGAAGGAAGAAAGAACCAAGAGAGATCAGTATCACAAAAACCCTTGGAGGGCTTGGTATTTAGGAGAAGGTGACTCACGATGTCAAATATTGTAGAGGGGAGATAAGAATCAAGATGGTGGAATAGCAATAGGCTAGTTCCCCTTTTTCACCACACTCTACAGATTGTAGGAAAGAGCTGGGAGTTTAAGATGGTCTAAATCTACTACTACTCTTGGCTCAGTGACTTTCCCCTCCTGCCATCATGAGGACCAAGGGAAGGCTGAGTCACCTTGGAATCCTTCAGTGTCAAGCAGAGGTAAGGGGATTTGGCTCAGCTCCATTTCTATTTTGTAAGATGGTGTTGGGAAGCCCATCTTCACATATGCTCCACGAAATGCTCCAGTCCCATTGGTCAAAGGACCTGGGAATATTCACCCTAGAGAAGAGACTCAAGATGGACATGACAGCTGCATTTGAATGTTAGAAGGGCTGCCATAAGAATGATGAAATAGGTTTGTTCTGTATGGCCCTACAATGTTAAGAATCCTATTTCAGCTATGAATAAAGAAAACTTTTCTAAGTGATCTGTCTTGAAGTAGAATGAGCTACCATGGGATTCCCATTAGTGAGATTCTTCTAAGGAGATTTGAATGTTATATTCTCAGGTGGTTCTGTCAAATTTAAATAGAAATGGGGAATACTGAAGTCTACATATGGCATATTGACTTCAAAGACCAAAATTAAGTTTATCTGTGTTTATTTATTATATTTTTATTTATTTTGCTAATTATTTCCCAGTTACAGTTTTTAATCTGGTTTGGGTCATACTCAGTAATGTTGGCACTGGGGACAGTTCAGTAGGAACTGTTTTGTAAGAAAGAGATCTTGAGACACTGGCCCTTGAAGGGGAGAAATCTGATATTGGAGGGGACAGAGAAACCCCAATATAGTATGGGAGAGTTTCCTATTTTAATTAATTTTGCAAATTCTGTGCTGAACTTTTCTGATATCACAACAGTACAAGACCTTTAAGCATTCTATAAATTTTGGTTCTCTGGGCCTGGTCACTTCATGCAAGTCACAAATCTGTTTTCAAGACTAAATTAATCTTGATAACGTTTTATTATTTTTATTGCTCTTTAGTTGTTTTTCAATTGAATCCAAATTATTACACCATTTGGAGTTTTCTTGGCAAAAATATTGTAGTGGTTTGCCATTTCCTTCTCTGTCTCATTTTATAGATGAGGAAACTAGGACAAATAGGATTAAATGACACAAGTTAAGTGTGTTTGAGGCCACATTTGAATTCAGATCTTCTTAACTCCAGGCCCAATACTCTGTCCATCTGTTTTTCCCTGATGATGTTCTAATACATGAGAAATAGAATAAATGGGTAGAGTTGAAATTATCATAAAAAAAGTTTTACATTTGGCTAAAACTCATTAAAAAATAAAGTTTAATAGATTTTTTAAGAGTTGTTTGAGAACATTATAATAAAATATCTACATAAAAATTCTAACAACCAGAAAAAAATTGACAAATCTCTGAAGATTATACTATATATATATAATAGAAATTATTGATAATAGAATTATTCAGGTTAATTTTCAAATTAGCTTCATCAGTAGTACAGAAAAAATGGAGTACGTGTTTTTTTAAAATTTTTCCTAGAGTAGTAGTGACTACTGTCCCTAGAGTTCTATCAAAATATAATTTGATTTTCAAGGTCAAGTTAAGATGAAATATTTGGTTAATTTTTTTTAGCAATAATATCAAGGTTTTAGATTAATCGTTGATAGTTTTAATATTTATAGATATTTCAGGGTCAAATTTGAACTGGATTTCATTACATTTTTAAGAAGTTGTTCTATCCAACTAGAAATTATAGAAAAATTGTTTTTTTCCCTAGATATAAGAAGTAAAAGATACTTAGAATTATTTTTTGGTGGGTGTAAAAATGTGTGTAATTGTTTGAAGCAATTTTTAAAATTAATGTTAAAATGCCTAATTTATCTTTCCTAATTTTAATCTTTAAATTACCCAAATAAAGTTCATTTTGGGCCCTATTCTTTCTATGAATTCAGTTTTGATTTATAATTGTTTTTATGCATTTTTTGGTCACATAAGGGGCAGTACTTTTTCTAGTGTACAACCTTAAAGATGTTTACCATTTCTAACATGAGTAATACAGCAAAGCTCTGAGTTACAGTGTTCTGTCTTAAAGGAGTTATGTTGTTTCCAATCTGGAATAACTCAAATAACTCAAAATCAAATCAAATAACTCAAAACTAGCGAAGAAAGGAAAGAGAATAATTTTTCAATAATAAATTTGCTGTGGAAAACTGAAAGCAATCCAGGTAAGGATCATTAAATATATGTTTACTCTAAAAGAAAAGAAAATAGCATGGGAGTGTATGTATTTGTGAAAGTTGACTGCAGAACTTGTGAAGGGTAGAAGATTCATAGCAAAATATCTAATGAAAATGAAAGAGAAAGCCTGACCTTTGTGGAATTATAACTTTATTAATCTAAATGTCTATCCCCTGATGGATAGATAAGATTATCTAATTTCTGCTTTAGTATTTCTGGTTATAGGGAGCTCAGAATCTTATAAGACATTCCAGATCTTGAAGGTCTTTCATTTTTATTGAAACCAAATTTTCTTCCCCATAACTTCTATCCGTCCAAGTTCTGTCTTTTGAATTCATATAGCATAAACATATTTATTGCATATGATAATTCTACATATATCTGAAAATCTCTTTTGTGCCTCTCTAAATCTTTTCCAAGCTAAACTTTTATGTTATTATATATTATATTACTTTAGGTGAAGTAGTTTCTCAACACAAACACTAGGATCATTTATTTATTTATTTATTTATTTTTTTGCTCTTGATTGGAGAATTTTATTTTATTTTAAAAATTTTTTTATTTTTTTTATTCATTTTTCCAAATTATCCCCTCCCTCCCTACACTCCCTCCCCCCGGTGACAGGTAATCCCATACATTTTACATGTGTTACAATATAACCTAGATACAATATATGTGTGTAAATACCATTTTCTTGTTGCACATTAATTATTAGCTTCCGAAGGTATAAGTAACCTGGGCAGACAGATATTAGTGCTAACAATTTACATTCACTTCCCAGTGTTCCTTCTCTGGGTGTAGTTATTTCTGTCCATCATTGATCAACTGGAAGTGAGTTGGATCTTCTTTATGTTGAAGATTTCCACTTCCATCAGAATACATCCTCATACAGTATTGTTGTTGAAGTGTATAGTGATCTTCTGGTTCTGCTCATTTCACTCAGCAACAGTTGATTTAAGTCTCTCCAAGCCTCTTTGTATTCCTCCTGCTGGTCATTTCTTACAGAGCAATAATATTCCATAACCTTCATATACCACAATTTACCCAACCATTCTCCAACTGATGGGCATCCATTCAACTTCCAGTTTCTAGCTACAACAAAAAGAGCTGCCACAAACATTTTGGCACATACAGGTCCCTTTCTGCTCTTTAGTATTTCTTTGGGATATAATCCCAATAACAGCAATGCTGGGTCAAAGGGTATGCACAGTTTGACAACTTTTTGGGCATAGTTCCAAATTGCTCTCCAGAATGGCTGGATTCTTTCACAACTCCACCAACAATGTATCAGTGTCCCAGTTTTCCTACATCCCCTCCAACATTCATCATTATTTGTTCCTGTCATCTTAGCCAATCTGACAGGTGTATAGTGGTATCTCAGAGTTGTCTTATTTTGCATTTCTCTGATCAATGGTGTTTTGGAACACTCTTTCATATGAGTGGAAATAGTTTCAATTTCATCATCTGAGAATTGTCTGTTCATATCCCTTGATCATTTATCAATTGGAGAATGGTTTGGTTTCCTATAAATCAGGGTCAGTTCTCTATATATTTGAGACCTTTGTCAGAACCTTTACTTTAAAAAATATTTTCCCAATTTGTTACTTCCCTTCTAATCTTGTTTGCATTAGTATTCAAACACTAGGATTATTTTAAAGATCAGAGAGGTTATGTATGCAAAGCACTTTTTTTCCCCTGAGGCAATTGGGGTTAAGTGACTTGCCCAGGGTCACTCAGCCAGGAAGTGTTAAGTGTCTGAGGCTATATTTGAACTCAGGTCCTCCTAACTTCAGGGATAATGCTCTATTCACTGCACTAGCTTCCCCTTGTAAAGGACTTTGTAAACCTTAAACTGCTATAGAAATATTAGTTATTATTTTTATTCTGATTACCCTTAACTGGATATGGTTCAATTTTTCAATGTCCTTATTCAAATATGGTACTCAGAAATTGACTCTCTCCTGGTTATGGTTTGATCAGTAAAGAATACAATGGAATATTATTTTCCTTGATCTGGACTCTATACTTTTGATTGACTTATGATTGACATAACATAAAATTAACATACAATATTGATTCTCATAGAGCTTTCGGTCAACTAAAATCTCTAGGTAAACCTCTTTCATGTGAACTGATTTAAAGACAAAAGTCAAGTTTTTCCCAACCTATTTTTATAAATTGGTTTTTGGAACTTAAACTCAGGATTTTATTTTTACTTTTATTAAATTTCATCTTATTATTCATTTCAATCTATCAAAATAATTTTGAATTTGATTCTTACAGCTAAGAAGATAACTTTTTTCCCAGCTTTTTTGTCAACCACAAATTTAATAACTATCCCATCTCAAATTGAAATATTTAAAATATAGTGTTTAGTATTAATGCAGATTAGCTTGCATATTAGCACTGTACTTGAAAGAATAAGATTGATTAATAGCATGCTTACTCAGGTAACTATGTGCTGATTTGAGGAAACAGTGATTCCTGGAGTCAGATCCAAGTAAAGATGTGTGAAGTAGACACAATTTAAGTTTTCTATGTGATTTTGGGTTCTGAAAGGAAAGGAAAGGAAAAATAATTGTTAAAGGGATATTTCAAAAAAACTAACAGGCACAGCATATTGGTAATTTAATCTTATGTCAAAAGATAAGATTACCTAGTAACAAGAGGAGATGATTACCTTTAGAAGACAAATATCTAGAATCAAACTCCAGATGCCAAAATAATATTAGAGGTAGTGAAACTAATGCAATGACTAAAATTAGTTGAGATTAGAGAAAAAGGAGAGTTGAGTTTTTATATTTGTTTGATTCTTGATTCAAAGAAATTTCTCAGTATCATTATGAAATTAATATATATATATATATATATATATTTTTTTTTTTTGCATTATGGTGTTTAGGCTTCTTAATTTGTGCTCATCAAGTATAATGTATTTCTGGTGATAGGGAGCTATTCTATCAGTCAGTAAGCATTAATTAAACCCATAGCATATGCCAGGCATTGTGCTATGTAAATTCTGGAGATATAAAGCTCTCAAAAATTCACAATCTAATCAGGGAGACACGTAAAATAACTATATGCAAACAAAGTATATAGAGAATAAAATGGAGATAAGGGTAGGCACTAAAATTAAGGGATTGGATAAAAAGCTTCTTGTAAAAGATGAGATTTTAGCTGCGGCTAAATGCAGGAGACATATATGAGAAGAAAAAATATTCTAGACATGGGAAACAGCTAGTGAAAATGCCCAGATTTGGGATATAGAGTCTCTTGTTCAAGGAGCAGAGAAGGGGTGTTCTATCAACTTCCGCTGTGCAAATCATAAATTCTGCTGTCTTAATATTCCTGAACTCTTTAAAAGAGAAGTCATTTTGCTGTGGTCCCTGTTGTCTTGGAAATACACAAAGTCTTCAGCCAGCCTCATCATTTGCCAATTAATTTTTCTTTGTCAGATATTTATTCATAAATCTTTTTCATCAGATTTTTTTTTTATCTGGAGACCCTATTTCTTTCCATTATTTATATCTTTCCATTGACTTACCTATTTATGCCCAAGGTCTTTAGCTGATGAATTTTCTTCCTTCTGAGATATCTGGTAGTTTCAGTTTTTTTTCCTCATATTCTCTTATTGCTCGTTTTCTGACTTTACCCTTTGACAGTGTCCTGAAGACTAGACCTCAAAGCTTTTTAAGCCTCCTCCTACACAGGATAATTCACATTTGGTCAACTTCAAATTCTGTCTGAAGATATACCTGGAGGGAAAAGAACTGGTCCATTTGGGTGCTGGGCCTTTTGGACAAGCCTGGTGGATACATAATATTTTGGCATCCTGTTCCAGTTCCTTCTCTTCCTCAGTTCTGTAACTGAGTACCATTGCAGCGCAGAGCACTGCAATCTCGCCAGAGTCATTGGGAAATATAAGTTAGAGTTTAATTCTTTTACAATCCTGTCAGAGCATGGTAGTTAATGGAGGAAGCTGTGCCATATGGA
This sequence comes from Sminthopsis crassicaudata, assembly GCF_048593235.1. Lineage (NCBI taxonomy): Eukaryota > Metazoa > Chordata > Mammalia > Dasyuromorphia > Dasyuridae > Sminthopsis > Sminthopsis crassicaudata. The sequence continues at coordinate 246,623,016 of NC_133617.1, read as the reverse complement.
TTGGAGATTAGCTTTCTCTGCTGTTTAGTAGTTGGGTTTTACCTTGTGACAAAATCATATTTATAAATATTATCCATGTTCTTTAAAGTTCCTAGTAAAAGAGATTTAGGTTTGTGGTATTCTACATGGTGGAAACAAGTGAAATCATTTTACCTCTTGCAAATGATTCTTAGAGAAATTTATGAGGTTGTTAGTATTAGAGAAAAGTCTAGTCCTCTACCCAGAAGTCTATCTAAATATTAAATGGTAAATTATGCTTTTAGCAATCTTGTTATCTCTCACAACTTTAACTAGCACCTCTGTGAAAATAACTCCTAAATCTATAGCTGCAAGTTCTTGAGCAGCATTTTCACTTGTGTATTTTATATCTCTATCTCTATCTCTGCTCTGCTGGACACTTTTACACCATATCTAAAACTGAACTTTTCCCTCCAAACTTGTTCTTTCTTCTCAGTTTCTTATTTTTGTCATTTGCCCTATTATTTACAGTCACTTTATCTTTTACTCCTCCATCTTTGCTGCTTCCCACTCCCAATCAGTTGCTAAATCTGGTTGATTTTGTCTCTTCAGTATTTTTTTGCGTCTTTTTCTTTTTTCTTTCTACTACTGCCAATTTTGTAAATAACTCATTATCACTGACATGGGCTATTGGACTACTTTCCTAATTGATCTTTACCTTCAGTCTTTTTTTCTCTTCAATTCGTATTTCATATTCCCAGCAGATAAATATTTATGAAAAATTGATCAATCATATCACTTCTCCAATCAAAACTTTTCAATGACTTGAATACCTTCTGAATAAAATCTGAACTTCTCAGTCTTCCTCAAATGGCCCTCCACTATCTGGCACCAGCTTTACTTTTTAGCGTTATCTCATATTACTTTATTCCATGAATTTCACCTCCTAGCCAATCTAGATTATCCAATTTATGTACTTTTATTCCTTTGCCTTTTCTCACACTTTCCTGTATATGGAATGTCTTTTAAGACCCAACTCAAAATGCCAAACTTTCTTTCAAGCCTTTTCTGATCCTCAAGATGGAAATGATCTTTTCTTCTTTAATGAATATAACACTTTAGACTTCTGTAGTCAGCTAAGTGTCACAACAGATAGAGCATGAGAGCTGGAGTAGGGAAGAGCTAATTTCAAATCCAGCCTCAGACACTTTCTTATGTGTGACTCTGGACAAATCAGTTTCTTCATCTGAAAAATGGGGATAAAAGCATCTATCTCCCAAGGTCCTATTGAATAATAAACACTATATAGAGATTAGTATTTATTATTCTTGTCCTTTTTTTCCCTTGCCTTTAATTGTACATGTGGTATATATCCCTCTCCTAGATTGTAATAAGCTCTATATGAAGTAGAAGCTTGTCCTATTGATTATTGTTTTCCCTGTATCTCTGTTGCATAATTTTTTTTTCCATCAGCAAAGAAGGGAATGGTCCCGACTTTTCATTATATTGGTTTAAGTATTTCCTGGTGAGGAAACTACCTAAGCCAGTGAAGATTCAGGACTGTTATGCAGATTATTGTTTTAGAGAGTTAACTCAATCAAAGAAAGGTAAGTGATCCATATACTATGAGTTCATGATATCTGCTCTGTGCACACCTGGTGCTTAATTAATATTCAAGTGACATTAGAATATTTATTGCAAACATGAGTAATTTTTTAATCTAGTATGCCAAATAAGAATGTTCAATTCAAGTAAAGAATTTATTTTCAGTCATTTTGATATTTAGTATATTTGATTTTTTATTGTAAAAAACATTAAAATGTTTTCCTTGCATTTCTTTCTATCTAGGGGGCCTTATCAACGTCAATATGAGTGAAATCAGTTTAGATGAAATCCAGCAGGTATTCTCTAAGGATTTAGACATTGGTCCAGGTGGTCATTGGAGGCCCAAAGACTGCAAACCCCGATGGAAGGTGAGAGACACTCTTTCATAGTAATATTATTATGTTTTGAGTGTGAAAGTATGTTAGACTCAAAGCATGGAATTGATCAGATTAATCTTTATTCCTTTGATCAATGGATATCTTTATCTTCATGTGATAGGAGAAGGGCATTGGCAGCTGTGATGTGACAGAATCATATTTGTAAATATTATCCATGTTCTTTAAAGTTCCTAGTAAAAAAGATTTAGTGTAAATTGATGATGATCATATACTCTGATACAGTGAAACAAATTTGGATAACTGGTTTTGAATCTTGATTCTTTACTTAGAGGTAGCTGACTATCAAAGAATAGAGTACCATACCTGAAGTTGGGAAGATGTGAATTTAAACTTAGACTCAGATACTAGTTGTATGATCCTGGGATAAGTACCTTCACCTCTATCTACCTGAGTTTGCCCATCTGTAAAATGGGAATAATAAGATAAAATGAGATATATTTATCAAGTGCTTTAAAAAGCACTTAAGACATTTATAAATGCTAGTTGTTATTATCATTATTATCATCGCTATTATCAATAGTAATTTAGCTTTATGACTTTGGATCCAGAAAGACATAGTCCAGCTTCTGACACATCCTAGCTCTGGAACCCTGGACAAATATTTTAACCTCTTAGTGTCCCAAGGAACTCTCTAAGACTGAAACTTGCAGAAAAAAGTGCTAACCTGTTCTGGCTAAGAGTTCTTACTTGGAAATTCTTATGCTAATTAAATTACAGGTATCTCTGAAACATATGGATGTATGAATGAAAAAAAGACGCACTTAACTAAGCACTATGTTCAAAGTACTGCTAACTGCTGGTAATTCACATGGGAAAGCAACTCAGTTCCTGCCTTCAAGAGACTCACATTTTTATAGAGGGAGACAACATATAGAAGAGGTCAGCTGAACTGAGTGGAAAAGGATTAATGGTGTTTAGGGCACAACAGCAAAGCTTATGTGCTAATGCATCTTTTAAAACGCCATTTTCATTGATAAGCCATCTTTACTTCAGGTGTTACTATTTGAATCCAAAGTGTCAATGGCCTTATTTCTGCTCTACATTTTCAGCAACTGCAGATGCTAATAAGTTTTATCTTCCCAAGATTTTATCCTCACACATTCAGATTTCAAATTGTCAAATAGTTCTATAATCTCTTTGCTTTGGATGTTTTTTTTCCAGTGATGCAGTTTACAACTCTTTCATGCCTGATCAATCTTTGTGAATCTTGTTGGTTTCCCCCCATGCACTCAGATCCATGTATATAATTGGGAACCTCACCGTCTTCTGATACAAAGATAAACATTTGTGGAACACTTGTGCTTTCTACCTGTGATCCTTTGTTTTTTTCATGTGACCAAGACATTTTTCCCTCTCATATTTCCCTAGTTCCTTAAAACGACTTTTTTGTTATATACTTAAGCCTGTGTATACCCACTATGCCCATCTCTGTTGTTGTCTGTCTTATATTCATTTTCAGTTCTTTGGCAACTGTAGTAGTTTATGATTTATAGCCGTACAGCACCAAAAGTAGAGTATTATTAAAAAGATGAATGTTTGTTTCTGGGAGAAGTTGGAGATATCAAAGGAGTTTTATAGTATCCTCAAGTTTCCCATTCTTCTCCTTCTGATTAATTGTGGTTAAACACTTCCACTATTTTCCATAGCCTATCCAATTCATATTTCATATTCATTATTTCTATGACACTATCTAACCATCTCATCCTCTGCTGTCTTCTTCTACTTTCAGTCTTTCCCAATATCAGGACTCTTCCAATGAATCCTGTCTTCTCATGTGGACAAAGCATTTAAGCTTCAGCATCAGTGTTTGTCCTTCCAATGAATAGTTTGGATTAAATTCTTTAAGTATTGAGTGATTTACTTCCAAGGGACTTTCAGAAATCTTCTCCAGCACCACAATTTGAAAGTATCAATTCTGGGGCTCTTAGTTTTCCTTTTAGTCCAACTCTCATAACCATACCTTGCTGTTAGAAGAACTATAGCTTTGACTATTTAGGTGACTTTAGATGACATTTCTGCTTTTCATTATGCAATCCAAATTTGTCACAGCTTTCCTTCAAAGGAGCATCTTTTAATTTCATGGCTAAGATCATTTGCCATTCTCTTTGAATCCAAGAATATGAAATATGATAGTTTTTACATTTCTTTTCCCCCCATTTTCTTGAAAAGTAGGACCAGTTGCCAAGATCTTAGTTTTTTCATGTTAAACTTCAAGCCAGCATTTACAATTTGCTCTTTCTCACTCATCAAGAGGCTTTTAAATTCTTCTTTACTTTCCACTTATTGGATTTTCACTTTTGGTAAACTACTTTGGTAGCATTGTGGAAGATGGTTTAGAGAAGGGCGAAACCTAGGGCAGGGAGACCAATTAAGGGACTTTTGAGATGGTCCAAGTGAGAAGTAATGAAAGTTTGAACTAGGGTGGTGGCCATGTGGATGAAGAGAAGGGGACAATTGAGAGACGTGGTAGAACTGATAGGATTGTAAAACTTATTAGATACATGGAGTGAGCAGAAGTGAGGCATCAAGGATGACACTGAGATTGTGATCCTAGGTGTCTAGGGGGGTATTGATGCACTCAGCAGAAATAAGAAAGTTTGGCAGATGGATGGTTTGGGGGAAAATATGAGTCTTTTTTGGATATGTTGAGTTCAGGAAATTGCTGATGTGGTATTGGCTCTTGGGAGAGATACTGGTGTTAGATATAGATCTGGTCAAGTATAAAGAAAATATATCCAGGAAGAAAAGGTAGTTAACAGTGCAAATGCTGATGAAAAAAGGGGAGCCAGGGATGCAGTTTCATCCAAAGAGAGCCAAGTGAGTCTCAGTAAATGCCAGAAGATGGAGCAGAGGAAGTGATCTGAGATAAAATGAAATTTGCTAATTTTGGATCGTCAGTACCAGAGGGCTCAGATGGGCCTTTTCAGGCTGAAACATTTTGGAATAGGGAGAATTTTCACTAGCTATCATAGTCTGTGAGAACCAAAGGTCACTTTCTTGGTACATTAAAAAAGTTGAGTAAGCCTTGGGCTTTTTAAATTGTCTTTAAAAATTTAAGAAGATTAGCATGTTTTAAAAAAATAGAATATTTCATACTTTGATAAATTTATAAAGCGGCTACTTTAGTAGTTTTACATTATATTTTCCTTGTTTCTGATTACATAGGAGTGTCTCATAGGACTTCCAATTACATGAAATTATTTGAAACAGCAAGTGATTACTTGTAGTAGCTTTGATTTATTTTCTGACCTAGCCCTGATCCTAATAGTTCATGTTTGATATTAGGACAGAATGAGACACTTGTATGTCATTTAGCAGTTTTAAAAACATTTATTTAGCCATAGCAAGAGGATATTAAACCTTGAATGAATTGAGCTGAGCGAAGCTTCTTTGCTGTAGTTATTCATAACTTTCCACCAGCCCATCCTAGGGACTGCCTGGAATCTGATGACTGCTTTTGACTCAAGTGGCCAGAAAGTGGTCAAATCTGGAGAAGTTTTTTTTTTTTTTTTTTTTAAATACTTCCTTCCTTCTGTTCCCCCCTCTTCTACTCTTCTCTCTTAAAAACCTCCAGCAAACAACCTAGCTTTATTTGCTGGGAGGGGGAAACAGGAAAGTTTAGAATATTGTTCTCACCAGAATTTGTCAATTAATAACCTTAATTAGTAATAATTCTTATTGAAATCTCAACAGTGCTGCAATATACTAACAGAAGAAATTAAAAGTTTGATGGTGTCTAGTTGCACATTTTTGTCTATCTGTATCTCTTCTTCATACATAAATACAAGTAGTCATCCATTTGTCTGTAAAGATAATAACATTTTATTTATGTATTATTTAATAACATCCAGAAGTAAATCCTATTTTGATGTTTTTTAATGACACAGAGGTGACTAAGGGATTTTAGAGGATTTAACAGCAAAATGAAAGCTCTGATGGATTTTAGATAATATTATTATTATCATCAGTGTGATTATTCTTTTGTTTATCCTTCATCTGGAAGAAGATCAGTGACCTCAGGAGGGTCATGTCTTAAGTTGCAAATGAATTGGATTTAAGGCATGCAGTGTTGGGCAAAGTCATCAGCTCCAGCGTCATCAGAGACCAGTAGCAAGACTTAGGTCAGGAAGATTGGTGATGGTCCAGAATGCTTAAGAGACTTTAGCCTTTTAAAGCTAAGGTCTTTCACAGGTCCCAGTTTATATGAGGCAACACCTGTTCAGCAATTAAAGATTAGATAAAAATGGAGGCAAAGGATGACCTGGTTAACTTTCACAAAAGAATCAGTTAGGGAGGGGGGTGACCTTCAGAGTTTCTAGCCAAAATAGATGCAATTGCTATTTACCTGTTAATGTTCTACTCATTCCACTGCCCCCAAACCTTTCCAAGGTTTCTTTTGGAGGAGGAACTCTTAGACAGTGACTATCTGAGGAGGCAGCTAGCTGGGGCAGTGGGTAGATTAAAGGGCGAGTCAAAAAGAATCTTCTTCCTGAGTTCAAATCTGGTCTCAGATACTAGCTGCATGACCTTGGAAAATGGCAAACTAACTCAGTATATTTATTAAGAAAACCCTAAAAAAGATCATGAAGAGTTAGCAATGACTGAAAAACTACTAACCAATAGACTGTCTGTGGAACTTAATAATAAAAGAATACACTTTACAAGGTTTGTAAAAAAAAGTACTTATCATACATCACCTCATTTTAGTATCACAACAATCCAGGTAGGTAGTTACTATAGTTATTCCCATTTAATAGATGAGCAAGTTAAAGGTCAGAGAGGTTGTGACAGTATGATTATTAGTATTATTATTATCATCATTATCTGATATTTACATAATACCTTTAGTATGTGTCAGGCAGTATGCTAAGCATTTTACATTTATCTCATATAGACTCATAAGAAGTCTGGGAGACAGGTGCTATTATTATCCCCATTTACAGTTGAGGAAACTGAGGTGAACAGATATGAAGTGATTTGTTCAGGATCACACAACTAGGAAATGTTTGTGGCTGGATTTCTACTCAATTCTTCCTGACTCCAGCTCAATGTTCTATTGATCACCCTACCTAGAAAAGCTTTTGATGTTGATCTAGTATCTATTGTTTGAGCTCTAGCTCAGTTAAGTTCTAAGAAGCTGATTATTCTAATGACCATGGGAAGATGATTTTTATATTTTTTTGCCACAGCAAGTTTTGAAGACTGCTACTGAGTCAGAGAAATTGTGATATTGGCAATCTCTGTTGAGATTCATAGCAATGAAATCACAGATCTTTGAAATATTGCAGTAATAGCAAAAAATTTAGAAATTTTAAATTAAAAATTGTAAAAGATAACATACATGTCAAAATTAAATTAATGTGTATTAAGATAATTCATGAGTGTGGCATAAGGTGATCAAATATTGAGGATGCTCAAATTTTGGCTTCTTCATAAATCAAGAGTTCCATTGAGGAATATAGATTTAAGTGGGTCACCTTTTAAGCTGTTTTTTTTCTTTTTTAAACTAAAGTGTCTCAAAAATTATCATTAATGGCAGAATTTGCATCAGACATTAAATATTAAATCATTTGGGAATTTTCATTCTTTATCTTTATACCTTTTTTATACTTACCTGAGATTTTCATTATTTTTTGTTTTTGTAGGTGGCAGTTCTCATTCCTTTTCGTAATCGCCATGAGCATCTTCCAATTTTTTTCTTGCATCTAATACCAATGCTACAGAAGCAGCGATTGGAATTTGCTTTTTATGTCATTGAACAGGTGAGACTCTTTACTTATAGTGGTAAATGTGTTGAATTCTGAGACCTTGTTCATGAAATGGATTAGGATTTACATTATTTATCAAAGACAACTAGTGGTCATAGTGTTTAACATAAAATTTTATTTCAGATATAGTTTAAATTCCAAGTTGCAGAATTGCTTTATCACTAACTCTTTATTTAGATATTATTTTAAGATAAAACAATCTTTGTAAGTTACAGCCAATATTAACTTGTAGTGCTAATATCACTATCTCCTTCCCCCATCATTTGTATTCTTTAAAAAAACCTATGTTATATTGCCACATTTACTGAAAAACCTTTGCTTTTGGGTAGAATTAAATTCAAAGTGTTTTTTCTTTCTTTATAGAAGTTGGATACCTAAAGTCTTAATCTTCTTAAGATTTTTTCTCTTAGTTATTCTCATTGTATACTGAATTTATTTTATTTATAATTTTTCATTTTTCAAAATACATGCAAAGAGTTTTCAACATTCACCATCGTAAAACCTTGTCCAAATTTTTCTTCCTCCTCCTAGACACAAGTAATACAATAGAGGTTAAGCATTGAATACAGTATTTATAAATTATTTGATAATCAAGATATGTACAAGAACAATATGAAAACAACTATAAATAATTGTTTTTTGGAAATATAAACCTAAGTAATTAGAAAAATGAGCAATTGATAGTATAACTCAGTATAAGTTACAGTACTACCTGTATTAATTTACTTATACAATGCCATTCTAAACAGACTAAGTATTGTTTTATAGAATTAAAAAAAGATAATGAAATGCGTATGGGAAAAGTTCAACAATTTTAAAAGAAATGATAGGAATGAAGGGAGTCTAGCTATGCCAGATCTCAAACTATACTAAAAAGCAATCATTAAAAACAGTACAATACTGATTAAATAGGTCAATCAGTGGAACAGATTAGGCTTATAACAAGCAAAGGTGTCATATTCAAGTATATGTTAAATACAAAGGCCCCAGCTATTGGGTTAAGAAATCAGTGTTTGACAAAAACTGCTGGGAAAATTGATTAATAGCAATGTAGAAGAAATTAGATTTAGATCAGTACTTTATACTTTATTCAGAATTAAACTCCAAATGGATACATGATGTAGACATACAAAGTTACATCATTAAACAATTAGAGAAGCATGAGAAAAAATTACCTATCAGATTTATAGATGATTGAAAAGTTCATGATCAAACAAGCAATGGAAAGGATCATAAAAGATAAAATAAATAATTGTGTTTACATAAGATTAAACACTTTTTTGCATGAAAAATCTAATAAGCCAATAAGGAAATAATTAACCAAGAAAATTATTTATAGCAGATTTCTTCAATAAATGTCTTGCTTATTTAAGGAATTGATTCAAATTAATAAATTAAAAAAAAAAGCCATTCTCCAGTTGACAAATGATCTAAGGATAAGAACAAATAGTTATCAGGGAAATAAATCTAGGCTATTTGTTGTCATTTGAAAAAAAATCTCCAATTATTACTAATTAGAAAATTAAAATTAAAGTATTCCTGAGATTCCACCTCACACCCTTTACATTAATGGCAAAATAACAAAAAAGATAAATGATAATATTGAATGGATTGTAGTTAGATAAGCATATTGATAACATTGTATATAAGCCTGTGAATGGGAACAACCAATTTAGAAAGCAATTTGGAATTATACACAAAAACTTAGTAAACAATAATACCCTCTGATTAATTTTAAACCCTGCTAAACTTATATCCAAGAGATCAAAGAAAGAGGAAAAGGTCATTATGTATGGAAATATTTGTAAAAGCTCCTTTTGTGGTGATCACTGGAAACTAAGAGGACTTCCAACTATTTAGGAATGGTTGAATAAGTTGTGTATATGAGTTAATTATTAGGTTATAAAAAAATAGATGGTTTCGGGGCAGCTAGGTAGCGCAGTGAATAGAGCACCAGTCCTGAATTCAGGAGGACCAGAGTTTAAATCTGGTCTCAGGCACTTAACACTTACTTCCTAGCTGTGTGACCCTGGGCAAGTCACTTAACCCCGGCCTCAGAGGGGAAAAAATAGATGGTTTCATAAAGACATGGAAAGACATGTGAACTAATACAGAATGAAGAACTATAACAGTTTATACCATAATATTAATATTATAAAAATGGACTTTTTATGAACTTTATAAACTAATCAAGAATGAAATAAGCAGGCGAACAATACTTTTTAAACAATTGCAATAATATTATACAAAACAAAAAAACTTTTAAAAATTGTAACAACTATTGTTGGTATAATGACCACTTATAATTTTAGAATATCGGTGATAAAACATGCTTGCTTATAAAGTGATGATAGCTTTTAGGTGCAGAATAAAATCTGTATTTTTGTGTATATCTACTGGGGGAATTTATTTTGTCTTTTTCTCCTATAAAATACATATTTATCTCCTTCCATAAATCCTTCATAGTGTATCTACCTACCATGTTGGAGCCTATATTTGTCACCAATGTTTGGGGTTCATCTGTAAAAGTTCCATACTTGAACTCTCTGTTACCCATATTTTTGTTATATCTTCTTTTTAGATCATATATATCCTTAATGGTATTTTTTTAATATTACTTTATTTTATTTTTTTTTACTTAATAATTTTTTATTATATATATATATTTTATAATATTATCCCTTGTATTCATTTTTCCAAATTATCCCCCCCTCCTTTTGTTCCCTCCCCCCAATGACAGGCAATCCCATACATTTTACATGTGTTACAATATAGTCTAGATACAATACATGTGTGTGAATACCATTTTCTTGTTGCACATTAAGTATTAGATTCCGAAGGTACATGCAACCTGGGCAGACAGATATTAGTGCTAACAATTTACATTCAGTTCCCAGTGTTCCTTCTCTGGGTGTAGCTACCTCTGTCCATCATTGATCAACTGGAAGTGAGTTGGATCTTCTTTATGTTGAAGATTTCCACTTCCATTAGAATACATCCTCATACAGTATTGTTGTTGAAGTGTACAGTGATCTTCTGGTTCTGCTCATTTCACTCAGCATCAGTTGATTTAAGTCTCTCCAGGCCTCTCTGTATTCCTCCTGCTGGTCATTTCTTACAGAGCAATAATATTCCATAACCTTCATTACCATAATTTACCCAACCATTCTCCAACTGATGGACATCCATTCATCTTCCAGTTTCTAGCTACTACAAAAAGAGCTGCCACAAACATTTTGGCACTTTAATGTTACTTTAAAGCAAGCCATTTTTGATATGGGCTCTCACCTAGTTCTTTACATTGTACTTTAGGTTAAACACAATATTAATTATTCATAGATTGTAGTGTTTCATCATTCACAGACATATAGCATCACTGGGAGAATATTATGTTATGTATGTTTAATTATGCATATTTGTTCCCCCATATATAGCCACATATAAAGAAAGAATGTATTATCTAAAAGTATTTTTGACAATATATAATTTATAAAAATGTATTATCTTTTTAGAGTGCTATAGACCATCCATATAAATAAATACTATACCTGTTTTCTAGTTCAAGATTTGTCAAATGAAAATCAGATAATAGGCAATTTAAATGTGAATTAATGTACTTTTTCTATTCTTTTGATTTCCATTTTATTTTATTTTACTGGGAATGCTGTGGATATACAACAGAATTCTGGTTTTTTTACAGTGTAGGCAGATGTTTGTATTTTCCTAGCCTATTAATTATGGGGAGCAGTATTTAGGATTAGAAGACAGTTGAACAGATAAATATAGGTGGAGTTCTTATACAATTTGAAGGTATAATTATTTTTGAACACTATTTACAAAGCTATTGCAAGTGTGACTTCAGCTATGAAAATGGGTAGTAGCTGAATTGACCTTGATGTTTTTAATGACTATATACATTTTTTGTTTGTTTTTTAGGGAGCAGGTGTTCTTTTTAAAAAGACCATAATTAATTTTATGGAATGTCTGAAATTTTTCAAGTGATATTGTTTTAGAAATCTAACCAAGTAATATAATGCATGACAAAGCAATGGAACTGATTACCTTAAGACAGTACAAACTATTCTCAATGCCCTGTAGTTACATCTTGTATCATTTCATAATTATGGTCTTTAAAAAATAAAAGTACTAGTTCTTTTTTTCCAGAGTTTGATAACTTGTCTACTTTTTGTTTTCTGGTCATCTTTTTTTCTGGTCTTAGTTGTGGTTTCTTACTTAATCATTTCTCCCCTCTTCATGCTTTTCATTCCCTTAGGTTTGTTATACTTTGATTACATAGGGAATCAGAATGAAGAATTTCAATTTTCTCAGACTTCCAGAATTATATCTCCTTTAATGTTCTGCTTTGTCTTTGACATATCATTTAACTTTAACTCTCACCAACAATCCCTATTCAGATAAACCCTTTCACTGTTATGGTAATGATTCTGTCACTTCTTTGGTGCCTTAGTCCTTTTAATTTTTATCCCCTTTTTTTCAACATCTATGTTTTTACCTCCTGGAGTAATCACATTTTTCTCCCATTGTTTACATGGTAGTTGCTTTCATTTATTTATTTATTTATATTAATTTTATAATTATAATTTTTTGACAGTACATATGCATGGGTAATTTTTTTTTTACAACATTATCCCTTATACTCACTTCTTTTCCGAATTTTCCCCTCCCTCCCTCTACCCCCTCCCCTAGATGACAGGCAATCCCATACATGTTAAATGTGTTACAGTAAATACTAAATACAATAGTATTTAGTATTAGTAAATAGTTAATAGTATTAGTAAATAGTTAATAGTATTAGTAAATACTAAATACAATATATGTGTGCAAAACCGAATTTCTTGTTGCACAGTAAGAATTGGATTCAGAAGGTAAAAGTACCCTGGGTAGAAAGACAATAGTGCAAACAGTTTACACTCATTTCCCAGTGTTCCTTCTCTGGGTATAGTTGTTTCTGTCCATCATTGATAAACTGGAACTGAATTAGATCTTCTATATGTTGAAGATATCCACTTCCATCAGAATACATCTTCATACAGTATCATTGTTGTTGAAGTGTATAGTGATCTCCTGGTTCTGCTCATTTCAATCAGCATCAGTTCATGTAAGTCTCTCCAAGCCTCTCTGTATTCATCTGGCAGTTGCTTTTAAACCTCTTAAATTTCTTCCCAGAATCATGACTCTATCTATCTGCTATCCTTTTAGATATGGTGTAAGTTCAGTATCTTGAATTTGAACATAGTAGATAAACATGTATTTTTTCTCTGTCTATAATTTGTTTTTACCATTTTGTGATGATATAACTTTTATTTTTATTTTTTTCTTCCCTTCCAACTATTTTACCAATTGCTAAAATATAGCACAGTCTTTCTAAAATGGTACATTTCTATTCCAAATAGAAATGCTTTTTGTGTTCTGGATATTTTTGGTTCTAATTTTTGGACAGCTTCTCTTCTGATCTCACCTTTTATTTCTTATACAAAATCTGATTGTCAAAGATAGAATTATAAAATTCAGAGCTGGAAGAGAACTCACAGAATTCATCTAGTACAACTTCATTTGAAAAGTGGAGTATTTCTATATCATCCATGACAAGCAGTCATTCAGTCTTTGAAAATCACAAGTTTTAGGCTTTGTCTAGTATTAGACTTCCTCCACAACAATAAAAAACTCAAATTTCTCATGTACAAAGCTCCTTAGTATCTACTACTTCATGACTTAATTTTCTTCTCTATTTTTTTCCCTTTATGCATATCTTTCAACTTTATTCTTCACCCTAGAAAAACTCAGGGTCTTCTATCACTTCTTCCTTATTTGTACAAACATTTATTTTTCTTTCTTAAATTGTGTTCCTAATTCAAATGAAATGCGCATCTTTCTATTTATACAAAACCAGCTTGTAATAATATTGACATTCATTTCATAGTCATCGCTACCATTATCATGTTCTAGTCTATTTCCTTCTAGAGAAGGAAGACAATTCCTTCTCTGCTGTGGAAGTAGCCATAATATTCTGTCGGTATACTGTATCATATTCATCAATCTCTGCTATTTGCTTCTCTTGAAAATCCAGCCCTTTATATCATTGCTTTTTAAAATAAGTTTTTATTGATATCTTCTGTTTGTGACATCATCATGGTTATTCCAAGTTTCTTTCCTTCATCTCCTTTCAAAAAAAACCAAACCATTGTATATACTGAAACACATGTTTTGTTTGTTTTTTTTAGAAAAGAAGAAAAATTGAAAAAAATTCCAAAACACATGCTATGTGTGACATTTGTAGAGTTCATCTTCACAAAAGGGTGGGCTGGGAATTTCCTCTCATATCTCTTCATTGAAGTTGTTGGTCTTTAAAATTTTGTCACTTTTGTATTTGGATTTTTGGTGTGTAGTTCTATCCATTTACAATGTTGTAGTTACTATATATATTTTCTTCATTCTTCATAAGTTCAAATAGATTTTTCCTTGCTTCTCTTTCTCATTTCTTTTTCTTATAGAATATTAATATTTTATTACATTGACATACTACATCTTGTTTTGCTATTCCCCAGTTTATGGAAATCTACTTTGCTTCCAATTCTTTGCTGTTGCAAAAAAAAATGATGTTTTAAATATTTCAGATATTTGAGGACTTTCTTCTAATTTATGGCATCCTAGTAGCCTGCTATGGGCTAAATAAAGTTTCAATTTCAAAGAGTATGGACATTTAAATAATTTTATTTTCATAATTCAAAATATCTTTTCCAAACTTTTTTACCATTTCATAGTGCCAATATGATGGCATTCCTATCATTCTACAACCCTTCCACCATTGACCATTGCCATTTTTTGTTCATTTTTGCCAATTTGCAGGATGTGAGGTGAAATTTCAAGGTAACGTTATTTTCTACTGCAACAACTTTTACATTTATACAGGTAGGTCCTTTTGAGACTCAGCAGTCATTGTGATCAATTCAGACACATTGGGAAATAATTTAAGAAACAATCAAGAGGTGTGATAGCCAGTTGTTTGGACATAGATAAGGTGACTATTAGTCATTAGAACCCTCTAACTGGTAGTATGTAACCTTATTCTATCCATGATCTTTATCATATGTAAGTTATCAGAATAATTAGACAATGGATCATGTATGACTCATTTGTCCATTTTACAATTTTGTTTTATAAGAAAGAGGCTTACAAAAGTTATGTAACTTCCAGGCACACAGATTTGTGATAAGAGCCAAAATGAACTTATGTGAGTATCTTAGCTTTGGTCCAGTGATTTTAGTGTTGACTATGTGTTCTATTTTATTCATTTGTAACTTCTTCCATTTTTCATCAGGAAATGTTTTTGAACAATGTTGCTTTCATGAGGGCAAATATTTCAACAAATGTTTTGGACAATATTTTGTAATTACCAAATGCTTGCAAATTTACAGCAAAATTTAAAGCATATCATTAAAGCACAATATTATTGCCAATTATCCACTAAATATACAAGATGCCCCAAAAGTCTTACCCCAATTTAAAGCTGGATTAAAGCTTTTGGGACACTTTATTTATATTTTAATGTTTCTTTGGCAATTAAAAAACCCCAAAAAACCCATTTCTATTATTGCCAAAGGTATTACTATTTGCCTAGTAATCCAGTCCACAAATTTGTTACAATTCTTGACTTTGAGTTGATTTTTACTCCATATATCCAATTTATTGTCAAATCTTGTAATTTCTTCCTTTACAGCGTTTCTTGTATATGTCCCCTTCTCTTCACTCAGAAATTTACAACCCTAGCTCAGACCTTCATCATATCTTTCCCGGACTACCTGCAATAATCTTCCAACTAGTTTTCCTGCTTTAAGTCTCTTTCTATTCTAGTGTGTCTTCTGCTCAGCTGCCAAGCTGCCTTTTCTAAAGCACAAGCCCAACTATGTCAAACTTTGCTTAGTGAACTTCAGTGGCTTTCAGTTAGCTTCATGATCAAATAATAAGCCCTTCATTTGGCATTTAAAGCTCTTCATATTCTGGGTCCTTCCTACTTTTCTGACCATCCAATGTTATACTTTCTTCATGTATTCTACATTCTGTTACATTGGCTTCCTTACAGCTCCTCAAACATGTTTCTTCTTCTCCCATTTCTGTACCATTTTTAAAAAACTATCCCCAATCCCTGAAATTATTTGCCCCCTCATAATTTCTTCTTTATTTCCTAGGTTTCTGCAAGGTCAACATAAATCTTACCTTCTACATGAGACTTCTTTGAAATTACTTTCATATACTTTGTTTATGTTTTATATGAACCTGGATATTTTCATGTTATCTACTCCCATTAGAGTGAATGCTCCTTAAGAGCTGGGCCCGTTTTTTGACTTTTTTTTTTAATCCCTGGTGCTTAACATAGTGCCCTGAAATTTTGATAAATGCTCACTGATATAAAATATCTTCAATAATACAAAGTAATTATCTTAGCTTTTAAGTGTATTGATTGTGTAAGTAATTATTGATAGTATAAGTAATTAAATCCAAAATCGTTGTGCCTTTGTTATAAAAGAATTCCACTTTTAATTCCTAATTATACTTTCAAGTTGAAAATAAAAATTTCTGTTATGAATAAACTAGATGCTTTGGAAAATTTGGTGGGAAAATAAAGCCCTCCATTTTGATTCAAAAGAGCCC
The DNA here is from genome assembly GCF_048593235.1 of Sminthopsis crassicaudata. Classification (NCBI taxonomy): domain Eukaryota; kingdom Metazoa; phylum Chordata; class Mammalia; order Dasyuromorphia; family Dasyuridae; genus Sminthopsis; species Sminthopsis crassicaudata. The sequence continues at coordinate 246,606,617 of NC_133617.1, read as the reverse complement.
AATAGTGACTTTACAAAAAAAAAATATATATATATATATATATATAATATATATATATATATATATATATATATACACATATACACACACACACACACACACACACAACACACACATATATATATTATCATCTAATTATTCAGATAGCAGTAATACTTTTATTCCATTTCATTTGATGTTATCAAAATCCTCAAATATAATAAAGGTAATTTTAACTTGTACTTTAAAATTTATACTCTAAAGTGTTTATTATTTTTATATTTCACTCAATCAGTGGCACCTCTTTTAACTTTTCTTACTATTTGTCATTTCATTTAATGTCATTGAGTTTTACAAGGAATAAAGATCTTGACCTTGGGACTTTGTAATAAATTTGCTTCCTCTTTAGTATGATGAGATCAGTCTATTTTTCTTATTCTTATAATTTGTCTTCTCTTTGGTTTCTCTCCTTAAAGACTGGCACTCAACCTTTTAATCGTGCGATGCTCTTTAATGTTGGATTTAAAGAAGCTATGAAAGATATGATGTGGGATTGCATAATTTTTCATGATGTGGATCATTTACCAGAAAATGACCGAAACTATTATGGATGTGGGGAAATGCCACGTCATTTTGCAGCAAAGCTGGACAAATACATGTACATGTAAGTAATATACCATTTCCTTGGGACAATATATTTATAAAATATTAATAATAACTATAGCAATTTTTGACTTGTAACAAAGAATTTCAAGTTGGAAAAGATATTAATGGTCCAGCTCATACATGGGATAAAAAGGAAGCTACCATTTATAATGTGCTTTAAGAGATTTGAAAAAAAAACTTTACATCTATTATCTCATTTGGTCCTTATGTCAAACATGATCATGTGAGATAGATGCCATTTTTATCCCATTTTACAGATTAAGAAACTGAGACTGAAAGAAGATTAAGTAAGTAATTTATCCAGATTCACATAGTTAGAAAGTATCTGAGAGAGGTTTTGAATTGAGTGAGGACTTTTAACTCTTAATCCAATACTCTATCCACTCTTCCATCTAGTTAACAAGGGAATTTCCTCTACAACTTATGTGACAAAATGGTCAATCAGCCTTTCCTTAAAGAACTCCAATAAGAAGGAATCCCTATATGCTCTGAAGCAGGTTCTTCCATTTTTGTATAGCTCTTAATGTAAGCCAGTTTTTCTTTATAGCAACCTTACTTTTGTCTCTGAGATTTCTGTTCATTGCTCTTAGCCATTTCTTCTGGGACTAAACAGAATGAATCTCATCCCTCTTTCACATGGTAGTCTTTCAGACTTGAAAATTCACTATCATGTTCACCATGAGCCTTCTCTTTTTCAAATCAAATGTCTCAAATTTCTTCAATTGATTCTAAGCTAACTTGAACTCGTCATTGTCCCTAGAACTGAATTATGATTAATTCATCCAGGGAATCTATGAATTTGGATGGGGAAATAATTACATCTTCATTTCAATAGAATTAATTTCATTTGTTCTTATTTAGAATTAATTTTACATGTGTAAAAACTTTTTTTCTGAGTAGTCCCTAAGTTTCTCACCATATGTTCATGCTTCCCCAGAAGTTGAGAACAGTTACTTTAAGAAAGCACTTTATAGGTAAAATAATAAAGAAATTAACCTTCATGCAGGGCTTTTGATCAGTATTTTGTCTATTGACAAGCCTTGCTTCTGTGGAATGAATCAGCAGGCAGCTACTAGAGACTATTCTAGCCCACAGTTGAGTCTTCAGAATTTCATTCTTGATAACTTCCCGTTTTTGGTTTACTTATTCCTGTAAAACTTTAGTTCATGACATCCACCTCCCTTATCTTTCTTCTAAACTCTGCCAGACTAGTTCTTTCTTCCCCTGTGTCACAAAATTTGTTTACTACATTATAGGACATGAGAACCAAAAAGGAAACCAGTCATATTGAAATAAAGATGTAATTAGTTTCCTATCTAACTTTATAGACTTCTTGGTTCCATGGAACCTAGAATAAGAACCCTTGCTTTAAAGGGTAAAAACTGACTCAGAAGAGTTAAGCCATAAATTTAGTCCATGAACAGATTTAATGGCATTGTTTTATTTTGCCAGGAAGCTCTCTACTTAGAAATATGAACTCTTGGGATTTGGGAAATGGACAGATAAGTCATTTAAATTGATTACTATTACTAGTATTTTTTCCTAGACATGGGAAGCTGCAACTGCTTCACTGATAAAATTTAGGCAGGCATTAGACTACTGAAATAATAGCTTCAATAGCTCTCATACTCTACACTGATCTGTACTATTGGAGATTGTTCAGTAGAATGACAAGATGCCTCTTGGACCATTGCTATTATCTGAGACCCCTACTTCTGTTCCTCCCTTCACCCCATTAATAATGATCACTTTACAAAGAGGTATATCAAAGAAAATATTATGGATAATATCACAGCTGCCCTATAATTCCCAGTTGTTATCTCTTCCCCAATTCACACAAAATGTTCTTTCCATACTCAGTAACACTCATCCTCCATTCCAAATAAGGGCTAGTTTCATGCTCTGCCAAATACTCTCCTAATAGCACTATTCCCTGAAATCAACTAATTTATTGTTAGCTGTTCTTTCAGCAGTAGAAGTTGTATAAGAAACTGAATTGTCACACTTTCTATTTGTAAGACTATGTACTTTTCTGATTGCCAGTTCCACAGCATCCTAGTCTCTTAACAAACAATAAACAAGCATTTATTAAGTGCCTACAACATACCAGGAGATACTGTCTGAGTACTAGGTTTATGAATACAAAAGTGAAACAGACCTGACGTCAAGAAGCATATTTTTTTTTCAGATTTTATAGTCATCTTGTAATTAAAAAAAAATAGCTTTTTATTTTCAAAATATATGCAGAGAGTTTTCAACATTCATGCTTGCAAAATCGTGTTCCAAATTTTTTCTCTCTCCCTTTCTTCCACCCTTTCCCTAGCCAGTTAGTAATCCAGTATAGGTTAAACATGTGAAATTCTTCTGTTCACATTTCCACAAATATCTTGTTGCACCAAAAAATCAGATCAAAAAAGAGAAAGAAAACAAAAAGCGAGTATACAACAAAAAAGGTGAAAATACTAAATTGTGATCCACATTCAGTCCCTATAGTCCTGTTTCTGGATGCAGATGGCTCTCCATCACACATTTTTTGGAACTGGCTTGAATCATCTCATTGCTGAAAAGAGCCACATCCACCAGAATTGATTATCATATAATCTTGATGTTGCCATGTACATTGCTCTCTTGATTCTACTCACTTCCCTTAGCATCAGTTCCTGTAAATCTCTCAAGATCTCTCTAAAATCGTCCTGCTGATCATTTCTTACAGAACAATAATATTCCATAACATTCACATACCATAACTTATTCAGCCATTCCCCAACTGATGGGCATCCACTCAATTTCCAATTCCTTGCCACTACAAAAAGGGCTGCTACAAACATTTTTGCACATGTGGGTCCTTTTTTATGATCTCTTTGTGAAACAGGCCCAGTAGAGACACTGCTGGATCAAAAGGTTTGCAGTTTGATAGCCCTTTGGTTCTATATAAGGAGCATATATTCAAATGGGAAAGAGAACTCACATTTACAGGGTGTCCCAAAAGTCTTTGTGCAGTTTTTAAAGGCATTAACATTTTAACATCTACTTAGGACTTTTGTCCAGCACTTTGCATATTCAGGAGCCTTGAGTCTTCCAGATGAATCAGCAGGCAATTACTAGGGACTAGAATTCTAGGTCCTACAATTATGTCTTCAGAAATCCATTAACCTGTTAAAACTTAAAATTATACTAAGACTTTTGGGACACTCTAGAGATGTAGATATCTACAACACATATTCAAAGCAGATGACAAATAGCCTTTGGCAGAAAGGCATTAGCAACTGGGATAGAGAAGATGTCCGCATAATGTTTGAATTGAATCTTTAGTCAATAAATAAACAAGCATTTATTAAATGCTTACTATATACGGAGTCCTGGGAAAAAAGAAAATTTAGTTTCTGGCATGGGGGAGCTCATATTCAAATGGGAGCAGACAGTATTTACATAAATAGGTATTTAGAAAATCCATGTAGATAACAGCTGAGGGCAGGGGACTAGGAAGAGTCTCCTTCAGAAGGTTGGGCTTAAGTTGAATTTTGAAGAAAGTCAGGGATTCTAAGAGATCTCAGTAAAAAGATAGAGTAGTCCAGACACGGAAGACAATGCATCTTAGAGGTAGAAGGTACCTTAGAGTTTATCTAACCTACCTCCCCACCCCCACCAAAAAGAGGAATCTACCTAATAGCACAGCATGGTAGATTGTAAATATTTGTGTATGTGTGTGTTTCTGTGTATGTACTGTATATATGTATATAATGTACATACAAATTAAGTGCAAGGTAAATAATGCAGGGTAATTGGGTGTTGTAGATGCTAGGAGATAAAGGGATCAGAAAAAACCACACATGGGTGACGAGTTGGAGCTGTGCTCTCAAGAGGGATTCTCAGAGTGAATGTGAAAGAGGCACAGAGGACAGACTTTTTGAAGGTGGGAAGATAAAGAGGGAGATGATCATGAGCAATAGGCAACAAATGGGCTAATTTGACTGGAATATAGTATATATGAGTGAAGGAAAAGAATAAATATTAAGCCTAGAAAGATTATTTCAGTCATTTGAATCATGTCTGACTCTTTATGATCTCATTTGGGTTTTTCTTGGCAAAAATACAGGAGTGGTTTTCCATTTCCTTTTCCAGTTCATTTTATAGAGGAGGAAACTGAAACAAATAGGGTTAAGTGACTTGCCCAAGGTCGTACAGTTAGTAAGGTCAAATTTGAACTCAGGTTCTCCTGACTCCAGGGCTTACTTTCTTCACTTGAATATCCCGGAAGGACTTCCAAGGAAAACAGAGGAGTTTTAGCTTTTTTTTTTTTTTTCCTTGATGAGGCAATTGGGGTTTAGTGACTTGTCTAGAGTCACACAACTAGGAGTTTTATCCTAAAGGCATTAGGGAGCCATGGGAGTTTCTTTAGTGGGGAATGATATTATCACACTACTGTTTTAGAATGATATGATTTTGGCAGCCATGTGAACTTGAAAAACTATTTAAATTTTGTGGACAAGCATTAGAAGATGATGTCAGTACTTGGTACAGGTCGTGGAAACTGTGAATGCCATATCACTTGATTAAAGTTAATAAAGAATAATGCAGAATGGAATCCCTAAAACACTAGAAATTCTAAAATTCCTTTATCATCAATTATGAGAAAAAGTCAATATTATAAGGTGCTACCAAGGAATCTTCAAGGAAATCAGGGATTTTTTTTTTTTTTTTTCTCTGAGGCTGGGGTTAAGTGATTTGCCCAGAATCACACAGCTAGGAAGTATTAAGTGTCTGAGGCCACATTTGAACTCAGGTCCTCCTGTCTCCAGGGCTGGCGCTCTATTTACTACTCGAAAATCAGGGATTCTAAGAGGTGAATAGGTAGTACTTTTTAAGCAGAGTCGCTTTTCCCCAAAATATTGTCCATCTTAAAGAGCCCCAATATTCTCTAGGGAGTATTCAATTCAATAAGTATTTAGAATTTATTACATGCATTATATCAATGTTGTAAAGCAGCAGACAGACAGGAGGAAAAGGAAAAGAGTTATGTCTAGACGACAAGAAGATTGGCAGTGCCAAATACTGCAAAAATTTTGTGAGGTAGGGGCTATGACTATCCTTATTTTACTGAGATTTATACAGTTTGTGACTTGCTAAAGGTGAGAAAACTAGTAAGTTTCTGAGGTAAAATATGAACTTGGATTTCCTAAGTCCAGCATTCTATATGTTTCCCAGCTGCGAAAAGATTACAATTGTAAAATGCTCTGAACCTTAAAGCATTTTTATGTATATGAATATATATATATGTGTATATATGAATATATATATATGTGTATATATGTACGTATTTTTATGTATATGTATGTGTAATACATATACATATACATATATATTTATATAAAATCATTGTCTCTCTTCAACAATTGTTCCTCTGTACAGATGCCAAATTGGTATTCCTGAGGTATTCACATCATCTTCTTACTCAATAAACTCCAGTTGCCTCCAGATAAAATAAACCTCCTGTTTGGCATTTAGTCTTTCACAATCTGCCTCCCACCCACATTTCCATTTACTGCACACTATTGTTCTCTTTATGCTCCAGCAAAACCAATTACTTGCTGTTCCTTATATATAACATTTCATCTCCCATTTCTGTGCCTTTGCATTGGCTATCTACCACACTTGGAATGCCTTCTCTCTACATCTCAGACTTCAAAGCTTAGTTCAAGTGCTACTTCCCATAGAAAACCTGTTCTAATTTTTCTCTCCACAGCTTCACATGCAAGTGAATTACTTTGTAATTTGTAATTTTGTAATTTTTTTTGTATTATGTATTGTTTCCCTCCAGTGGAATGCAATCTGTTTCAGAGCAGGGACCATCTAGTTTTTGCTATTTTAGAAGCTCAGTAAATATTGAATTAAATTGAGCTTATTTTAGTGACTCTGCAAGTTTCTGCCAGAAAAGCTCTTCCTCCTATCTAATTTAGATCTTTTCTCCCTTTGCTTGTCTTTATTGAAGATGAAGACTAGCAGGTTATCTATCATCCACACATTATCTGTTCATTATTCTTCATTATTTTAGGCTTACTGGTCCTACGTGGTCCTAGTTTCTTTAATCTTTCTTTATCTGGTCATTTCATTACAGAGGGATTTTCTTCTGCATTCTGTTCAAAATTTCCCTTTTCTTTTTAAATTGTAGACTTTGTTAATAAATAGGGTTTAAAGAAACATTTCTATGGAGGTCATATGTGTTGTGATTCCTGTTTATGAAAATAAGTAAGATGCTCAACTGTTAAACAAATATGGAAAGAGCATCTCCAAAGACTTGGAGATATGGATTTAAGCCTTGACTATGAGACTGTGGGCCTTGAAACCTGCCTCCCTGTGCAAACTTCTCATTGAATATTCCTTCGACTTTTTCTTTAATTATGTTTCTAATTAATTAATTAAAATTTTAATTTATGTTTTTCCTTTTAATATAGTTCTTTGTATATGTGTACTGGCTCCCTATTAGACTATAATTGTCTTGAGATTTGGATCTTTGTTGTACCTAACATTGTGAACAAGGGCTTCTCAAGGTAGCTTGTATAAAATGACATGTTTTAGCTGAACTGAAATACTTTAGCAGGGCACAGTTCCCTGTTTGTGCAGTGAAAGAGCACTCCTTCTGGAACTAAAGGACTTGAATTCTTGCCTTAGATACCTACTGTTTACATGAAATTGGGCAAATCATTCAGCTTCTCAAATGAGGAATTTGTATTGATAGAATGTCTAAGATCCTTTTCAGTTTTTGGTGATTTTAATACAGATGTTTGAGGGCCTCAGTTAAGTTTATAAATCTAACATTGCAACTTGGTATAGTGGAACAAGTGTATGTGTAGTAGTAAATGTGTGTAGTGGAATCTTAGAGCCAAGAAATCTGTTTCAAGTTCCAGTTTTGATATTTAACCACTGAATGGCCATTGGTAAGTTGCCAAACCTTTACAAACCTCAGTTTATAAAATGGAGATCATAATTCTTTGCCTGCTTCATAGTGTTCTTTTGAGGAGACTATCTTGTGAAACCATAAAGCTGTCTACAAATGTGACCTATTCTTATTATTGAAATTGAACAATCTGTAGCTCCCTTTCTAACAAAAAATAAGTATTCAAAGGGAAGGGAAGTGGCCCAGACCTAGTGTCAGGAGGATCTGAGTTCAAATCCAGCCTCAGACATTTACTAACTGTGTGACTCTGGGCACTTAATTATGTTTGTCTCAAATTTTTCATCTGTGAAATGAGATGGAAGTGGCATCTGCCAAGAAAACCCCAAATGGGGTCACACAGAGTTGGACACAAACCAAAAAATAGCAAAAATATTCAAAGATAAATTTGTTTAGCCACTGTGGAATTACTGTTTGAATAAGCCATACTTTTAAATTTAATACACTATGCATGATTATTATATTAACAGAATAAACTATTCATGTCATGAAATGGTTTCCATTTATCCTTCTGAGAAGATGCTGGATGATTTAAAAGGAGTCAGATGCCTGGCTTGATAATTGATAATTCAAATAACTCTGAATTCAGCCTTGTCACTACAACTCTCCAGCACTAATTCTAGTACCCTAGAGCCTTTCATTGCTTTACCTGAGAGAATGATAAAAGATGCAAAACCAAAACAAAACAAATGAAAAAAACCTCCAACAAGATGCAAAGTGGGACAAAAGACTTGTATGTGCAGGTGGATAGAATACATTGCAAATTTCTAGCAGGGGAAGAAAAATTTAGGAAAGTAAGGCCAGACATTTTAAATTTACAAACATTTACTCTGTCCTAGCATCTCCACTAAAACCCTACTATAATTTCTTATCAGAGGAAAAAAAAAAACACCTTAAGTTTTAAAAATATATATGCCTTTTGTTTTAAATAGTCACTTTTGGAAATACCTTCATTACCTTTCTTCCACATTGAATCATGACTTGTCAGAAAGAAAATCAAGGAGGAAATACTAGATATATTGTCTAATATAAATAGTGCTAGCTTTTGGCCTCTTTGCAGGGGAGAGAGAATTATGTTTTGTTGTTAGTTTCTCTTAGAACATTAGGGGATTTTCAGTTACTTAAGAGTTCAGTTTCCTTTTAAGGATCTTTTCATTGTAATGTTGCCATAGTCACTTCTATTGCAATTTTGATTCTATCTTACTCTCGGTTTGTAAAATTTTCCCATGTTTTCTGAATTTTTATATTAATAATTTCTTAGTGCAAAATAACATCCCACTACATTTGTTCAGGCTTGCTCATCCGTTCCCCAGTTGATCTACTTTAACTTCTTTGTCACTACTATGTGTGCAACTATGAATCTTAGTTTCTATTTTTGTTGCCCATGCAGAATATTTGCCTAAATGCTTATTTGACTTGATAAAATAAAGGAGAGGCCATTTTCCACCCAAATGAAGAAGTAGGAAATGGGAATACTTCAGTTTATGATTGGCCAAAGAGCTAGAAAATGCTCTGGCCATTCTTAATTGCTGTGGCTTAAGAAACAAAAAAGGAACTTAGAGCCATTGTGTTGCTTCATGGGTTGATGTGACCAAAGAATTTCATCTCATAGTAGCCATTCTACTGGGAATGAGCCCTTTTTACCTATGGTTCGGCTGGCCTTCAGAAAACTACATGTATAGTCTTTTGCTGGTCTCTTGCTTTTTCATCTTAGTCAACCCTGTAGAATATAAGCTTCCTGAGGTCAGGGATTTTTTGGGGGGAAGGGGTGGGGCGGGGGGGGTTCTCTGTCCCTAGTGTCTTGTATGTAGTAGGCCTTAATAAATATTTATTGAATTGAAAAACCCAGGGTTACCTTAATGCCATAATGAGGAAATAGAGAACAATTTTCCCAGAAGCACTAAAGTACACTTGAAAAATTCCTTCATTATATTGTTTCCAAAATTTCTTTTTCAAAGTAAATAAGAAATAACCAGCTCAAGTTTGTATAAAGACATTATGGCATAGCAGGACAACTTGGAGTCAGAAATCTCTGGGTTTGAATCCTTTAATAAGTACTTAATAAATACTATTTAGTAGTAGTTGGGAATATTAGTATTAGCATCATTACTTAGAAATGATGAGCTTAAGGACCTTGGAAATAGATGTTTTTGTCTTGTACAAAATAATGAAGAGCAAAATGAATAGACGAAATAGAACATTGTATACAATGACAGTAGTATTGTTTTAAGAACAACTTTTAAGTGAATGTCATTTTGCCTATTTTCAAAACCCAAATGAATTCCAAAGGACATATGAAAGTAGATGCTATCTGCATCCACAGAAAGAATAATAATAGAAGCATGTGTATAATGATTTTACACACATTATGTGTAGAATTGTGTCTAATAGTAGCCATCTGTAGAGTGGAGAGAGGGAAAAAAAGGGGAAAATAAGAAATTTACATGATAACTGTTATATATTTAAAAGGAATAACAAGTTGTACATAATATCTTTGCAGTTTCATGTATTATCATCTTTTTTATTAGACCATGTTATGAAAATGTTTTATTCCATAAAATAAAAATGAAATTAAAATTTTTAAAAATTAGTTTTTACACTTCTATTTCTGTGACTTAACAAGTACTTTTGAAGAGCATTTTCCCCTCTCACTGTAGTATTAAAATGTTCTATTTATTGATAATTTTTAGTTATAAATTTATATATGTCTTAATACCATAAACTTTTATATGTTAGAATGACAATGATAGTTTTTATGGACATTTTAACAACTCTTTTATTCTAGAACTAATATCATGAAGATTGATCTATATATCTATAAATATAGATATACATGTATGTGTATGTGTGTGGGCTTGGTTTTTTTTTTTTTTTTTGCTGAGGCAATAGGGTTTAAGTGACTTGCCCACTATCATACAGCTGGGAAGTATTAAGTGTCCAAAGTCATATTTGAACTCAGGTCCTCCTGACTTCAGGGTTGGTGCTCTATCCATTGTGCCCTTTCGCTGTCCAAGACTGATATTTTCAAAGTAAATTTTTATCTTGAAAATAAGGTTATTCGCCTCCCCCAAGTTATACTTATGCATTTATAAAATGAAAACTCTTACTTGCATGTAAAATTCCTGGGTAAATTTTAATGCTTAGAAGAAATTTTACCTCCTTTATTTTTCAGTCTTCCATATAATGAGTTTTTTGGTGGTGTAAGTGGACTGACAGTGGAGCAGTTTGAAAAGATCAATGGATTTCCTAATGCTTTCTGGGGATGGGGAGGAGAAGATGATGATCTCTGGAATAGGTATGTATCTTGACTATAGAAATTCTTTATTTAATGCAAAGGCTCAAATCTCTTTTGCTATTAATGAAGAAATGGTTTGTTTCATAAAAGCAAGTCTATTTGTTGCTTCCTCTTAACAACACAATTACTTATCAGTCCTTTTTTGATGGTCAGAAGCTGGTTTCTTTAAGATTTCTAATGACCTCCTTATTACCAAATTTAATGATCTTTCTTTAATCCTCCTGGAGGTCATTGACCGCTATCTTAATGAAAGTCAATCAGTCAATATTTATTAAGTACTTTCTATGTGCCCTGGGCTAAATAAGCTGGGCAAAAGAGTCTCTGCCCTTAAGGGGTGGAGGAAACAATATGTAAATAAATACATACAAAGCAAGCTATACCTGACATAAATAGGAAATAATTGACAGAAGGAAGGCGCTATACCTGACATAAATAGGAAATAATTGACAGAAGGAAGGCTCTGGAATTAAGAGGGCTTGGAAAAGCTTTCCTGTAGAAGATGAGATATAGGAAACCAAAGAAGTCAGTAGTTACAGCAGAGGAAGGAGAACATTCCAGGCATGGGAAACAGCCAGAGAAATGCCAGGAATCGAGAGTGGAGTGTATTATTTGTGGAATAGCCAGGAGACTAGTGTCCCTGGATTGATGATTATGTGTTGGGGAGTAAAGTATAAGAAGACTAGAAATATAGAAGAGGGATAGGTCATGAAGGCCTTTGAATGTCAAACAGCACTTATATTTTGCCCTCTGGAGTTTATTGAATAGAGTGACAAGATTGGCTTGAACTTTAGGGAAATCGCTTTAGTGATTGAATGTAGGAAGGATTAGAATAGGAAGAAAACTGAGCCAGGCAGGCCCCACCCATAGACTATTGCAATAATCTAGATAATAATCTAGTGATGAGGGCACTGAGTGATTGCAATGACAGAGGAGGGATCAAGTTCATAAGAAGTTGAAGTGGTGAAATCAGCAGATCTTGGCAATAGATTGGATATAGGGTTGAGAAATAGTAAAGATAATTCCTAAGTTGTGAGCTAGAAAGACTGGGAAGATTGCACAGTTATAGAGAAAGTTGATATGGAGAGAAAATAATAAGTTCCATTTTGGACATAATGAGCTCAAGATGTCTACTGCACATCCAGTGCAGTCTAAAAGATATTTGGAGGTGTAAGACTGAAGCTCAGCAGAGAGTCTGGGACAAAACAGGTAGATGTGACAATCATCAGCATAGATTTTACAATTAAATCCATGAGATGAGATTACCAAGTGAAGTATTATAGAGAAAAAAGAGAAGAAAGTCCAGAATAGAAGCATCTAGTGTTAGAGAGTGTGATCTGGAAGAAGATGCAGCAGAAGATCCAGAAAAGGAGTCGTCAAATAGGTAGGAGGAGAGCCAGAAGGAATAGTGTACCAAAGCGTCAATGCTGTCAAAGACTTCAGAGAACTCAGGGAGAATAAGAATTGAGCAAAGGCCACTGGATTTAGCATCTAAGAGATCCGCTGATGGCTTTGGAGAGAACAACTTCAGTGGAATGATGAGGTTGGGATTTGGATTGTAAATTAAATTGAGAGTGAGAGGAAATTAGAGGCACCTATTGTAGATGGCTTTTCTAGCTACAAAGGGCAGAAGAGATATAGGACCATAGTTAGCAAGAATGGGAGGATCAAATCAGGGTGATTTGGATTTTTTTTGGGATGAAGGCAACATGGGCATGTTTGTAGGCAGCAGGAAACGAGCCAGTAAAGAGGGGGAGACTGAAAATGAGTGAGAGATGGGAATGACAGAGGGGACAATCTTTGGGAAAAATGGGATGGAATGAGATTGCTTAACCAGTAGAGGACTTCGCTTTGGTAAGGAACAAGGCCACTTTATCATGGGAAGGAGGCACAAGGCATCTGAATAATAGGAGATAGGAAAGAGGAGAGAAGAGGGAGTTCCTGAAGAAAACCCAAGTGTATTTTAATGAAAATCACTATCTGTTTTGGCAGATATATAGGATAGATTATAGAAGTATAATTGTGAAATCTGTATATGTATAATATGTGAAATCTATTTCACAATCATACTTCTATAATCTGTCTTCCTTGCATATTCATCTGAATTCTAAATATGGTCATTCTTATGTCCTTGGTTATCTTCTCTTCCTTTGAGAATTTAATCAGTATTTTGACTTCAGGTTATCACTTCTACTCCAAAATCTTCCAAACCTATTTTTGCATCTCTGACTCTTTCCACACATCCAGATCCACTTTTCCATTTATTAGATTTTTTTTCTCCAAGACATTCTGCCAGCACTTTAGACTTAGCCTGTTCCTAACTCAATATATTGTCTTTCTTCTGACCATGTTCTTTGTTTCTGTTGATGGTATCTCTATCCTTTCACATACTAGGAATCTCATATATCATTTCAATTTCTAAGTCAGTCTTCCCTCTGATTTACCCTGATGCATTCAGTCAATTGTTAAATATTGCCAATTCCAGTGCTCGCTTCGGCAGCACGGATACTAAATATTGCCAATTACACTTCTCCACTGTTAGTCAAATGTCTCTTTTCTTTTCTATTCCCCACTAAAATCCTTAGTTCCAGATCTCATTATCTCTTGCCTTAATTATTCTTGTCTGTCCCCCTCCTCAACCTGTAAAGGTGGCCTGTGACCATAATTAGTATACAGAGATTTTTACTCTTAGAAAAAACCAGAAGCCATAGAAGTAAATGTATTAAAGCATTGGAATCCTTATCCTGGCTCAATACCCAGAGATTGTTTAAACAGTAAATACATTAAAAAATGAAGGGAGGGAATAAAATTCATTTTTCCATCCCAATACTCAAATCAGTTGCAGAAAGACTTTATAATTAGTGATCCTCTAATTACCCATGATTACCTAAACTCTCCATTTGATCAAATATAATATTTAAGGAGGAAAGTTAGACTGTCTCATATAGGTTACTGCTTGCTAGACCTAACCTACTGGATCTGTCAAGGCATAAAACTTAATGTTCCCTTCTATCATTTAAGTATCTTATCACACACCTCAGTTTTACTCTGTGTAGTTAGTCAGTTCACAACTAAATCTTGTAATAAATCTTTACAAGTTTGCCTCTTTACTTGTCTGGCTCAACCCAGCAGGAGCACAGAACTAGACCTTGTATGTGGATACTAATAGTTGTGAAATTTGTCAGATCTCCCTCTGGCTGTCCCCTAGTGTAATAAAAAATTAAGTTGGAGGAGCCCAACTCTTACTGGATATTTGTATTAAGTCCTTGGAATATGTATATAAAAATGAAAATAGTTTCTTTCTTCAAATTGGTATAACTTCTTAAAATTTCATTTTATTATTCAGTTAATGAGCACTTGTTTTATTTCCCTCCAACCATTTTCCATTTAGTAGAAAAAAAAGAAAAACAAAATCCTTATAACAAATATGCATAGTAAAGTAGACATCACTTCTATTTAAGGAGGTGAGTAGCATAGTTTATCATCAGTTACCAATGTTAGTCATTTCATTGATCAGAATTTTTGTCTTTCAGAGTTGTATAATTTATTCTTCTAGTTCTGTTCACTTAATTATGCATTAGTTCATATGAATCTTCCTAAGGTTTCCATGAAACTTTTGCTGTTTCTTATGGTACAAAAGCATTCCCTTGCATTCATATACCATAATTTATTGAATTGTCCCTCTAATGATGGCTACTTCTTTAGTATTTAGTTTTTCATCACTGCAAAAAGAGGTATTTTAAATGTTTTTGGAGCAAAAAAGATATATACTGGCTATCTTGACAGAAAATTAGCCATAAATATGGAAAATTAAAGGATTTTTGTTCATTAAATTATTCTTGGGACTGCTTTTATGAATTTCTAGAGGCCTAATTGAGATGAAAGTCATTATGATGTAGACATGGATAAAAAGTTGGCTTTGAAACTAGGAAACTCAAGGTTCAAAAAGTCTTCCTCTGACACATACTGTCTGTGTGACCCAAAGCAAGTCACTTAAATTTCTTACAGTTCCTTGGGTATCTCTTTAGGACTATTTATTGTAGGAAAAATGCTTGTCTACATTGGTAGATGAAAATTCCTTACTATACCAAAAAATTATAGACTTAGGCTCAATAAAGGGAATTTGTATTACTGTAATCATTAGTTGGGTGTAGTAAGACAAATGGTCTAGTTCTTTTCTATGGCATACAGAAGGCTCAAAGCAGATATAGAAGTAAGTCAGATTAGACTATTATTAGAATGAACCAAATTGTTCATAAAATTACAGTGTTCTAATAAAATCTTTGTTGAATTGATTGTAATTGACTATTATACTTTTTGTCTCCTAATATCCATTGGGCAGACTTTGCAGTATTTCTGAATTCATTCTATAGGTGGTTATTCATAAATGTTTTGCCATGAACTGATTCCTGACTCGGCCACTGCCTTTTTCTTTCTCCTTTCTGAACCATTAGTAAAAAGAAGAGTAAAATACAATACAGAGTCAGTCTAGTATTACTCACAGAAGTTTAAACAGAGTCTTCAGAATTGCTTTATATATTTAAATTGAGCACATGTGTAAAGTTTGCCTTCCTTATATTTTCCTCTCTTCACATATTTTGAATTGTAGAGTTCATTATGCTGGATATAATGTTACCAGACCTGAGGGAGACTTAGGAAAATACAAGTCCATTCCTCATCATCATCGAGGAGAAGTTCAGTTTTTAGGACGGTAAGTTCATATTTAGAAATCTGAATATAAAATGTTCACATTTAGATGGTCTGTACTCTATATAAAGCATTTTAAGAATTATTGGTATGTTGATAAAATCCTGTAAAAAAGATTTTGCTTTAAAAATTCCTATTATTTATAAAATGAAAATTGATACCCCCCCTTTATGTAAAAACACATGTTATTAAAGACTTCAATTTGCTTCTAGTGAAAATGATTCCTCAACATTTAAGAAAAATTTCATAATGCTTTATTGATTCTTATTTTCTTTCCAAACTTGATCTTGTACCCTGATTTCTCAAGAATGTGTGAAGTAAAGTATACCTCTTTCATTAGAGTAGGTCAGTGGTCCTCAAACTTTTTAAATAGGGGGCCAGTTCACTGTCCCTTAGACTGTTGGAAGGCCGGATTATAGTAAAAACAAAAGCTCACACTCTGTCTCTGTCCCTCAGCCCATTTGCCATAACCCTAAGGGCTTCATAAGGCTGCATCTGGCCCACAGGCAATAGTTTGAGAACCCCTGGAGTAGGTTATAAATCAAGATTGGAGAAAGTTCCCAATTTCTGTTCCTTTTGTTTTAAGTTCATGTGACACTAACACAGTTTCTAAATAAAAAGACAATCTGGTATTGAGTGTTAAGGAACAAGTAAATTTCAATCAAAGGAAAAAGTATAAATATAAATATTTTTTATAGGGTCTATGTAAATCCGATAAAATTAATGCCATGAGAAAGAATAGTAATCATTTAATTACCTACAATTATCACATTGCAAAAGGACAACTTTTTTTTTTCAACTTTAAAAATGCAAAATGTTTATAGTTACAATATTTGGACTTAAAATATTTGTGAATTTTTAATTATTACAGATTTTTAATATATCAAATACTTCTCATATCTTCAGTGTAAAATATATCTAAAGATACTCTTCACTATATTTCTTTATAAACTTTTCACCATATTTTCCTCTACTTTCTTGTCCTGCAGATATAAGTTGCTACGGTATTCAAGAGAGCGTCAGTATATTGATGGGTTGAACAATTTAAAATATACTCCTAAAATACTGATCAGTAGGCTGTATAAAAATATCACTGTAAACCTCACTCCAGATTTAGCTCCTGTTCAAGATTATTGAAAGATATGGATCTTACTTCAAGACCAAATGAACTGTTGGACTGGACTCTTGGTGTGCACTGGTGGGAAATATTTATAGAAGCTCTTTGGCTATTGAGAGATATGTGAAAGTAAAGTACATGACAGTGCACTGTTTGCCGAAAAGAAGAAATGCCAGCAGCCAATACTCAATGTTTACAGCATGGAACTTTTAACAGCCAAGCCTTCTTTCACTATATTCTCTGTGTTAAGAAACCACTCAGCTGTATACATGGATAACACTGCAGAAAACAGATACCATTGCTTAGGAGTGAGAGCTCTCTTCTATCAGAAAAAACATTTTATACTAAAAACTATGATTTTAATTTGAGTGAATGCTTTATTTCCTTTAAAAATGTTTTGTAAATATATATGATGTAAATTTATGTGGCCAAATAGCTTTTAAAAATAATATGTTGAAATTCTGCATGCCCTTATTTGTTTTTTGTAGGATTTTTTTTTAGTCTGCATGGAAGAACCAATGTACATTTGTTACCAAGCAGAGGTAAACCCTTGTGTGAAATGAAGGAACTGTCAATAATTGATGGCCAGCTATGATAGTAACTTGTAATACTAGTTTTGAGCTTTAGGCCTCCAGCCTTTTTTATTGGATAGATTCATAGTTTTCATCAGATATTAATGGTAAAGGGAAAGAAATTAAGTAGTTCCCTTCCTGCTAAGTTTAGATAATTTCCTTGCTTACTTTCTCATCTAGTTTTGCTGAATCACAACCATATCATTTATGCATATTGCATGTATAATACCAAGAAAATCTTAAAAGTTCTTATATATCATAATATAAAGGACCTCTTATTTTAAGTGTCTTCACATGTGCCACTAGTGTTAGTGTCAGGGATTCTGTGCCTAAAACAATGTTCTCAAGTTCCTGGGTGTTTGTATACTGTAGTGGTTTTTTTTTTTTCCTTGTTTTTACTATTGGTGAACAGCACTTTTATTCTTCCCAAAAGAGCCAAAAAAAAGTCTTCGTTTCAAAGAAAAACCACCACCCATTATAGTTTTGTTTTTGTTTCTAAAAATGAATTATGGGAAACACCGTGATGCTTGTATTATGCTAATCAGTTTGGGGGGTTAAATAAAGAATTAAACTTTCTATTTTGTGGAGATAAATATTAGAAGGAATTATCATATTTTCAAAATTTGATTCAGTCTACATTTTATATATTCAGAAAATTATAGCTGGAAAGGGACCTACGAGATCATTCAATACAACTTGCCCATCTTACAGATGAGGACAGATGGAGATGAGTTGACTTGCCCCAAATCATCTATCTAGGGGCAGAATCAAGATCAGATCCTGGTCTCCTGACCATTGGTCCAGTCCTCGAGTCACTTTACCACACTGCCTCTTCTATATCATTTAAGGATCACTCACATGGTATTACTGATTCCATTTAACAACAAAGAGCATTCATGGACAGAACTCATAAAAGAGCTTGTTATGAAATTTATTTAGAGATGAGTCAAATTATGCCATTCTCTTTCTCCCCCATAACTACTTTTAGAAAATGCCTGATATAAATCAGTCCATAAGTAGGTGTTAGTCAAGTCTCTAACACTAAGGTAATAAAAAATGTCCCGCTTTATTTAGAAATATGATATATTTAGTTTAAATTTTAAGTGAACTTTTCATTGTTAAAGCAAATTATACCAACATGCTATCTTTTCTTTTGACAGCTGTGTCAATCATAGTCATTTAGTATTTCTTAAACCAAAGATTTTTTTTAATCCTAAATGTTATGATGAATGTCAGATAAAATAAATATTTGTAGAATTAGAAAATGTGCAACCTTATTTACAACTGAATATTTGCTTCATGGATTCCTCTGAAAAGATCCATCGTTGGGTCATCTCAGGTTGTGAGTGTAACTTAAAAGTTGTTTTTGCTCTGGCAACCTTGACAGCACAAAGGATCATAACCAAAATCTTAAAAATCATTAGCTTGTCTGTAACTTTGATAAAAGAGAAAATTTTTTGCCATAAAATTAGGATATGAGATAAATTTATTTCTGTTATGTTGCTTAGAAATGAATTTTATTTTTAATATATTTCTTTTTCACTTCCTTCTGTGGCATAAATAAATGTCAGCCAAACTTTTAAAAATGATTGTTTAAAATGCTTTGAGAATTTTATTCTCTGGCCATTTTTCTCTTGTATCAAATATATTTTCTTACTGTTATAAAACAAAAGAATCTGGATGAAAAAATAGTATTTATTAAGACCTATAACACACTCAATTTTTTGTTTTTTAAGAACAAAAAAAGTATAATTAGTAAATACACTGATAATTATGGAATGAAATTGCAGATGGAGAGAATGCAGGCTCCTATTTCCCATTAAAGAAACATTTCTTTTTCTTAGAATGTGTTAAGGAAGTATAAATCTTATAATTGCTTTTTAAAAAATATAACTTTAAAAAGTTGAGACTTGCTCACATTTTGGTCTTTTCATTTAAATGCATCTGCTGCAGTATTAAGGAAAACATAATACTGTAACATGCTTGGCATGTTTATTTGCACTACATATGTTTTTTGACACGACTTTAATTTTTTTCAGTTTTGAAGCTGAATGTTTGAAAACATTCAGGTACACATAGTTGGAAATCGTATGTACCTTTTTGTAAAAAGTCTAGATTATAAATTTTACAGTTAAGTAGTGAACATGGATATGGTTCAGTATTAGTGGATCAAATTTTGCCCAGTTGCTTAATTATAGTTAAAATACAAACTAATTTATACCAGAGAAATTAGAATAGTATACAAATGTACTCATGTCAAACAATGTTCTTAATTCCGTCAAGCCAATTTTGCTTAAGCTTAAATCATGTTTGTCTTATTAAAAGATTATAAAGGATATTGCTCATTAATTGAAAAACTCTAAATACTGATCCAGGATCTTTTAAAAAGATTATCTTGAGGATATGATTTTAAATTGTCCTTAGTGCCCACTGCACTATAGCAGGAGTTAACACAGTGCCTTTTACAAAAAGGAAATGTAAAGACTGGTGTGCATACTTGTAAGCAAAGTTTTGTACACGTGGTCTGTCTGCTGCTGAGATTCTTTTCTAATTCACAATTTAAGTATAAGTTCCATCTTTTCTGACTTCTACTCTTAACAGAAATAGTAAAACAAACCTATGCCAAATATAAGATGAAATGGACTTGAAAAATCCAGTTTTCAAATTTTTTTTCCTTATATTTGGAGGGGTGGGGGTGGGGGATTAATGATTGTACCTTATCCACTCAGTTTGCATGGAAAAGTGATTGCTTTTTGAGAGACTGTCTCTACTACTCTCCTAGCCAAATTGTTGATTTCCATTTAACAAAATGGAAAAAAATCAATAGAACTTCCTCCCTTTTTGGGGAGGATATTCTGACAAGTGAATGCAAAATGTTTCTCATTTTATTTGACCTTTATTGGTCTGCATTATATTTCATTTCTGTCTTTCTCACTAAATAATAAACTACTAGTCTTGTTGCAGTGGAATCATGAGTGTGTTAGTGAAGAAAAATAAAAAGGATTCAATAGTGTATAGCAAGAGAAAGTGTACTTAAGACTTTTACTTATAAAAGTGTGAAAGGCTTTTACAAAAATGCACTGAAATGCTGGGAACTTACTGTGTACTATCATGTTCTGATTTTTATTTTGCTCTTCATGAAAATGTTTGTACTTTTTTATCATTGTCTTTTATGAAATATAATGTTCTAAAGATTTTGTGTGCTTTAATTTTTTTCTCACAGATGCTTTTTGTTGGGTTATCAGAATGATTTATTCTCATTTTCTAAGTTCCAGATGAACTTTTTTGTACATAATCTGATGAAAAATAACATAAATGTGAGCTAAATAGCTCTTTGCATCTGTAGTTTTAATTAAATAAGTGGAAAGAGCTCAACTTGATCATATATCTCTAAAGAGGCATATGATCGCAAATCTCACAAATGGAATGAACCTCAGAGATCAACTAGTGAAACCTGTATGTGGAGAACAGCCCCTCTACAACACTGCTGAGAAGTGGTCACCCAGTCTTTGAGGACCTCAGTATTGAGAACCGTGTAGCTCCTAAGACGGGCCAGTCCATATTGGTATACCTCTAAATCTTAGAATCTGTTTTTTGTCCTATTGTTTTTAGTTCTGCTGGCATCTATTATTTTATTATTTTTTTAATATATGGAGAGACAGAGGCGGAGAAAAAGGGGGAAAGAGGAGGAAGGAGAAAGGGAGAAAGAGGAGAGAAAGGGAAAGGGAAAGAGAGAGGGGAGAGAAAGAGAGAGAAGGAGAGAGGGGGAGAGAGAGAGAGAAGAAGAGGAAGAAGAAAAAAAGAAGAAAGAATAAGAGGGAGAGAAAGAGAGAGAAAAGGAAGAGATTGTGTATTACCAGACTTGTGATTTCATTGGTATAGGTAACTCCCAGGGAGAAAATTTTCTTCAGTGCAGACAGGTGCCTGCCCTAAAACTTAGCAATCTTAGAGAATGATCTAGTCTGGGGGCCATCAAAATATTGTGTCTTGCCCAGGTCTTAATGCATCTCTATCTTCTTATAAACTTCAGTATATCAAGTTGTTTTATATTTACTTCTTGGCTTTCACATAAAAAGTAGTATAAATATTAAGGCATTATTTAAACATTGAGTCCTTTATTGTATTTTTTTCCCATTGTTGATAAGTGACAAGATTTGGGTCTAAATTAGGTGACAGTGCTTGTACACCTAGAGACTTAGATGATTTACATGCTAGGTAGTAATAATTACATTTTATGGTATTTAATATTTGTGTAGTATCCTATGACATGGGTAGCACTATTTATATAAGTGAGGAAATTGATATTTAGAAAAGTCATTTGACTTGTTTATACTCACAGAGCCATGTTTTACTTGAATGTATTTCTTTTGGATCCAAGACTCTTCATTATACTGTTTACTCTCCCCAAACTACTGTCATTCCCATTCTCAAATATTATTACTTTTATTCATTCCAATTACCCTATAGAACAATATATGTGTATATATGTACATATACAATTTTACTACTCAAAATTCTAATCTGCTTTTATTTGAGCTTTAAGATTTCATTTGGAAAATGAATTTTTTATGATGGTTAGGGGAAACTGTTTAAACATAATGCCCTAAATTATTATTGTGTTTCAAGGATTGAGTATGTAAATTCACAGATTCCAACAAATGAGAAGGCGTTTTCTACTAGTCAGAGGAGATGATGGTTAATGATAATGGTGCCATTGGGGCAAGAGAGGCAATCAAAAGGTTATGTAACTTAAATCATAAGAGAGCTATATTTTCCTACTTTAACAATTAGAATGGGAAAGGAGCTTTTTCAATCATCTTGTCCAGTGCTGTCAAACCCAGAAAACTTGGAGACCAGCCTTTACACAAAGATCCCTACAGCTGCATGTTGATTTAGTAAATTATATATAAAAAATTAATGTTCTTTTTATTTATTTATTTATTTTGTTAAATTTTTGTTTGTTTGTTTGTTAAATATTTCCCAATTTCATTTTAATCTGGTTTAGGGAAAGTTCAAGTAGTTCAGATCTTTGATCTAGTCTAAATGGTGCATTTGTGTTCTGTTTTTGTTTTTTAAACCTAAAAGCCTGAAGAATTCAACTTGCCCAAGATCATACAGCTAATGTATATCACAAATCTAAGTCCAGTGACTCCAGATCTAATGTATTTCTACCACACTATAATGCCATACTTTCCTAAGATTAATTCAGTCTTGGGAATTCCCAATCTTAAGAACCTCAAGAGATTTTCAAGTTTCCAATTTGCCAATGATTGATTATCAAACCTGACAACTCCTTCCCTGATGATTCATGTGAATACAAGTGCTACTACGTGAAGGAGGAATCTTCTAGTAAGATTTTTGGGATTATTCTCCTGGACAAGAAACCAGAATTCTTCATTAAAAGATGGTGTTTTCATTATTATTTCTGGTTGAAAAGAAGGGACCCCAGAGGTGGAGTATGAATTAAAGATGTAAATAGCTAAGTTAAAAAAAATAGCATCTGAGAACAAAATTTGGATTTTTGTGCTATGGCTTAAAATACATGAATGATCTGAATGTAGGTGAAGTATATATGATGGCAGCCAATGAGAAAAAAGCCTCAAGGCCTTTGAATATAGAAACTGAGAATAAGATAGAATAAGTTAGAGGAGAGAAAACTATCCATGCATACCTGCCAAACCTGATGATCAATGAGCATTTATTAAGCACTTGCTGTGTGACAGGTATTGTACTGAATTCTAAGAATATAAAGACATATACATATCTGTGTATATATTTATATATGTATATTTAACAATTCTTGGCTCAAGGAATTTATATCAGGAAAAATAACATTTACATATATAGGTATATTAGAATAAAAATTGTGTTTAGTTCATATATACAAAAATAAATGCAAGATAATTAAACACAAATTAACAAGGTACAGATGGCACTAGTAATTGGGTACCAGACCCTATAGAAAGTGATATTTAAATTTAGTCTTGAAGGAAGTGAGATTTCATTGAAGTAACAACAAAAAGAGGGTGCATTTCAGGGACAGGAGACAACCAATATAAAAATATGGAGATAGAAATTGAAATAAAAGAAGGCCAGTTTGGTTATACTGTAGAGAGAGGGAAGTGGAGTATAATGAAGTTGGAAAGTTACATTTGGGCCAGGTTCTGAAGGGCTTTATGGGCAAAATAGAGAAGTTCATATTTTATCCCAAAGACAACAGGGAACCACTAGAGTTTAATAAATAGAGGAGAGTCCAAGTACTTCTTGGACGTCTTGAACTTAATATCTCATAGATGTCTTAGACTCAACATGCTCCATACTGAATATTTCCACAAATCTTTCTCCTCTTTTAAAATTCTCTATTATTGTCAAGAGCACCATCATCCTTCCAGGTAGGTTTTAGCTTCTCACTTTTTAACTTCCTCCACATTTAATTTGTTGCCAAGTTCTGCCAGTTCTCTCTTTGCAGTATCTGGAATGCAACCCTTCTTCTCTCTCCTCTGACTCTACCACTCCACTGCAGATCATTGTCACCTCATTCCTTAGCCATTAAAATGATTTTATTAAAGCATAAATCCCTCTTACTCATTAAACTCCAGGGGATCCCTATTACTTCCAGAATCAAATATAAAATCTTGTTTGATCTTTTTTATAACTCATCATAAATCTAGCCCCTTCCCACCTTTCCAGACTTCTCATATTGCTCTTCCTTTCCCATTTTCTATGAGCCAGTGACATAGATCTCTTTGCTCTTTCTCTTACAAGATCCTACATTACTCACCTCTTCATTTTCCCTGATAATTGTCCTTGCCTGGGATGCTTGCCCTCTTTACTTCTGGCTCCTGGCTTCCACTATTTCCTTCAATTTTCAGCTAAAATCTCATCATTTGCAAGAAGTCTTTTGAGGTTTCCCTTCTGCTTGTACCTTCTCTCCTAAGTGATCTTTTGATATCATGTCCGCTATGTCCAAAGAGCATGTGAGCTCTTTGGGATCCTGGTCTGTTTTTGCTTTTCTTCATATCCACCATACCTGGTGACTAGTAAAGCCCTTAATAAATAAAACAAATAAATAAAAAGACAAATAAAACTGACTAAGTGATTTAGTTTGGTAGCAAACTGAAAAATAGATTGGAGAGGGAAAGATTTGAGTTAAGGAAACCTATTATGAGTCCAGAGGTGATGAGGGCTGGAACTAAAGTGGTATGGATGTAATAGGTATTTTAAAGGAAGAAATGTCAGGAGTTAGCCATTGATTATATACTTGAGAGGAAGAGGAGGTGAGGAATGGATGATAATGCTGAGATAATGAACCTGGGAAATGAAAAAGGTGGCTCCCTCCACAGAAATAGAGAAGAATAGCAGAAAGTAAGTTTAGATGGGAAGATGATAATTTCTGTTTAGGACATTTGAGTGAGGAGTCTCTGGGACATCTGGTTTGAAATGTCCAGGAGGAAGATGTTAGTAATATGGGACTAAAACTGTGGAGAAAGATGTAGGATGTATATAAATGTAAGTTATATAAATCTGTAAGTCATATATGCATGGAGATGCTAATGAAAATCATGGCACTTGAGGAAGTCAGCAAGAGAAACAAAAGAGGTAGGATCCAGAATCACAAGTTATTCATAGATAATTAGTAATTAACCAAAGACAATCTGAGAGCTATCAATAATGCCTGAGCCTTGGGGACCTATGTAAAAACTATGCTAATAAGGTCAGATAAAGAAAGATCTTAAATCAATACTCAAATGGACAGATGATCTCACTAATGTGGATGCTCCCCTCCAGTGTAGCAGATCACAACCCATCCATTCCTACTGTTCCAGCTAACTTTTGTATATTTCTTTCCATAAATTCACCACAAGGGGTCAGAATAATTTGCCAAAAGCCATCTTTCAAGTCCTTTGACATATCAAGGAAAGCCCTGGAGTTTGTGGGCTCTCTATTGGTTATGTGCCATTTTCAACACATGGCTAGTCCATCTTTTTCAGTTTTTCAATTCAATGTGAACATTTGTTAAAATGTAAAACAAACAGACACAAACCCCTAAATATTTCTTTGTTGACATACTTAATATTGCTTGTCCTTCAAATCCATTAATAGTAATATATTACAGCTCCCATCCAATTGCACATCTCCCCATTATCTTTTTGGTGATTCTCAAATGGAATTCTTTAGAAACTCTAATGGTCCATAACTCACAACACTAGGCTATCACTGGAATAATATTGATGTTTAAAAGATGAAACTTGTTTCAGGGCAATGTTTGAGATCATTAAAAAAATCTTTGTAGTCTCCCAAAATTGATTCAGCTTTCTCTTCTCCTTTTGTTCAATCCTTGACCTAGCTTATTCATTTGCAGTGTCTGTCAAAGATATATACATATACCTCTATCTCTTTGTATGTATTCTGATGGATGAAGCCAATCCATTGTCTTTCCAACTACAAATCTATTGTAGGGTTTATTGAACTGTTACTGCTGCAATTCCATAATGAATGGTTTATGGTTTTCTATAAGGATGTATTTGTTTCTTAGAAATTTACAACTGAAAGTTCCATCTATTTTCTAGAGAATAAAAATGGAATTATATTGATTGATAGATAATATATATAAGAATGGACACATTCATACACAGCTATATTAATAATTAAGGCCTTTTCTCTCGTTGATGGGACTTTTGAGCATTAGAAATTTATTCCCTTTCTTCCTTTATAGAATCTGGGTTATTATTCATCTGTAGAATACAAAGGGAAAGAAAAGTTATAAGCATTTCCACCAGAGACCTGTGATATTTGCTTTATTTGTGCATAGGCCACCCTTTGGTCATTGATTAGGATAATTATCTAGATAGTTTTAATTTAACTTATTTTAATTAAAAATCTATTTTCTCTCTCTCTCCTCTTTTCCACCTCTGTTAAAAAAGCAAAAACAAAACCCTTGTAACAAATATGCATAGTCAAGTAAAACAAATTTACAGTCTTGATTCTATACACTTCATTCTGCATCAGTTTTTTTTAAGGAGAGAATACAAATATACAAGGGATTTTTATTTATTTATATATCTCTTCTCTCAGGTAAAACTGTTTTCCAGTCACCAGTACCATGTTAGTAGAAGCAATACTATTTCCCTCTGCTTTCTCTTTTTTGAGGAAACAATTTTGGGAAATCTACTTTAAAATGCTTAAATTTTCTTATAAATGAGCTGCTTTGATATTTTTGATATTTTAGTACATCTGTGATTTTACTTTTTAAAAATAATAGATTTTTATTTCAAAATAAGATAATTTCCAACATTCACACTTGCAAAACCTTGTGCTCCACATTTTTCTCCTTCCTTTCCCCCAATCCCTCCCCTAGACAACAAGTAATGCAATATATGTGAAATATGTGTAATTGTTCTATATATATGTCCACAATGTCATGGGTTGGGCAATTAGAAAGGAATCTTAAAGGGACCTCAACCCCCATCAATGCTACCCAAGAAAAGTCAGATCAAAAAGGGGAAAAAGTGAGAGAGAAAACAAAATATAAGCAAACAGCAACAATAAGAGTAAAAATACTATGTTGTGATCCAAATTTAGTCCCCACAGTCCTCTCTCTGTATTCTGCATAAATTCTTTTTTTTTTTTTTATAATTTTTATTTACCAGATAAATGCATAGGTAATTTTATAACATTGACAATTGCCAAACCTTTTGTTCTAATTTTCCCCTCCTTCCCTCCCCCCCTCCCCGCCCTAGATGGCAGGTTGACCAATACATGTTAAATATGTTAAAGTATAAATTAAATACAATATATGTATACATGTCCAAACAGTTGTTTTGCTGTACAAAAAGAATCGGACTTTAAAATAATGTACAATTAGCCTGTGAAGGAAATCCAAAATCTGCATCAATTCTTAAAAGCCTTCCTAGACTTCCTTGAAACTATCCTTTTCAACATTTCATAATACAATAGAACACCATTAAATTCACATAACAGTATTAAGCATGGGTATCCCCTTGATTTCAGTTCTTTCTCACTACAAAAAGAGCCACTATAAATATTTTTGTACATATGAACACTTTTGTTCTTTTTCTTTGGGGTATAGGCCTAGGTATTATTGATAAAAAATGTATACACATTTTAGTAAATTTTGGAGCAACCATTTCAAATTGCTTTCCAAAACTCTTTTGGGCACATCATCTTGTAAATTAACTCCACCGCCCTCCCCGAAAATATGGAGTTACCTTACATAATAATTCATTTAGAAAGGTCATTGTCACCAACATAACAACTTATCTAGAAAGCTCTCAGCTACAAAGAGAGATCTTAATTTATTTTATTTTTTATTTTTTTTCCCTGAGGCTGGGGTTAAGTGACTTGCCCAGGGTCACATAATTAGGAAGTGTTAAGTTAAATCTGAGGCCAGATTTGAACTCTGGTCCTCCTGAATTCAAGGCTGGTGCTCTATCCACTGCGTCACCTAGCTGCCCCGAGAGACCCTAATTTAAAATCATTGTCTGAATTGTAGGCATTCTTTATTTACCTGGATTTCCCCAGGTAATAATAAACCAATTGTGAATAAACCAGTTTCTAAAAGATTATAGATTTTTTTCAGGAATTCTTTATTTACCTGGATTTCCCCAGGTAATAATAAACCAATTGTGAATAAACCAGTTTCTAAAAGATTATGGATTTTTTTCAGGAATTCTTTATTTACCTGGATTTCCCCAGGTAATAATAAACCAATTGTGAATAAACCAGTTTCTAAAAGATTATGGATTTTTTTCAGGAATTCTTTATTTACCTGGATTTCCTCAGGTAATAATAAACCAATTGTGAATAAACCAGTTTCTAAAAGATTATGGATTTTTTTCAGGAATTTTTGACCTGGGGTCCACAAACTTGTCTTAAAAATAATTTGGTAACTATTTCAACAGAATTGATTTCCTTTGTAATTCATTGCATTTTGTTTTATGCATTTAAAAACATTGTGAAGAGTCAACAGACTTCATCACATTGGCAAAGAGGTCCATGACACACAAATAAACAAACAATAAGTATCCTTGCTTTAGATGACTCAGCAGCTTTCTGGAGTTAGATTCAAGGAACATCTGGAGGACCTGATTATAACAAATCCTTCAATTCATATTGTGTATTGAATCTCTTCCACGGAGATGGTGAACAATTTTGTTGTACATGTTTTCCCTTCTTGTGCCTTTCTTGATATTAATAATCAGGGAATTATTAAATTAGGTTTCTATTATATATTTAAAGGAGTCTCATATCATTTTTTATAGGTGCATAGAAGACATCTTATTGTAGGAAACCTTTTAAGGTTGCTGCAATAGAGTATTTTTTCCTACCAAACCAAATGTTCTTTTGTGAAAAACAAAAAGTAAGAATAAAATGTTTTCGTCTCTACATTTTTTAGCCAGTTCTGTGACTAATAAAGATGTAGTCTGAGGCAGGACAGCACAGTGGATAGAACACTGGACCTAGACTCAGGAACATCTGAAATCAAACTTGACTTCAAGATAATTACTAGCTCTGTGACTTTGAGGAAGTCTCAACCTATTTTGCCTCAGTTTCTTTATCTATAAAATGAGGATAATAATAAAATTTACCTCTCAGGATGGTTGAGGATCAAATAAAATGGTATTTATAAAGTCTGGAAGATAGTAGGTACAAAGTGAATACTAGCTAATATATATATTATTGTTATTAATAGCACTTGCAAAAATCTGCTTATTTTCTTTAATACTTTTAAGAATGTCTGCAATACATGTGTGTAG
This sequence comes from Sminthopsis crassicaudata, assembly GCF_048593235.1. Lineage (NCBI taxonomy): Eukaryota > Metazoa > Chordata > Mammalia > Dasyuromorphia > Dasyuridae > Sminthopsis > Sminthopsis crassicaudata. The sequence continues at coordinate 246,577,555 of NC_133617.1, read as the reverse complement.
TTTAGTATAATAAAAAAATTTATATAGAAAGTAATTCAAGGTTGGGTAAATTGTGGTATATGAAGGTTATGGAATATTATTGCTCGATAAGAAATGACCAGCAGGAGGAATATAGAGAGGCCTGGAGAGACTTAAATCAACTGATGCTGAGTGAAATGAGCAGAACCAGAAGATCACTGTACACTTCAACAACAATACTGTATGAGGATGTATTCTGATGGAAGTGGAAATCTTCAACATAAAGAAAAACCAACTCACTTCCAGTTGATCAATGATGGACAGAGGTAGCTACACCCAGAGAAGAAACACTGGGAGGGGAATGAAAATTGTTAGCACTAATATCTGTCTGCCCAGGTTGCATGTACCTTCGGATTCTAATGTTTATTGTGCAACAAGAAAATGATATTCGCACACATGTATTGTACCTAGATTATATTGTAACACATGTAAAATGTATGGTATTGCCTGTCGTCGGGGGGAGGGAATAGAGGGAGGGGGGGTAATTTGGAAAAATGAATACAAGGGATAATATTATAAAATATATATATATATATAATAAAAAAAAAAAAAAAAGAAAGTAATTCAATAGGGGCAGCGAGGTGGCGCAATGGATAGAGCACCAGCCCTGAAATCAGAAGGACCTGAGTTCAAATCTGTTCTTAGACACTTAACACTTCCTAGCTGTGTGACTCTGGGCAAGTCACTTAACCCCAATTGCCTCAGCAAAACAAAATAAAACAAAACAAAAAAATAATTCAACAAAAGCTGACTTGAAGCTTAACATTAAAAACAAAAAACAACCCTCAGATCATGGCAACCATGATGATGATGAAATAGAAGCACTGTCAGATTTTATATTCTTGGGCTCAATGATCGCTTCAAATGGTAATTACAGCCTTCATATTAAAAGATACTTGCTTCTTGAAAAAGTTATAGCAAATCTTGATAACATTAAAAAGCAGAGATATTACCTTGCTGATAAAGATTCATAAAGTTAAAGCTATATTTTTTCTGCTAATAAGATATGTCTGTGAGAATTGGACTATAAGGAAAGCTGAAGTTTGTAGAAACTACATTTTTGAATTATGGTGCTAGAGAGATTTTTGAGAGTCCCTTGAATAACTGGAAGATCTAAGTCAAAACTTATTTCAGACCATTCATTGGAAGAACCAATACTGATGCTGAAACTTAAACACTTTGTCCTCATAATGAAAATTGAAGGTAAAAGGAGAAGAGGAGAGAAAAAAATGAGATGGATAGATAATATCATAAAAGCAATGACTTGGATTAAGGCCTGGTGTGCTATGATACATGGGGTTATGAACAGTTGGATATGACTGAATGATTGAAGAACAACAAATTCAATAAGCACTTTTCCCCCAATAGTTTTCCCAATTATCTTCACAAATACTTGTAAATATAGTTGTTAAAATTCATTTTTATAGGATTTTGAATGCCAGTTTTTTCCTTTTCTTCTCCTCTTAGCCTCTCCCCAAGAACAGCAAGCAATCTGCTATAGGTTATACATGTACAGTACTTTTAAACATATATCCATATTTGTCATGTTGTACAAAAAAAAAAAAATCAAATTGTTCTCCAGAATGGTTGGATCATTTCAGAACTCCACCAATAAAGTGTTAGTGTCCCAGTTTTCCCACATCCCCTCCCACATTTATCATTATCTTTTTCTGTCACCTTAGCCAATTTGATTGGTATGAAATGGTATCTCAGGGTTCTCTTAACTTGCATTTCTATAATTAATAGTGTTTTAAGGTTTTTTATATGACTAAAATGGTTTTAATTTCTTCATCTGAAAATTATTTGTTCATATCCTTTGACCATTTATTATTTTAGGAATGACAAGAAACATTTATTAAGTGCTTACAATGTGCTAGACACTGTCTTAGGATAGAGTGTGAACTCAAAAAGACCAAATTTTGACTCTCAACCAAGATCTTGACTGGTCCATTTCCCTCATTTTGTTCTTTGTTCATCAAAAAGAGTATGTGGTAGAAGGAGTAGATGGTGTTATTTCTTCTCTTTGAGCCCTCTCCCTCACCTCCCTCTCTTTCCTCCTTCTTTCTTTCTTTTCTATATTTTGTACTAATTGAATGCCAATTTCCTCAAGCCAGACAAGGGTAAATTTTTTTTTTAATTTTTAACTTTATTTTTATCAATTAGCAAAAACTTGCTTTCTCTCCCTTCTACCCAAATTCTTCCCTCCCCAATTGATAATCTAAGAAACATGAAACCCCAAATACAAGCGTATATAATCAAATAAAACAAATTGTCACATTGGCCATGTCCAAAAAAATATTGATCTCTTTTTACACTGAGTCCTTAATTTCTCAACAGGTGGAAGCGCGAATTTGTCCCCTGGAATCATAGTTTGTCATTACAATAATCAGATACCTTAATTTTTTCAAATTTTTTTCAAAGTTTATATTTACTATGTTGACATCATATAAATTATTTTCCTTGCTCTGTTCACTTCATGCTGCAGTAATTCATTTTAAGTTTTCCTTTTGGAGTTTTTTCCATCATTATTTCTTATACCACAATAATATTCCATCACATACAAGTACTATAACTTTGTCAGTCCTTCCTCAATCCTTTGGTCTCCCTCAGATGCTCACTCTTTACTTCAAAAAAACCTATGAATATTTTTGTACATTTTTAGTTGTGATAAGGACTAAGTTCTCCCTTAATTTACTTCCCTCTGATTTCCTCATTTCCCCTTTGTATATGGGTGTATATTTTTCATGTCAACGACCAGTGCAGATGTGAGTGATGTTCAAGTGACAGCTTCTTCTCTTCGTGCCACTGAATGGGAGGCACTGAAGTTATTTAATGTATATCAAAGCCAGGTTATCCAAAAGACCTATAAGAATTCAAAAAGACTGTCCAAAATCTTAGTCATATGTACTGTGGCCAGTTGGCCTTCCTTAAACCTTCAAAATCATATTTAATTGAAAATTTACTAGGTAATGTCCAAAACAAGAATTTTTCTCCATATAAACAAAAATAAATCATCCTTAAATCATACTCTTTTGAATATGAACTCTTTCCAAAAATCAAGGTTGCTGAAGATTTACTGCTCACCTATTTTTCTTCCATGTGGCATCTAACATAAGCCAAGGAAAAATACTGGAAGCAGTCATGTGCCAGAAGCTTTCTTCTTTATTTTGATATATGGATGACTGGTGTCTTTTAACAAATTCTGTTTGAATTAGTAAGAGATACATTGGGTCTTGCTTCCATTTTTATTTATTATTATTATTATTATTTGTTATAGAGTAGGAGTACTTAGCACCTAACTACTGATTTTAAAAAGCATTATTATCTGATAAATATTAGAAAATGAATAGGAAAGATTGAGCTAACTTCTGTATTCATCTTCTGCATCTAAGAGGACCCTAAGATGTCAAGTAGGTCAACAATGAAGGATTCATGGAAGCACATTGACAAGAATCAACCCAGATGAGGCATGTAAGAGATATGAGCCACAACTTTGAAAGAAATGTTTATATTAATTAGAATCACTTAAATGAGTCTCAAAGTATTATTGCATTGTGTTTTATTTCTTGCCTTTTATGTATAATACATTTTATTTGTTGGCATTTCCAAAAGAGTCATGTTTCACTGAAAGAACCACTCTTTTGATATTCAAATTGATGCCTGAAATGCCAACATTTGATATCTGAACAAAATTACACACATAAAAAGAATCATTCAAATTGAGTAAGAATACCTAGACAAAAAAATAAAGGTTAAACAAAAATAGTTTTCCCTTCTATTATAGATAGGCATTGAAGTGGATTTTCTTTTTAAAAATACTCTCCTCCTCCACCCTGTAATCTGAAACACCTTAAAACTTAACATGAACAATTTTTTTAAATTAAGATTCATGTACAGTTCCATTTTTTGATTGTTTTAGTGCAAGTTTTTCTTTTTAAAGTTCTTCTCATGCTCTTTCCCTCCTACTGATAATTTATCATTCATTCATTCATTTATTAATTATTTGTTTATTTATTATAATAGCCTTTTATTTTTCAAAACGCATACAAGGATAGTTTTCAGCATTCACCCTTGGAAAACTTTGTGTTCCAAATTTTTTTCCTTCTGTTCTCCCCTTCTCCTAGACTGCAAGCAATACAATATAGATTAAACATGCAATTCTTCTAAAGTATTTCCACATTTATCATGCTATGTAAGTAAAAGCAGACCAAATGGAAAAAAATGAGAAAGAAAAACAATCAAGCAAACAACAACAACAGCAAAAGATGAACATATCATGTTGTGATCCACATTTGGTCTCCCTAGTCCTCTCTCTAGATGCAGATGACTCCTTTCTATTTCAGTCTATTGAAATCATTGTTAAAAAAAGCCAAGTCCATTACAGTTGATCATCACATAATCTTGTTTTTGCTGTGTATAATATTCTCTTCATCCTACTCACTTCATTTAGCATCAGTTCATATAAATATTTCCAGGCTTTTTTGAAATCAACCTGCTCATAATTTCTTATGGAAAAATAATATTCCATTATATTCATATATCATAACTTATTCAAACATTTTGTAATTGATGGGCATCCATTCACTTTTCAGTTCCTTGCCATTACAACAACAGCTGCTACGAACATTTTAGCACATATGGATCTTTTCCCCTTTTTATGATCTCTTTGGTACACAAACCCAATAGAGACACTGCTGGATCAAAGGGTATGCACAGTTTGATAGCCCTTTGGGCATAGTTCCAAATTGCTCTCCAGAGTGGTTGAATGTATTCACAATTCCACCAACAATGTATTAGTGTCCCAGTTTTCTCATATCCCCTCCAACATTTATCATTGTCTTTTCCTGTCATCTTAGACAACGTGAGAGGTGTGAAATGGTACCTCAGAGTTGTCTTAATTTGCACTTCTCTGATCAATAGTGATTTAGATCATTTTTTTCATAAGACTAGAAATTCTCATGTTCTTTCAAAGGATCTTCCAGAAACACTATTTTCTTGCCC